>NC_052161.1:115859185-116160595 GCF_902713615.1 Scyliorhinus canicula | reverse complement strand
AATGCAAGGAGACTTAGAGAAGAAGTGACAAAGGGGAATGGGAAGAATAGAGAGCTCATTCTGTAAATTTGCTGCTTGCTGTGGTATATGATCTGTTGTTAAGTTCTCTGTTTTACATAAGCCCCACTTAGTATTTATCCAATTCCCAAGTGACATAGGGTACTATGGGGATTTCTCCAGGTGCATGCCCACCGCAAACAATCCAGTTAATAAAAATGCATTTTTGTTCTGTTTCAAAATTTCAGTTGTCTAGGTATATTGGGACTAGAACCTTTTTGTTAATTTGCAGTTTATTGCAGTTGTGGAAATGTCTATCACTGACCATGCTTTTCAACATTTATCCTAATATCTAATATGGCGGCACGGCAGCACAGTGGTTAACACTGTTGCTTTACAGTGCCAGGGTTTCAGGTTCGATTCCCGGTTTAGGTCACTGTCTGTGCAGAGTCTGCACGTTCTCCCTGGGTCTGCGTGGGTTTCCTCCGGGTGCTCCGGTTTCCTCCCACAAGTCCCGAAAGATATGATGGGTAATTTGGATATTCTGAATTTTCCTTCTGTGTACCCGAACAGGTGCCGGACTGTGGCGACTAGGGCTTTTCACAGGAACTTCATTGCAGTAAGACTACTTGTGACAATAAAGATTATTATTATATCTCATTCTGTAGTTTTTTTGTAAATATTTTGATTAGCACACTTGTGGATGCACCGTGGAATATTGTTAAAAGTACTGCAGGTATATAAATGCAAGTTTTTGTTGTTGAGGCCTAAAGTTATTACTGTCAAATTTTTTTGATTAGATCAAATACATCTTCCCTGGTAAAAGAAGTTGCACTGGTCCCTGATCTGACTTTCTATTCCTTTCTCCCTCATCTGTTTGTCAAACCTCCCTTAAATGCATCTGTTTGTAACCTTACTCGGGGTCGGTTATTTTTAGATAGGTCCTTCCTATTGTTTAATGTGGGTAGATTAAAACACTGTATTGCAGGACTTATTCCATAGCACAATTTGTGCTCACTGTGAGGATGTAAAGTACTACCAGTTTGGACAATCTAGGCAAATCTTGTTTAACAAATTGCGCAGGTGATTTCTCGATTTGCACCATTTGGGCAAAATGCATTCTCCATGAGATCATAGATTAAAATTTGAATGCATTAGGTGAAACCTTGCAGTCACAGCACATCTTATGGCATGCACCATTATTTGGTCTTTTTCTTACATCTTTCAGCTCAAATATAATTTGGAGCAAAGCTTGCTGAAGTGTGAGTATGTAACGATGTAGCAAGCACAATGGGGTATGTGGAACTTTAGGGAACAAGACCAAAGGTCTATGTCCTTAATAACATATAAGGATAGACAAAGAAGAACGGGGGATGAGGAGGATGAATTAGATTGGGTAATTTAGAATTGAATCAGGTAAAGAAAGATTGCATTACAGGAGCGACTGAGAGGAAAGTTTTTTTTTAAAGTACATTTTTCATTATAATTTTAAATGTCTAAGAAAAATTAATACCCGTAGGAAAGAGACACCATAGTTTTAAAAATAATAAGAAGGTACTTGCAGTATTAAATATGTTTCCTAACATCCTGTTTAATGGCCGATTAATGTGCAAATCCAGCAAGTTCTCAAAAATTACGGGGAGATTGTGGGAAAGCAGCTGCTTGTCCAAGGCAAGCGGTGGAAATCAACTAGCAGGTTCGCGAGATTGAAACTCAGCGAATTTCTTTGTTTGAACTTCTGTTGCTTAGTACATTAATAACTGCATAGTTTATGAATCTCCACTATTTTTCCTGGAGGATTTAGCCCACTGTCTCGAAAGAAGAAATTATTTTTATTTTTATTTTTCGAGCTGTATGTTAGATTAAACAATGCTTTTTGCTGAACATTATAGAAATGTCACTGACACGATGGCACAATAGTTAGCACTGCTGTCTCACAGTGCCAGGGACCCGTGTTCAATTCTGATCTTGGGTTACTGTGTGTGAGGGCAGCACGGTGACACAGTTATATTAAACTGTGCTAATAATAGCTAGTTTATGGGAGTTCATATCATAGACTTTACAGTGCCAAAGGAGGCCATTTGGCCAATCGAGCCTGCACTGGCCCTTGGAAAGAGCACCGTACTTAAGCCCATGCCTCCAACCTGTCCCAGTAACTCACCTAAGCCGTTGGGTACTAAGGACCACTTTAGCATGGCCAACTCGCACATCTTTATATGCTGACTTTTACCTTCATGTAGACGTGGTCAAACCAGTGACGAAAGTAACTTGGAGGGTGGTTTCAAGGAATGCATTCGCGATCATTGCCCAGAACAAAATTCTATGGAACCAATTAGGGACAGGGTTATTTCAGATCTAGTATTATGAAATGAAACAGAATTAATTTGTAGACTAATAGTAAACTATCTGCTGGGGAAGTCTGATCATATGTTAAAACCTCATATCTATTCGAGAGTGACGTGGTTAAGTATGAAACAAGTGTCTTAAATTTAAAAAATTACAGAAGTACGGGGGAGGTGGGTGGTGTTGACTGAGGTAGCTTGGGGAAATTAGATGAAAGGGTGGAATGAAGGTAGATAAACAATAGCAGAAATAATTCCTTCTCAATGAATGTTGATCCCTTTGAAGAATAAAAACTCCCATTGGAAAAGTGTCACATCAGTGGCTAACTAGCAGTGTTGAGGATAGTATAAGATTGAAAGTAGAGGCTTATGATGCTATCAAAAAGTTTAGTAAGCCTGAGAATTGGGAAGATTTTAAAAAACAGCAAAAGATGACCAATGAAGTGATTTTAAAAGTACAAAAGAAAGCATTGAGAGAAGATCAGCAAGAGGGCATTGAGAGAAGATCAGCAAGAACACATTGGAAACGCTTTGTAACAACTTTTACAAGTACGTAAAATGAAAAGACTCACAAAAGAAGCAAAAATTATCATGGGGAATAGGGAAATGGCAAATGTTAAACAAGCATTTTCACAGTAGAAGAGACAGAACATACCAGAAACTGTGAGGAACCAAGGGCCCAGTGTGAATGAAGAACTTGATATCAGTAAAGAAAAATTACTGTAGAAATTAGTGGGACTAAAATCCAAGAAATCCCCTAGACCCTATGCTCTACCTCCGAGGGTTCTGAAAGAAGTGGCTGCATTGCTTTTGATCATGAAGAATTCCCTAGATCAGAAGGTAGCCAGTGTAACCCTGTTCAAGAAAAGGAAAGAGAGAACAGGGCAGCACGGTAGCATGGTGGTTAGCATAAATGCTTCACAGCTCCAGGGTCCCAGGTTCGATTCCCGGCTGGGTCACTGTCTGTGAGGAGTCTGCACGTCCTCCCCGTGTGTGCGTGGGTTTCCTCCGGGTGCTCCGGTTTCCTCCCACAGTCCAAAGATGTGCGGGTTAGGTGGATTGGCTATGCTAAATTGCCCTTAGTGTCCTAAAAAATAAGGTTAATGGGGGGGGGGGGGGGGGCGTTGTTGGGTTACTGGTGTAGGGTGGATACGTTGACTTGAGTAGGGTGATCATTGCTCGGCATAACATCGAGGGCCGAAGTGCATGTTCTGTGCTGTACTGTTCTATGTTCTAACAGAGAACTTATAGGCCAGTTATCCTCTCAACAGTAGTAGGGACAATGCTGGAAATTTTCATTGAGGACTTGGTAACAGGGCAATTGGAAAATTATGTCATGATTGGGCCGAATCAACAAGACCTTTAAGAAAGTTATGCTTGACAAATCTAGTAGAGCTTTTTCGGGGAATAGCTAGCTAGATTGAAACGTAGGAACCACTGGATGCATATTTGAATTTTCAGCAGGCATTGCCAAGATTAGAGCTCACAGAATGCAGTAATCTATTAGAATAGATTAAAGATGGTGGGGTATGACTAGTTGATGATGCAGAGGCATGTGGGAAAGGTCTTGGGGAGGACATAAAGGCACTGCAAAACAATATGTATTTTTTAAAATTTAGAGTACCCAATTCTTGTTTTTCCAATAAAGGGGCAATTTAGCATGGCCAGTCCATCTAACCACATTTGGGTTGTGGGGGTGAGACCCAAACAGACACTGAGAGAATGTGCAAATTTCACACGGACGGGGTCGGGATCAAACCTGGGTCCTTGGTGCCGTGATGCAGAAGTGCTAACCGCTGTGCCAACCTTGCTCCCCCCCCGCAAAACAATGTTGACCAGTGAAGTGATTGGACAAGAAGATGGTAGATGGAAGGATGTGGATGCTGTTAATGAGTATGTAAGATTAAGATCAATAGATTTTTGAGCATCTGGAGATAGAGCAGGAAAGTGGAATTGATGTAGATGTTCATCCATGATCTTAGTGATTGGTGGAGCTGACTCGAGGGGCCAAGTAGCCTATCTTGCTCCTAATTCATTTCTTCCTAGTTCATGCTGATGTTTATACTTAAACAGTAGTCCTAATACCATGTGCTTGCTTTGTTCCCATATCCCACTCTCCTTTCCATCAGCCGCTTTATTAACCTATTTAACTGATTAAAACTTAGTGTCAAATCATTGCCAACATATACTGTGTAATTATATATTTTACCCATAAATAGCTATCATTGAGCTGCACTAGAACTGTGCTGCTATCTCTGGTGGCACCTTGAAACTAGGATTCCTGAAAGTGTGATATATATGAACCTCACATTGGTTCCAAGTTTTAATAGAAAATAAATGGGAAATGCGTTTCTTTTAAGAAGCGTAGTTTTGCATCTGTTGTGGAATTCTATGACCTGGCATCTCCCTGGATCACTCTAAACATGTTGCAGTGAAACATTCTGTATTCTGTTCACATACATTAGAATGCATACTTTATGCCCACAGTAACCACTAGATTAGGTTAAATGTTAATCTCTGATTTCCTAAGCGAGTTTGTGCTCACTACCAGGATGTAATTGACTTTACAGAGTTGCAGATTCTTCCTGTATTGCATACAGTAAGAGCAGAGGGATTATTCTTCAATATCTAATGTGTATTCAAAGATTTTTTGTTTTGTTTTTGTTTATAAATTTAGAGTACCCAATTACTTTTTTTTCCAATTAAGGGGCAATTTAGCACGGCCAATCCACCTAACATGCGCATCTTTGGGTTGTGGGGGTGAAACCCAAGCAGACACGGGGAGAATGTGCAAACTCCACATGGACAGATTCTAACCCGGGTCCTCAGCGACATAGTCCCAATGCTAACCAGTGCGCCACGTGCTGCCCCTATGTGTATTCGAAGATGACCACAAAGTTAAAATCTTTTATTTAAACAAAGATCCAGGCTTATCAGAAAATAGCATTTATAAGACTGTGGGAACATGGTGGGAATGAATTATTAGGTAGAATATGTGGCACAGAAATCGGCCATTCAACCCAACTAGTCCATGTTGGCGTTTATGCTTGAATGAAACCTCCACTTATCGTTACCTGTCTCTTTATAACCCTCTATTTCCTTCTCCTTAAATGCATTTGAACTATTCACCCTGTGTAGCAAGTTCTATATTCATGGGATTGATTAATTTATTTAATATTTCTCCACTTTATTTTAACTGCAGTCATTTCATTTCTTATCTCATCTTCCAATGTATGTCCACTTGGTGCATTTCCTTGGGAAGTACTGATGCAAAATCATCCTGACGTCATTCATTCAATTTTTCCTTTTATCTCATCTCCCTCTCTCACATTTTGGCATTTTGTGCATTTGAGGAAAAACATGGGTTCCTGTTGGGAGGCAGATTGTAAATGTAATTAATGATAGAGAAATTAATCGCTGTGAAGATTTAACCTTCTTGTGAAGGGTTACCTGTTTTCATGTTTCTTAGTGAGCACCAAGATGAAGTAGCTGGCTTTAATACTGGTCCTGTAAGGAGCAAAAGTGAGTCTTCCACAACATTGGACACTTGTCAGCACTTTATTTTAGAATTGAATTAATTAATTTATCTGTGCCTATATCTACCTAATTTCAGCCATCGCTAATTTTAAAAGTTGATGTCTTGTTTGATATGTAGACATATGGCTGTTTTCTTGCCTCATTTCATTAGACTTTTTAAAGAAATTTTTTTTTGAGGCATTTATAATTTTAACATTTTCACATTTTAAATAACAATGGAGAGATCAAGCACACAAGCAAAAAACCCCACAATAACATACCCAACTCCCCCAGCCCTAAACCCTGACTACCCATACATTTGATTCCCTGCCCTTATTCGTCACTTCATGCCTCCCCTTTCCCTCTCCCCCACCCCCTGGTGACGGTTAATTCACCTTGAAGAAGTCTGTACCCTCCTCGCAAATGACAACAGGAGCACGTCCCACCTACAGAAGTCCCCTTTCATTTGCTTAATCAACCTGCCCAAATTTAGTTTATTAAGCTGACCCCAATCCCTTGCCACTTGAACCCCAAGTATCTTAAACTCTCACCACTTTGAACGGCATCTCCCTCAGTCTCCTCTCCTGTCCCCTTGCCTGGATCGCAAAAACCTCACTCTTGCTCATATTCAGTTTGTAACCTGAGAACCGACCAAATTCCTCCAGTATCCCCATAATTCCTGTAATTCCCCCCCAACTGGTCTGTTACATAGAGGAGCAAATCGTCCACATAGAGTGAGACCCTATGCTCCATCCGCCCTCTCACTATCCCCTGCCAAATGCTCGATGCTCTCAGCGCCATTGCCAACGGCTCTATGGCCAGAGCAAACAGTAGTGGGGAGAGTGGACACCCCTGTCTCGTCCCCTGGCACAGACTAAAATATTCTGATCAAGCCCGATTTGTCCTTGCATTTGACACCGGTGCCTGATATAGTAACCGGACCCAATCCACAAATCCCTTCCCAAACCTTCCAAGGACATCCGACAAATACCCACTTCACCCGATCAAAGGCCTTTCCTGCATCCATGGCCACCTCGACCTCGCGCCTCTCCGCAGGCATCATTATTACATTTAGGAGCTGCCTAATGTTGGACGTCAGGTGTCGTCCCTTAACAAATCCTGTCTGTTCCTCCCCTATTAGCCCCGGAACACAATCTTCTATGCGTGTGACCAGGATCTTTGCCAGCAATTCTGCAGCCACATTTAGCAGGGAGGTTGGCCTATAGCTCTCGGTATCCTTATCCTGCGTCAAAATAATGGAAATCGGTGCCTGCAATAACATTGTGGGGAGCACTCCTCGCTCCTTTGACTCATTAAACGCCTTTACCAGGAGCGGCCCCAACAGCCTGGAAAACATTTCATAAAACTCAACCGGGTATCCATCTAGTCCAGGGCTTTACCCGATTGCATCGCTCCCAACCCATCTATAACCTCCCCAAACCCAATTGGGGCTCCCAAGTCCTCCAACAACTCATCTATCATCAGGAACTCCAGCCCCCCCAAAATCACTTCATACTATCCTCCCCCTCCTCCCCCACCCCCCTGCCATATCCTGTGGACAGGAGCCCAAATTCCAGCTGCAGTCTCTGACGCTCGTTCAAAAGCCTGTCATTTGGAGACTCCGTGTACCTCCTGTCCATCAGTAAAATTTTGCCTACCAATCTGTCCAGCTCCACCCGCTCAGCCTTCTCCTTATGGGCCTGAATTGAGATGAATTCCCCCCTAATAACCGCCTTCAGTGCCTCCCAAACCACCCCTGCCAAAACCTCACCCGTATCATTGAACCCTATATATTCCCGAATGGCCTCCGTCATCTGTTCACATGTCGTCTCCTCCACTAGCAGCCCCACATCCAATCTCCATTGCGGGCGCTGGGCCTTTTCTTTGCTAATCTGCATGTCCACGCAGTGCGGACGTGGTCCGACACCACTATTGCTGAATATTCAGCATCTACTACCTCAGCCAGCAGCATTTTGTCCATGACAAAGAAGTCTATCCGGGAATACACTTATGTACATGGGAGTTGAGTGAAAACTCTTTACTCCTTGGTCTCCCAAAGCTCCACTGATCGACACCCCCCCCATGTGCTCCATGAACCCCCACAGCTCCTTTGCCATAGCTGATACCTTCCCAGATCTGGAACTCGACCTGTCCAGCCTTGGCTCCAGGACCATATTGGAATCTCCCCCCATAATCAGTCGATGTGAATCTAGTTCCGGAATCTTCCCCAGTACCAAACTCAGCGTCATCCCAGATCGGGGCATATATATTGACCAATACCATGGCCATTCCCTCCAGCTTCCCACTAACCATAACATATCTACCCCGCCCCCCCCCAAACCACCCCCCGGGTCCGCTTCTATATTCCCCACCTCGAATGCCACCCGCTTATTAACCAAGATCGCCATCCTCCTCGTTTTAAAGTCCAACCCCGAATGGAACAACTATCCAACCCATCCCTTCCTTAACCTAATCTGATCCCCCACCTTCAAATGTGTCTCCTGCAACATGGCCACGTCCGCCTTCATTGCCTCAAGTACGCGAACACACGGACTCTTCTGACTGGCCCATTCAGTCCCCAATTTCAGTGAAAACGGTCAAAACAAAGGCAAGAAGTAAAAACTAACAATCCCTCCCAAGGTCCGAACACAGGCCCACTCTCATTCCTTAACAAAGCACTGTGTACAGGCCTAACCCCAAACAAACCGAAAAGCGGGAAAAACGAAAGAAATCCAAACAACATAACCCAAAGTTTTTCACAACATAGTTCAGTTCTCCTCAATCAAAGTTCAAGGTCCTCCATCTCCTGCCAGTCCATTCTCCTTCATAAAGTCCGCTGCCTCCTACCCGGAGCCAAAATACAACTCCTGGTCCCTATAGGTCCACCCATAGTCGAGCCGGGTACAGCAGTCCGAACTTTACACCCTTCTTGTACCGGGCTGATTTGGCCCTACTAAAACTCACCCTCCTCTTCGCGAACTCTGCTCCAAGGTCTTGGTACACCCGAATCTTGACATCTTCCCAAGTGCATCGCCTCGTCTGCCTGGCCCACCTCATGATGCGTTCCTTATCAAGGAAGCGATGCAATCGCAGCACCATCGGCCTCGGCGGCTCGCCCCCCTGGGTTTTATGCATCAGTGCCCTGTGGGCCGATCCACCTCCAACGTCCGGTCGAACGCACCTTCCCCAAGCAGCTTCTCCAGCATCCCCCCAACATATGCACCCGATTCCTCGATTCCTTCCGGCAGACCCACGATCTGGATGTTCTGCCTCCGAGAACGGTTTTCCAGTCCTCTACTATCTCCAGCAGTTGCTTCTGCCTAATCTCTGCTGCCATCGACGTGGACAGTTCCTAATGCTCCTCCGCCTGCTCCTTCAGCCTCTTGATCGCCTATCCATGGGTCTCGAGTCTCATCTCCACACGGTCAACTACCGTCTTGATCAAGTCCACTGCTCCTTTCGCTGTTGGGTGAACTTCTCATTCAAGAAGCTCACCAACTGGTCCATTGACCACGGAGACAGCAGGGCAAGACCCTACCTGTCTGCCATCTCCGCGTGTGTTGTCCGTACCTCACTTGCCTCAATCAACTGGTTCGTTTTTACCCGGGCACATCTGGATCGCAGCTCCATAAACTAGGGGCCACTCTGTTCTGCTCTCACTTCTGTACCTTTTTACATAGAACATAGAACGATACAGCGCAGTACAGGCCCTTCGGCCCTCGATGTTGCACCGACATGGAATAAATCTAAAGGCCATCTAACCTACACTATGCCCTTATCATCCATATGCTTATCCAATAAATTTTTAAATGCCCTCAATGTTGGCGTGTTCACTACTGTTGCAGGTAGGGCATTCCACGTCCTCACCACTCTTTGCGTAAAAAACCCACCTCTGACCTCTGTCCTATATCTATTACCCCTCAATTTAAGGCTATGTCCCCTCGTGCTAGCCACCTCCATCCGCGGGAGAAGGCTCTCGCTGTCCACCCTATCTAATCCTCTGATCATTTTGTATGCCTCTATTAAGTCACCTCTTAACCTTCTTCTCTCTAACGAAAACAACCTCAAGTCCATCAGCCTTTCCTCATAAGATTTTCCCTCCATACCAGGCAACATCCTGGTAAATCTCCTCTGCACCCGTTCCAAAGCTTCCACGTCCTTCCTATAATGAGGCGACTAGAACTGTACGCAATACTCCAAATGCGGCCGTACTAGAGTTTTGCACAACTGCAACATGACCTCATGGCTCCGGAACTCAATCCCTCTACCAATATGGATACCAAATGGAACCAGCAGAGGGCAGCAGAGCAGAGCTACTGATCAGCTGTTCTGGGGAAATTTGCATACGTGCAGTGCGGTCAGCCTAAGTTTTTTTTTATAAATTTAGATTACCCAATTTTTTTTCCAATTAAGGGGCAATTTAGCATGGCCAATCCACCTTCTCTGCACATTTTTGGATTGTGGGGGCGAAACCCACGCAGACACGGGGAGAATGTGCAAACTCCACACGGACAGTGACCCAGAATCGAACCTGGGACCTCAGCGCCGTGAGGCGGTTGTGCTAACCACTAGGCCACCGTGCTGCCTCGGTCAGCCTAAGTTGAAGGTGAACCTGCGAAGAAGACCCAAGGAGTTTGAATAAAGGCAAGCAACCAGCAGAGGGCAGCAGAGCAGAGCTACTGATCAGCTGTTCTGGGGAAATTTGCATACGTGCAGTGCGGTCAGCCTAAGTTGAAGGTGAACCTGCGAAGAAGACCCAAGGAGTTTGAATAAAGGCAAGCAGCCAGCAGAGGGCAGCAGAGCAGAGCTACTGATCAGCTGTTCTGGGGAAATTTGCATACGTGCAGTGCGGTCAGCCTAAGTTGAAGGTGAACCTGCGAAGAAGACCCAAGGAGTTTGAGTAAAGGCAAGCAACCAGCAGAGGGCAGCAGAGCAGAGCTACTGATCAGCTGTTCTGGGGAAATTTGCATACGTGCAGTGCGGTCAGCCTAAGTTGAAGGTGAACCTGCGAAGAAGACCCAAGGAGTTTGAATAAAGGCAAGCAACCAGCAGAGGGCAGCAGAGCAGAGCTACTGATCAGCTGTTCTGGGGAAATTTGCATACGTGCAGTGCGGTCAGCCTAAGTTGAAGGTGAACCTGCGAAGAAGACCCAAGGAGTTTGAATAAAGGCAAGCAACCAGCAGAGGGCAGCAGAGCAGAGCTACTGATCAGCTGTTCTGGGGAAATTTGCATACGTGCAGTGCGGTCAGCCTAAGTTGAAGGTGAACCTGCGAAGAAGACCCAAGGAGTTTGAATAAAGGCAAGCAACCAGCAGAGGGCAGCAGAGCAGAGCTACTGATCAGCTGTTCTGGGGAAATTTGCATACGTGCAGTGCGGTCAGCCTAAGTTGAAGGTGGTTTGTGGAGGGGCTGTTGGCAAGTGACAGTTAAACCCGAAACACTTTGTGAGTGTTTCCCACCCTACCTCCTCCTCTAACCAACCCCCCCACCCCACGGTGGTTGGGAAGCGGGAGCAGGGGCCTGTCGTGAAGGTGAGTGAGTGCCTTTAAATTTGCTTACCTTTCAGCGGGATCAGGGTTTGAGGTAATATCAGGTAAGCTCTTCCGTTCTTTTTCTTTTTCTTGTTTTTTTTTAATCTAGAGGGGATGTCAGGGAAGGCAGTACAATGCTCCTCCTGCAGAATGTTTGAGGTGAGGGACGCCGTCAGTGTCCCTGCTGATTTCATCTGTGGGAAGTGCACCCAACTCCAGCTCCTCAAAACCGTGTTAGGGACCTGGAGCTTGAGCTGGATGAACTTCGGATCATTCGGGAGGCAGAGGGGGTCATAGATAGGAGCTTCAGGGAAGTAGTTACACCAAAGACTGGAGATAGATGGGTAACTGTAAGAGGGATTGGGAAGAAGCAGTCAGTGCAGGGACCCCCTGCGGTCGTTCCCCTGAGTAACAAGTATACCGTTTTGGATACTTGTGGGGGGGACGACTTACCAGGGGTAAGCCATGGGGTACGGGCCTCTGGCACGGAGTCTGTCCCTGTTGCTCAGAAGGGAAGGGGGGAAAGGAGTAGAACATTAGTAATTGGGGACTCAATAGTCAGGGGCACAGATAGGAGATTTTGTGGGAGCGAGAGAGACTCACGTTTGGTATGTTGCCTCCCAGGTGCAAGGGTACGTGATGTCTCGGATCGTGTTTTCCGGGTCCTTAAGGGGGAGGGGGAGCAGCCCCAAGTCGTAGTCCACATTGGCACTAACGACATAGGTAGGAAAGGGGACAAGGATGTCAGGCAGGCCTTTAGGGAGCTAGGATGGAAGCTCAGAGCGAGAACAAACAGAGTTGTTATCTCTGGGTTGTTGCCCGTGCCACGTGATAGTGAGATGAGGAATAGGGAGAGAGAGCAATTAAACACGTGGCTACAGGGATGGTGCAGGCGGGAGGGATTCAGATTTCTGGATAACTGGGGCTCTTTCTGGGGAAGGTGGGACCTCTATAGACAGGATGGTCTACATCTGAACCTGAGGGGCACCAATATCCTGGGGGGGAGATTTGTTAGTACTCTTTGGGGGGGTTTAAACTAATTCAGCAGGGGCATGGGAACCTGGATTGTAGTTTTGGGGTGCGAGAGATTGAGAGTAGAGAGGTTAGGAGCACAGTTTTGACTTCGCAGGAGGGCGGCAGTGTTCAGGTCTGTGGTTTGAAGTGTGTCTATTTCAATGCCAGGAGTATACGAAATAAGGTAGGGGAACTGGCAGCATGGGTTGGTACCTGGGACTTCGATGTTGTGGCCATTTCAGAGACATGGATAGAGCAGGGACAGGAATGGTTGTTGCAGGTTCCGGGGTTTAGGTGCTTTAGTAAGGTCAGAGAAGGGGGCAAAAGAGGGGGAGGTGTGGCGCTGCTAGTCAAGGACAGTATTACGGTGGTAGAAAGGATGCAAGATGGGGACTCTTCTTCCGAGGTAGTATGGGCTGAGGTTAGAAACAGGAAAGGAGAGGTCACCCTGTTGGGAGTTTTCTATAGGCCACCTAATAGTTCTAGAGATGTAGAGGAAAGGATGGCGAAGATGATTCTGGAAAAGAGCGAAAGTAACAGGGTAGTTGTTATGGGAGACTTTAACTTTCCTAATATTGACTGGAAAAGATATAGTTCGAGTACATTGGATGGGTCGTTCTTTGTACAATGTGTGCAGGAGGGTTTTCTGACACAATATGTTGACAGGCCAACAAGAGGTGAGGCCACTTTGGATTTGGTTTTGGGTAATGAACCAGGCCAGGTGTTAGATCTGGAGGTAGGTGAACACTTTGGAGACAGTGACCACAATTCGGTGACCTTTACGTTAGTGATGGAAAGGGATAAGTATACCCCGCAGAGCAAGAGTTATAGCTGGGGGAAGGGCAATTATGATGCCATTAGACATGACTTAGGATGTGTTGGTTGGAGAAGTAGGCTGCAAGGGTTGGGCACACTGGATATGTGGAGCTTGTTCAAGGAACAGCTATTGCATGTTCTTGATAAGTACGTACCAGTCAGGCAGGGAGGAAGGGGTCGAGCGAGGGAACCGTGGTTTACCAAAGAAGTGGAATCTCTTGTTAAGAGGAAGAAGGAGGCCTATGTGAAGATGAGGCGTGAAGTTTCAGTTGGGGCGCTTGATAGTTACAAGGAAGCGAGGAAGGATCTAAAGAGAGAGCTGAGACGAGCAAGGAGGGGACATGAGAAGTCTTTGGCAGGTAGGATCAAGGAAAACCCAAAAGCTTTCTATAGGTATGTCAGGAATAAAAGAATGACTAAGGTAAGAGTAGGGCCAGTCAAGGACAGTGGTGGGAAGTTGTGTGTGGAGGCTGAGGAGATAAGCGAGATACTAAATGAATACTTTTCGTCAGTATTCACTCAAGAAAAAGATAATATTGTGGAGGAGAATGCTGAGACCCAGGCTATTAGAATAGATGGCATTGAGGTGCGTAGGGAAGAAGTGTTGGCAATTCTGGACAAGGTGAAAATAGATAAGTCCCCGGGGCCGGATGGGATTTATCCTAGGATTCTCTGGGAAGCCAGGGAAGAGATTGCTGAGCCTTTGGCTTTGATTTTTAGGTCATCATTGGCTACAGGAATAGTGCCAGAGGACTGGAGGATAGCAAATGTGGTCCCTTTGTTCAAGAAGGGGAGTAGAGATAACCCCGGTAACTATAGGCCGGTGAGCCTAACGTCTGTGGTGGGTAAAGTCTTGGAGAGGATTATAAAAGATACGATTTATAATCATCTAGATAGGAATAATATGATTAGGGATAGTCAGCATGGTTTTGTGAAGGGTAGGTCATGCCTCACAAACCTTATCGAGTTCTTTGAGAAGGTGACTGAACAGGTAGACGAGGGTAGAGCAGTTGATGTGGTGTATATGGACTTCAGTAAAGCGTTTGATAAGGTTCCCCACGGTCGGCTATTGCAGAAAATACGGAGGCTGGGGATTGAGGGTGATTTAGAGATGTGGATCAGAAATTGGCTAGTTGAAAGAAGACAGAGAGTGGTAGTTGATGGGAAATGTTCAGAATGGAGTTCAGTTACGAGTGGCGTACCACAAGGATCTGTTCTGGGGCCGTTGCTGTTTGTCATTTTTATAAATGACCTAGAGGAGGGCGCAGAAGGATGGGTGAGTAAATTTGCAGACGACACTAAAGTCGGTGGAGTTGTAGACAGTGCGGAAGGATGTTGCAGGTTACAGAGGGACATAGATAAGCTGCAGAGCTGGGCTGAGAGGTGGCAAATGGAGTTTAATGTGGAGAAGTGTGAGGTGATTCACTTTGGAAAGAATAACAGGAATGCGGAATATTTGGCTAATGGTAAAATTCTTGGTAGTGTGGATGAGCAGAGGGATCTCGGTGTCCATGTACATAGATCCCTGAAAGTTGCCACCCAGGTTGATAGGGTTGTGAAGAAGGCCTATGGTGTGTTGGCCTTTATTGGTAGAGGGATTGAGTTCCGGAGCCATGAGGTCATGATGCAGCTGTACCAAACTCTGGTACGGCCGCATTTGGAGTATTGCGTACAGTTCTGGTCGCCTCATTATAGGAAGGACGTGGAAGCTTTGGAACGGGTGCAGAGGAGATTTACCAGGATGTTGCCTGGTATGGAGGGAAAATCTTATGAGGAAAGGCTGATGGACTTGAGGTTGTTTTCGTTAGAGAGAAGAAGGTTAAGAGGTGACTTAATAGAGGCATACAAAATGATCAGAGGGTTAGATAGGGTGGACAGCGAGAGCCTTCTCCCGGGGATGGAGGTGGCTAGCACGAGGGGACATAGCCTTAAATTGAGGGGTAATAGATATAGGTCAGAGGTGGGTTTTTTACGCAAAGAGTGGTGAGGCCGTGGAATGCCCTACCTGCAACAGTAGTGAACTCGCCAACATTGAGAGCATTAAAAAATTTATTGGATAAGCATATGGATGATAAGGGCATAGTGTAGGTTAGATGGCCTTTAGTTTTTTTTTTTTTCCATGTCGGTGCAACATCGAGGGCCGAAGGGCCTGTACTGCGCTGTATCGTTCTATGTTCTATGTTCTATGTTCAATAAAGGCCAACACACCATAGGCCTTCTTCACAACCCTATCAACCTGGGTGGCAACTTTCAGGGATCTATGTACATGGACACCGAGATCCCTCTGCTCATCCACACTACCAAGAATTTTACCATTAGCCAAATATTCCTTATTTCTGTTATTCTTTCCAAAGTGAATCACCTCACACTTCTCCACATTAAACTCCATTTGCCACCTCTCAGCCCAGCTCTGCAGCTTATCTATGTCCCTCTGTAACCTGCAACATCCTTCCGCACTGTCTACAACTCCACCGACTTTAGTGTCGTCTGCAAATTTACTCACCCATCCTTCTGCGCCCTCCTCTAGGTCATTTATAAAAATGACAAACAGCAACGGCCCCAGAACAGATCCTTGTGGTACGCCACTCGAAACTGAACTCCATTTTGAACATGTCCCATCAACTACCACTCTCTGTCTTCTTTCAACTAGCCAATTTCTGATCCACATCTCTAAATCACCCTCAATCCCCAGCCTCCGTATTTTCTGCAATAGCCGACCGTGGGGAACCTTATCAAACGATTTACTGAAATCCATATACACCACATCAACTGCTCTACCCTCGTCTACCTGTTCAGTCACCTTCTCAAAGAACTCGATAAGGTTTGTGAGGCATGACCTACCCTTCACAAAACCATGCTGACTGTCCTTAATCATATTATTCCTATCTAGATGATTATAAATCGTATCTTTTATAATCCTCTCCAAGACTTTACCTACCACAGACGTTAGGCTCACCGGCCTATAGTTACCGGGGTTATCTCTACTCCCCTTCTTGAACAAAGGGACCACATTTGCTATCCTCCAGTCCTCTGGCACTATTCCTGTAGCCAATGATGACCTAAAAATCAAAGCCAAAGGCTCAGCAATCTCTTCCCTGGCTTCCCAGAGAATCCTAGGATAAATCCCATCCGGCCCCGGGGACTTATCTATTTTCACCTTGTCCAGAATTGCCAACACTTCTTCCCTACGCACCTCAATGCCATCTATTCTAATAGCCTGGGTCTCAGCATTCTCCTCCACAATATTATCTTTTTCTTGAGTGAATACTGACGAAAAGTATTCATTTAGTATCTCGCTTATCTCCTCAGCCTCCACACACAACTTCCCACCACTGTCCTTGACTGGCCCTACTCTTACCCTAGTCATTCTTTTATTCCTGACATACCTATAGAAAGCTTTTGGGTTTTCCTTGATCCTACCTGCCAAAGACTTCTCATGTCCCCTCCTTGCTCGTCTCAGCTCTCTCTTTAGATCCTTCCTCGCTTCCTTGTAACTATCAAGCGCCCCAACTGAAACTTCACGCCTCATCTTCACACAGGCCTCCTTCTTCCTCTTAACAAGAGATTCCACTTCTTTGGTAAACCACGGTTCCCTCGCTCAACCCCTTCCTCCCTGCCTGACTGGTACGTACTTATCAAGAACATGCAATAGCTGTTCCTTGAACAAGCTCCACATATCCAGTGTGCCCAACCCTTGCAGCCTACTTCTCCAACCAACACATCCTAAGTCATGTCTAATGGCATCATAATTGCCCTTCCCCCAGCTATAACTCTTGCCCTGCGGGGTATACTTATCCCTTTCCATCACTAACGTAAAGGTCACCGAATTGTGGTCACTGTTTCCAAAGTGCTCACCTACCTCCAGATCTAACACCTGGCCTGGTTCATTACCCAAAACCAAATCCAATGTGGCCTCGCCTCTTGTTGGCCTGTCAACATATTGTGTCAGGAAACCCTCCTGCACACATTGTACAAAGAATGACCCATCTAATGTACTCGAACTATATCTTTTCCAGTCAATATTTGGAAAGTTAAAGTCTCCCATAACAACTACCCTGTTACTTTCGCTCTTTTCCAGAATCATCTTCGCCATCCTTTCCTCTACATCCCTAGAACTATTAGGTGGCCTATAGAAAACTTCCAACAGGGTGACCTCTCCTTTCCTGTTTCTAACCTCAGCCCATACTACCTCAGAAGAAGAGTCCCCATCTAGCATCCTTTCCGCCACCGTAATACTGTCCTTGACTAGCAGCGCCACACCTCCCCCTTTTTTGCCCCCTTCTCTGAGCTTACTAAAACACCTAAACCCCGGAACCTGCAACAACCATTCCTGTCCCTGCTCTATCCATGTCTCTGAAATGGCCACAACATCGAAGTCCCAGGTACCAACCCATGCTGCCAGTTCCCCTACCTTACTTCGTATACTCCTGGCATTGAAGTAGACACACTTCAAACCACCTACCTGAACACTGGCACCCTCCTGCGAAGTCAAATCTGTGCTCCTGACCTCTATACTCTCAATCTCCCGTACCCCAAAACTACAATCCAGGTTCCCATGCCCCTGCTGAATTAGTTTAAACCCCCCCAAAGAGCACTAACAAATCTCCCCCCCAGGATATTGGTGCCCCTCAGGTTCAGATGTAGACCATCCTGTCTATAGAGGTCCCACCTTCCCCAGAAAGAGCCCCAGTTATCCAAAAATCTGAATCCCTCCCGCCTGCACCATCCCTGTAGCCACGTGTTTAATTGCTCTCTCTCCCTATTCCTCGTCTCACTATCACGTGGCACGGGCAACAACCCAGAGATAACAACTCTGTTTGTTCTCGCTCTGACCTTCCATCCTAGCTCCCTAAAGGCCTGCCTGACATCCTTGTCCCCTTTCCTACCTATGTCGTTAGTGCCAATGTGGACTACGACCTGGGGCTGCTCCCCCTCCCCCTTAAGGACCCGGAAAACACGATCCGAGACATCACGTACCCTTGCACCTGGGAGGCAACATACCAAACGTGAGTCTCTCTCACTCCCACAAAATCTCCTATCTGTGCCCCTGACTATTGAGTCCCCAGTTACTAATGTTCTACTCCTTTCCCCCCTTCCCTTCTGAGCAACAGGGACAGACTCCGTGCCAGAGGCCCGTACCCCATGGCTTACCCCTGGTAAGTCGTCCCCCCCCACAAGTATCCAAAACGGTATACTTGTTACTCAGGGGAATGACCGCAGGGGGTCCCTGCACTGACTGCTTCTTCCCAGTCCCTCTTACAGTTACCCATCTATCTCCAGTCTTTGGTGTAACTACTTCCCTGAAGCTCCTATCTATGACCCCCTCTGCCTCCCGAATGATCCGAAGTTCATCCAGCTCAAGCTCCAGGTCCCTAACACGGTTTTTGAGGAGCTGGAGTTGGGTGCACTTCCCACAGATGAAATCAGCAGGGACACTGACGGCGTCCCTCACCTCAAACATTCTGCAGGAGGAGCATTGTACTGCCTTCCCTGACATCACCTCTAGATTTAAAAAAAAAACAAGAAAAAGAAAAAGAAAGGAAGAGCTCACCTGATATTACCTCAAACCCTGCTCCCGCTGAAAGGTAAGCAAATTTAAAGGCACTCACTCACCTTCACGACAGGCCCCTGCTCCCGCTTCCCAACCACCGTGGGGTGGGGGGGTTGGTTAGAGGAGGAGGTAGGGTGGGAAACACTCACGAAGTGTTTCGGGTTTAAAATTTTTCCTTCAAAATTCCTGCGACAAGCAGGAGTAAAGACCACCATGAGCGGGA
Organism: Scyliorhinus canicula; assembly: GCF_902713615.1. Taxonomy (NCBI): domain Eukaryota; kingdom Metazoa; phylum Chordata; class Chondrichthyes; order Carcharhiniformes; family Scyliorhinidae; genus Scyliorhinus; species Scyliorhinus canicula. The sequence continues at coordinate 116,141,606 of NC_052161.1, read as the reverse complement.
GCTGCCAAATATGCAACCACTCACTCCATGGCCGCCACTGGAAGTCTCTACATAGATTTTTTTTTGTCGGAAACTTGGAGCTTCATTTATTTTTATAAATTTATTTTTGGAAGGAATGAACTATGAAATATTGACATTTGTCCGTCGCCAAATACATTTCAGAGTAATTTATTCTCATTCTCATTATATGGTTTTAAGAGAACATTCTCATTGCAAGTGCTAAATGGCGAGCTGTTGAGTCCCAAAATGTTGAACATTCAGTGTGATGCTGCAATACTGATAAATATATAACTAATTTGCCAGGAACATTTCTGCTTGATCAGCATTCTGTTTTTTGTTTATTGCAAATGAATGGGAGGTTCAGTATGTGTGTGAGGTATGTGTTTATCTGAATTCAGTGTAGCTGTAGTTGATTGCACTGCACCAGCCATTTGTCATTCCAGTTAGTGCTGATTCAAGAACTAAATCAGTTCCCTGATTCAGCTATTGAGATACTCTAAAGTGTGAGGCTTTCAAAAGGGCAGCTTGATCCCAGACTGCAGATCTGATATGCCAGATTCCTGAATCAGCAGAGTTCAACATGCGGCCATCAACTGACTTCTCTTATTACGGCCATTTGCTTTGAACCCTTTGATTGTCATCAGGGCATAGAGAATGCCTCACTTCCTGCTGAGTACTCCTAATTTGATTTTACATCTATTTGGATCTAAAAGCAGAGTGTGCGTATCTAATTAGGTTACTCATGAAGCTTCTATAGTTAAAATTAGAGGGAGCCTTTCTCTAGACTGAAGTTATTGTTGGAGAACCACTTTAGACATGTGTTTTGAAATGAGGCTGTGCCTCTTGCTTTATCAAATATATAGGTTTTGCAGCTTCATGTGTAATGAAACATAAAGGCAACCCCTTGTTCCATCCCCCTGATTTGCCATTGAAAATCAGACTGGTTTTGAAACTATCCTAAAACAAAAACAGAAAAATATACCATGTGTAGGTTTTGACATCCCGTTAAGTTTAAACACTTAATGCAGAAGTATTTATGCTTTCGATAGGGTTTGATATATGGATGATTTTTAATAAGGGAATTGTACTATATATTTCATAACTTTAAAGTGCGGGTTTCTGCTTGGCGGGGTGAGTTTTTACATTGTTCTGTTTTGAACCCATGTTGTGAAATATGGGCTTATATCAGCAGATGCATTTAAAGTGGACAACCTGCAGTATATGACCCGTGAAACATCATATGTGCAGATTCTGTTTTTCCAACAATTATTTTTCAACTGGAAGAATATGTGTAGTTTTGGAGATTATACATTGCATGACATTTTATTAGAATAATAGATCGTTAATTTTCTTAGCAAATTAGCACAATATATGTGATCAACCTAGAGATGAAATGAATAAAAATGTATTCCAAAAGCTTCTAAACAAATGAGTACTGCAATAAGCATTCTTAAAGCAAGATGTTAAGGAATTAGTTCTAGCTATTGGTTTTCAAGCTTATTATGGAATGTCTGCATGGTAGAAATTTCCCAAAATTTCTCACTGCACACCATTTTGTTCTTGGCAACAAAAACAATTTGCTGTTTGACTTTTATAGCTCTTGGGAAATAATCTTCCACCTGGTTTAGGGTATCAGCAGGCTAATGTGACCAGACTGTGTTACTGCAATGGATATAATATGACATCACTGCTGAAAGTCAGTGAGAGTCTCTGATGGAACTCAGTCGAGCTGAATGGAGCGTACTATTTTTTATTTATTTTTTGTTGAATTGCATGCATGGATTGTAGGAAGATCATTATGAATTCGAAGAGTGGTTTGCTATTTTATTTTTAGACACATGAGAGACTCCTTCGTTTGGAATGCATTTATTCTAATTGATACTGGTCAAACAGCACCTTTGAGGACATGATTCTAGAAAATTCTGACCGATAACTCGATCAAAATTTCACCAACAAGAAAGTTGTCTGAATTTACACAATGGACAATAAATGTCAGCAAAACTAAAGAGCTTGTCATTGACTTCAGGACGCAAAGTATTGTACACACCCCTGTCTGCATCATTGGTGGAGATGGTTGACAGCTTCAAATTCCTCGGTGTGCACACCACCAACAATCTGTCCTGGTCCACCCACATCGACGCTATGATAAAGAAAGCACAACAGCACTAATACTTTATCAGGAAACTAAGGAAATTCAGCCCTGTCCACATTGACAATTTTCACAGATGCACCATAGAAACCATCCTATCTGGCTGCATCACAGCCTGGTATGGCAATGGCTCGGCCCAAGACCGTAAGAAACTAAGTTGTGACACAGCCCAGTCAATCACGCGAACCCACCTCCCATCCATTGACTCTGTCTACACCTCCCACTGCCTTGGGAAAGCGGGCAGCATAATCAAAGACCCCTCCCACCCTGGTTATTCACTCTTCCAACTTCTTTCATTGGGTAGGAGATACAAAAGTCTGAGAACATGCACTAACAGATTTAAAAAACAGCTGTTACCAGACTCCTGAATGACCCTCTTACGGACTGATCTCTTCACACACCTTCTCTACCGAGTAGTACTGCTTCACCCGATATCTGTGTCTACGTATTTACATTGTATAATTTTGTATGCCCTATGTTTTTTTTTAATGTATGGAATGATCTGCCTGGACTGTATGCAGAACAATACTTTTTCACTGTACCTCGGTACACGTGACAATAAAACAAGAACAATACAATAAATGCATAAGATTGTCATCTGAAATACAATTCTGGAAATACACAGCAGATCTGCCAGTAAAGAGAACATATTTAACACTTTGGGTATTTAGGTGTTGAGTGGCAGAATTGAAACTGGATCAACCTGTCATCTTGTTACAGATGCCAACTGACTTGTGTATTTCCAGCATTTATATTTTTGTTCCAGATTTCCAGAATTTGCTATTTTTATTTATTATTTGTTCTGCCAGTATCTGCTGTTTTGTATTACATATATAATATTTCATAACCTACAATACATGACCATGCAATGAAGGACATTTGTGAATAGAATTGAAATGCAAGTAAAACAGAAAATCTGGTTTAGTTCATTTGAATTAATTTTGCTCCCACTGAATAAGAATATGATTTCAGTTTGAAAAGTTCAACTGTTGAGATTGTCCGTTATTCTTTTGTAAATATTGCCAGGCACATGTTTACAAGGAACATACTGCATGATTTCCTTGCTTACGTTCCACAAGCAGCAATGTGGTTGACTTTTAGTTTCCATTTCTTGCTTGCTGATGATACATTGAAAATCTTCTATTCACTCCAAAGCTATTTTTAAGCAGCATGTCCTTGCCTCTAGTAACCTTCATAGGCTTCTCGTAGTTGACCCATTAAACATCATATGTGTAGATTCCAGTCAATAGTTAACATTTGAAAAAATACGCTTCCATTTATTATTTCTGTGTTTACATCAATGCTAGATCATTTTTATTTTTCACAGGTCATGGGAGTCTCTAGTTATGCCTTCATTTTTATTGCCCATCCCGAATTATCCTTCAGAAGGTGGTGGTGAGCCACCCTTCTTGAACCACTGCAGTCCATGTGATGAATGTGAACCCACAATGCTATTCGGGAAGGAGTTCCAGGATTTAAGTATCACTCTGTATGATTGTACAATAAGAAGCCTTACAACACCAGGTTAAAGTCCAACAGGTTGGTTTCAAATCACTAGCTTTCGGAACACTGCTCCTTCCTCAGATGAATCACCTGAGGAAGGAGCAGTGCTCCGAAAGCTAGTGATTTGAAACAAACCTGTTGGACTTTAACCTGGTGTTGTGAGACTTCTTAATGTGCTCACCCCAGTCCAACGCCGGCATCTCCACATCATGACTATGTGATTGTAGTAATTACTTTTGCTTAAGAATGTCACTGGATCAATTTTGCTTTGTAGTTAACTGAATGAATCCCAAAGTCATCTCTCAAATGTTCTTCTAGAATGCAGATTAATACATGCACAATTAAGGTTATTTTACAGTAAGGGCCAAAATTAATGTTAAAATGTGTGAGACTCAAAATGATATGAGTACAGTAGTTTTCATTTAGTGTGCATGAATCTGATTTTTCTTTTTTTTTAATAAACATTTTATTGAGGTATTTTTGGTATATTGACAACAACAAAATAAACAATATACATGAAACCATAAACACAGTGCAAGAGCCATTTACCTCTCGTATAGGTCCCACCCGTATTGACCCCCCCTGGTCTTGCTGACGATTAATTTCCCGCAAAGAAGTTGACGAACGGTTGCCACCTCCGGGTGAACCCGTACAGTGACCCTCTCAAGGCAAATTTTATTTTCTCCAAACAGAAAGCTAGCCATGTCCGATAGCCAGGTCTCCGACTTCAGGGGCTTTGAGTCCCTCCACGCTAATAGTATCCGTCTCTGGACTACCAGGGAAGCAAAGGCAAGAACATCTGCCTCTTTCTCCTCCTGGATTCCCGGGTCTTCTGACACCCCGAAAATAGCCACCTCTGGACTCAGCGCCACCCTTGTTTTTAACACCGTGGACATGACGTCCGCAAACCCCTGCCAAAATCCCCTAAGCTTTGGACATGTCCAAAACATGTGGTCATGGTTCGCTGGTCCTCCCGCACATTTTGCGCACCTGTCCTCCACCCCAAAGAATCTGCTCATCCGGGCCACTGTCATATGAGCCCGGTGAACAACCTTAAATTGTATCAGGCTGAGCCTGGCACATGTTGCAGACGCGCTGACTCTACTCAACACGTCTGTCCATAGACCATCCTCTATCTCGCCTCCCAGCTCCTCCCACTTGCGCTCCAGTTCCTCGGTCTGCGCTCCTCCAACCCCCATAGGCTCCTTATAAATGTCCAAGACGCTCCCTTCTACCCATCCCCTGGAAACTACCCTCTCCTGAATCCCCCTTAGCAGTAGGAGCGGGAAGGTTGACACCTGTTTACGAATTCGCCTCCTCGAATCTGATTTTTCTGTTAGAAATACATCTGACATTGGGGAGCTCTTTGGAAGGAGAAATAACGTCAACACTATGTCATTGATGCAGTTTTTCAGTGACCTTATTCTAGCTGAGTATATTTGGCTATTACACTGTTGGACCCCATTGTTCCTCGAGCCCAACTATCTCTTCTTCACCCCTAATTATTGTTGCAATGTTAAAACAACACCAAAAATAAGATATAAAAAACAAGAACATTAAGCAAAAAGCTCTTGGCACCTCTGGGCTTGTCTTTTTCATAGTCAAAGTAAATTGTGCTCCGTTCTTTGTATTCTGAGTGCACGATGTGTATTCCCTGAACCTGAAAGATATAAATCTCCATAACATGCATTCAATCACACAGCTTTGCTATTCAACCCTGCTCTGCTGTCTTCCATATGTATTATTCAACTCCGTACCCTTCTCCAAATTATGTGCCATTTTAACAGTTGTGGCCATAAAATATTATCTCAGTCTGGTATTTATCTCTAGCCTTCAATCCTCTTACCAACTAGATATTTGTCCATCTCCTTTTTGAAGGAACTGATTCACACAACATCAGCTTTTGTTGGTAGTGAGTTTCATATGCCTAATACTTGAATATGTGGCTTATTATTTTTTATCCTGTACCCTCAAGTTGTACATGGACAGCATAGGTTAAACATCCCTCGCATAGTTACATGCCTGTGCCTCTTAGCATTTTTGAAGATTTCCCTCACTGAAAATGTTAAACTTACTGGAGTGTAGCTTCTAAATTATTTTTTGACTACATTGGGTAGCATTTTTTAACCATCCAATCCAAGCGCAATTAAAACAAAAACTGTTAGCTGGTCACCAAGGTATTAAGAATTATTAACTTGAATAAATTGTAAAGTCCCAAAGCTCGAACCGCCACGTTGCATGTGATTCATATAGTCAGCGTGCATGGATGGTTTGCACGAAGACAATTCATAAGGGCGCCACAATATATTTTTTTGTATTCCTTAAACACAAGGGCTGCATACTTTTGAAGGTACACCATAGTATGTTGTAGAATTTACATACTATTAGAGTATTAACTGTGGAAAGCCATTCTAATAGTTGAATAATATTGATGTGAAACCCACCAAGCTTCATTTCATGGGTACTATTTATTGATCTCTTGGAATAAAGTATCATAGTTTGAAAGATTATTGTAACCCCTATTTTAGAGGTAAACCGTTTGAGAGTGGGACCCACATTTCAAGATAGCAATACATATGTATGTGTGCAGTACGTATGTAATAATGTTACATGGTGCATCTTTTAAAAATAAATTTTATTTTTTTTTAGAGTACCCAATTATACATTTTTATTCCAATTAAGGGGCAATTTAGCATGGCCAATCGACCTAACCTGCACATCTTTGGGTTGGGGGGGGTGAAACCCACGCAGACATGGGGAGAATGTGCAAACTCCACATGGACAGTGACCCAGAGCCAGGATGCGAACCCGGAACCTCAGCGCCGCAGTCCCAGTGCTATCCACTGCGCCACATGCCGCCCTTACATGGCGCATCTTATCCCATCTGTGACCTTCCTGCATAAGGCAACATTTGTATCTGAGTGGATAGGCAACCTATTTATAGATCATTGTTGGTGCTACTCAAAATTTGACTGTAAGAGGCGATAAATTAGTTTTTATTTGCAGCAAGTTACCACCAGGGCAATGTCAGGGCTCCTCATAGCATCAGGATTGAGATTGTAAGGAGGGTATCTGTTTTACAGCGATGGTAGAAACATTCTCAAGTATACAGTTTTTGTATGACACATGACCAAATTATCCTCCAGTGTACAAACAGGAGATCCCCTGTCTTGTGCTCATGACTCTAGAGATATCAAGCGGTGCAGTCAGTCAATTCATTCTTCTAACCAGTGGCCTTTTTGTTCTATAGTAGCGATTCTAGCAGCAGTTCCAGTGATGAATCTCCAGCAAGATCAGTCCAATCTGCTGCAGTCCCTGCACCACCGGTCCAACTCCTAACACCTGTGGAAAAGGATGAACCACGTAAGAGCTATGGAATCAAAGTCCAAAATTTGCCTGTCCGCTCTACTGGTGAGTAAATGCATCAAGAGATTTGATCTGTTTGGGAATCCAAGTTTCTTCCAGTTATGTTCAGATAGACTTGGGACTCTGTCTCTGGAATACATCTGACAAATTTGAAAAAAGGCTGGCAAGTTCCATTTAGAAATCATGTATGCAATATTTAACATACATGAAGTTCATTATGTGCCATTAATAACAGTTTAATTTCATGATGTGGAGATGCCGGCGTTGGACTGGGGTGAGCACAGTAACAAGTCTTACAACACCAGGTTAAAGTCCAACAGGTTTGTTTCAAACACATGCTTTCAGAGCACTGCTCCTTCCTCAGTTTAATTTCATGGCAGAGATGGTTTTCAATTTTTAAATCTGTCATATTAATCCATTTAAATTAACAGATGGCAGCTTCTCTGCTATTTTTATTCAGTGTGACTTCTTCAATCCTTCATGTGAAAATTGGATAATCTACTGCTTTGGATATCATTTCTTGAGAAAAAAATAAGGCTATCTAAATTTGATTGAAATGATGGGGGTGAAGAAGTAAATAGATTTTTCAGTTTGTATGTGGAAACCCATCTGAATAAAAGCATTTCAACCTGTCTAATGTGCCCTCAACACAAATGAAAATAAAAATTAAAATTAATTATTGGTTGATTTTTAAAACATTTCCCGATTCATACATCAAACTTTTCTCTGATTGATACAGGCATACACTGAAAAATCAAAAGTGACACCAGAACAGTTTATTAGGAGGTGTCATTATGAATACATTAGGCAGGAACACACTGAAGGTCAGGCCAGTTGCAAATTATAGAGGTCACAGTCCCCAGTTTCTGTTAGTCGATCTTAGCTAGGGTGGCCATAGTTGATCTACATCTATACTTATCATTATTGAATGTTCTGCCAGCATTCATTGTCTGAGGTGAACTTGAAAAATGGCCATTTATTCAAGTCCTAGAGGTCACCCATAGACTTGTACCCCAGTGAGGAATAAGTACTTTCTGCCGTGGAGGGGAGAAAGTTAGCAAGAAATGTGGAAAGAACAAATAGTACATATACTTTAGGCATAGCACACTTTAAAAATAATTGCTATTTGATTACTTTTTGTTTCCTGTTCACACGCATTTCAGCGGGACTATCAATTTTACAAAACTAAAGTGCGAAACTGCCAAACTTAAACTCAAAAGTTTGGGATGTGAGATTATATAATGATTAGAGTTGAATTTTCTGTGAATGCTGAAAGTCCAGAATTCTATCCCGAAGACAGTTAATATTTCGCTGAATACTCTATTTTAATTTCACAGTCCAGAATTTATTTAAGAAAAACAGGCTTTGAGAAACGGAAGACGTACATTTATCTGCGATATAAATATTTTGTGAATGAATTTAAATTGCGAATATTTGGGTCAACGTCCATGTATAGAAGTTAGGATAAGAGCTCACAAAGTTTATCTTTGCTTCTTTTCAACAGGAGCACTCAATGGGAGCTGTCTGCTTTGTTTAATCCCGGAACAACACCTTTTACAATATCACAGTTGGCCATAATTCTTTTTGGAGATCTGGATCCTCACTACACTTGAACTCTTTGTATTTCTTAACTCTTCCAACTTTCTTTAACCCTTATTGAAGAGAATAGAAGGGATCTGGCTTGAAATTGAGGGAAGTCCAGCAGTTATAATTATTGGTCGCATGTAGCAAATCAAATCATCTCTTGGACAGCTCAGTCAGTTTCCCACCCAATTAGTTTCACAGAGATTGTCATTGTCTGTTGCCTGCAGCAATGTCCAGTGCTCATCCTTTTCTCAGAATTTGGTAGCTCTCAGTTTACAATCCCCGACAGCCAAGAGAAGAACCTTCTAAACCATTTCAGAAGAGTGTACTTGAAATTGGAAATCACTGTTGATTACTCACGAAATTGGAGAAAAAATATCTTGCATCACATGAATACTTTGCACTGAAAGCTTTCATTTTTTTCTTTTAGACACAAGCCTTAAGGATGGTCTTTTCCATGAATTTAAGAAATATGGGAAAGTAACATCTGTGCAAATCCATGGTGCATCTGAAGAACGCTATGGTCTTGTATTCTTTCGACAACAGGAAGACCAAGAGAAGGCTATGAATGCGTCAAAGGGAAAGTTATTTTTTGGTATGCAGATTGAAGTTACTGCGTGGACAGGCCCAGGTAGGTGTTTACTGAGCAGCGGCATAGTTTTGAGTGTGAGGATGTAGCACTACAATTCATATCATGGCAAAAGTTTGACAAAAATAAGGAATATCTGTGTTTTAAATTAATTATATCTTGCAAAAGTTTTTAGATTTACACAGCAGTTGTACATTGTCTACTGTCTTGCTGAAGAGATGAGAAATGCATTGATTTAAGATTAATCATAGAATTTATAGTGCAGAAGAAGGCCATTCGGCCCATCAAGTCTGCACCAGTCCCTGGCACGAGCACCCTACTTAAGCGCATACCTCCACCCTATCCCTGTAACTCCACCTAATCGTTTTGGACACTAAGGGCAATTTAGCATGGCCAATCCACTTAACCACATCTTTGTGACTGTGGAGGAATCCGGAACACCCGGAGGAAACCCTCGCAGACGCAGGGAAAACGTGCAGTCTCTGCACAGCCAGTGACCCAAGCCGGGAATCAAACCTGGAACCCTGGAGCTGTGAAGCAGTTGTGTTAACCAATGTTCTACCGTGCTGCCCCTAATGTTTTGCATGAACTGCCTTATTATAGCTCATGGGAGTGTCTTGCAGAAGGACTATTCTGATAATGCACCGCAGGGTGATGAGTTGTGAATGAGTGTTCATAATTCCCTACATATTGAGCTCCTGGTTTCAATCCTGGCTTAATAAGAAATTACTGTTTGGACTTGATGGGTGGAAGAAATGTGGGGCGGGATTCTCTGGCCTCCCAGCCGTGTGTTTCACAGCGGAGGGAGGCAGCGTGCCATGCACTGACGGCAGGATTCTCTGCTCTCGCCGCTGTCAATGGGAATCTCCATTGAAGGCACCCCACGGTGCTGGAAAACCCGCAGGCAGGGATGTGCCGCCAGTGGGACCAGTGAATCCTGCTGCCAGAAAATGGCTGTAGAATTTCGGCCATGGAATCAGTACTTCGATTAAACTGATATCTATTATTCTGAACGATTTTCATTTGCCTTATGCATTCTGCAACAAGTATGCGTTTCCTTACTTTCTCATACTTGACAGAAAAAGTGTAGGAAGTAGCGCCTGAGTCTTTGCTCCAGCAACATTTCACAGCAGGGGGAGGATGTTAATGGTGGTCCAGATACATGCAAAACAGTAAAAGATCTGCCATGAACCACAGATGAAGGGGACAGGCCTACAAATGGTCCACAAGTTATATTACAAGTACCAGTGACCTGAATGACTTCTGTGAATGTTAACTTTATTTGACTTCCTGAAATCTACTGTAAAACTAGAATCGGTCAATATATTTGATAATTGGATGGCACAGTATTATCTAGTGAATTAGACCCTTTGTTGTTGAAATGATTGCGGATTGGAGAAAGAGTTCGCAGTGACTGCATGACCATACCAAAGTAGTTTTAAAATATGTATTTAATATAGAGTCAAATTGAAGAGTGTTTGAAAAATAAGCAGAGCAGTGTTCTGGTGACATAATATGTTTTCGAATTTTTTTTTTGTTTGGGACCCCTTGCAGAAACGGAAAGCGAGAATGAATTTCGACCACTGGATGACCGAATAGATGAGTTTCATCCCAAGGCCACAAGAACATTATTTATTGGGAATCTGGAGAAAACCACAACCTATGGAGATCTTCGAAATATTTTTGAACGCTTTGGGGAGATTGTGGTATGTACATTGCTTGGATTGGTCATTATTGAGGTGACAGAATTTCATCCCTTCTAGGAATCCCTCCACTTCAAAGTATAAATGATTTAAAGCTGAACATTTTAAAAAGACATCTGTTACCCACATTTTGGTTATCCTTCAACTTGGTTATCTTTCAAAATTTTTGCAGCGCAAGGCCTTGTGTAAAATATTACATTATTGCACAACTGATTTGTATTTCATCTCTTTTTCTCTTGGTGAATAACCTGCATTTGTTGTTTATTTTGTGTTTGTCTTCATTCTAATTATCTAATGACCGTCCTAGTGACTCCTCCCTGGGGGTGGGTAAAAGTGATCACCAGGGTCGAGATGATGTGCTTGACGATGGAAGGACGAAACTCAGTCAACTCTGGCAGACTCCAGATACCTGAGCTAGGCAGGTCAGCAATATTCCAGGGCATTGTTGAGGATTTCTCAAACAGCCTGATTTGTTAATAGGATCTAGAAGGGTAAAAATAGAACAGTTGAGGCCGTGAAGGGATTTAACCACAAAGGGACCAGGAACCAATGGAGCTGAGCGGGGAGCAGACTGATGAGTGGAGTAGGATTTGGTGTGGGTAAACACATGGGCAGCAGAGTTTTTTGAAGAGATTGTGTTGATATCTATTTCACCCTTAAATGATTTTACCAAATACTAATGAACACTAACTCTCAGACACACCTTCATACCTTGCCTTGGACCATGACTCCACTGCCGCACATCAAGCCATCAGAACTATCATGGACCTCATCGCCTCCAGAGGTCCTCCCTCCACAGCGTTGCACATTATAGTCTCCCAACCCCGAACAGCACATTTCCACCTTCTTTCCAAAATCAACAAACCGAACTGTCCTAGCAGACCATTGTTTCAGCCTATACCTGCCCCGCTGAACTGATTTTTTCCGATCTTGACTCATTTTTTATCTCCCCTTGTCCACTCTCTTCCCATGGGAAGCAGCACAGTGGTTAGCATTGTTGCTTCACTGCGCCCAGGTTTGATTCCTGGCTTGGGTCACTGTGCGGAGTCTGCACGTTCTCCCCATGTCTACCACAAGGCCCAAAAGACGTGCTCTTAGGTGAATTGGACAATATGAATTCTCCCTCGGTGTACCCGAACAGGCGGCGGAGTGTAGTGACTAGGGGTTTTTCACAGTAACTTCATTGTGTGTCAATGTAAGCCTACTTATGACAATAATATAGATTATTATTATCTACATGCATGATTCTTCTGGTGCCCTACATCATTTCAACAATTTTCAGTTTCCTGTCCTTAACCACAACCTCTTCACTATGGACATCCAATCCCACTACACCTCCATACCCCAGCAAGCTGATCTGCGGGCTCCCCACCTCTTCCTTCAATAGAGGCCCGAACAGTCCCCGTCCACCACCATGCTCCTCCGCCTGGCATTGAACAACTTCTTCTTTAACTTGACTCAATACCTTCAAATAAAAGATGTGGCTATGGGTACCTCCATATGGCTGTCTTTTTGTGGTTCATGTGAAACATTGCTTATTTCAGACCTACTCAGGCCCCCTCCCACAGCTCTCTTTTCTAGTACATGGATGACCATCAGAGTTGTTTCCTGCTCTCTTCGGAACTGGAAAAATTAATCAATTTTGTTTCCAATCTCCACCCTTCTTTCATGGTACATCTCTAATATTCCTCTTCCCTCCCTTGACTTCTCGCTCTCCGTTTCTGGATATAGAGTCTTCGAAGATTCATTCCCAGCTCACCGTCTCCCACAACCACCTAGACTACACTTGTTCTCACCCTGCTTCCTGTAAGGATTCCATCCACTCTCATAGTTTCCCCAGCTCTCTTGTATCTGTTTTGATGATGCTATATCAACAATGGTGCTTCTGCTTCCAACGTGTCTTCCTTTCTCTTTAACTGAGGATTCTCCAAACCCCCCCCCCTTCCCAAACCAGTGCCTTACACTCCACCCCCCCCACCCCCCCAGTCTTTATATTCAGATGATTATCTTTTACCATTTCTGCCATCGCCAGCATGATGCCACCACCAAACACATCTTCCCGTTGCCTGCTCTGTCAGCATTCCAAAGGGAATACTCCATTCCTGAGCCCCCCCGGTTCACTCCTTTACCACCCCCAACACCTCCGCCTTTCCCAAGGCACCTTTTCAATCAATCGCAGGAGGTGTAACACCTTTACCTCCTCGCTCCTCATTGTCGAAACACTCCTTCCAAGTCAAGCAGCAACTTAGTTGCACTTCTTTCAATTAATGTTCGCTGCTCACAATGCGGTCTCCTTTACATTGGGGAGACCAAATGCAGACTGGACGACTGCTTTACGGAACTCCGCCACTCAGTCAGCAAAGCAAGCATGACCCTGACCTACCAGTCACTTGCTAATTCAATTCACTATCTTGCTCTCATGCTCTTGTTTCTGCCCTCAGCCTGCTACAGTGTTCCAGTGAAGCCCAACACACACTGGAGGAATGACACCTCATCTTCCAATTAGGCACTTTACAGCTTTCTGGACTCAACATTGAGTTAAACAACTTTGGACCATGATCCTTGTCCGCCATTTTAAATTTTGTTTTTGCCAAGTGCCACTCTGTATCTTGCTTGCTTTCAAGCTGAGCTGACCTTTATTCTACTATCCACACTTATTGTAGAAATATACTTTGTTTCTTTACCACAACCATTACCATTCCCTTTATCGTTTGTTCCAGGGTATCTTAGGTATTTAATCCTCCCATCCTCGAACCCATCTCTGACCTACCTTTAGTTCCCCCTGGTCCTCTCCCCTTTTTCAATAGCATAGAACCCCTATCACACTTATACATCTCTCTAGTTCTGAAGTTTGGACTCAAAACATTAATTCTGTTTCTGTCTCCGCAGATGCTTTCAGATCTGCTGAGTTTTTCCAGCACTTTGTTTTTATTACTAATGACAACTGACCTGGTACAGTTTGCTGCATGAAAACTTGAAGCATAATTTGCAAACTGAATTGCACCAGAGTATAAAATTATTTATTTCCAAATGACAGCATAAATGCCAAATGGGTCAAATAATTAAATTAGTTTAATATTGTGCCCTAACTCGTGCTACGTTTTTGACATGTGTTAAAGCACCACCATCCAAAAGTAATGAGGCTGATTCTTGCTCAAATGAACAGCAACCAGTTGGGAAAATACACAGTGACTATCCAAGCAGATGTCTCGATACTCGTGGAAATAATTCCCACTTGTGATTCAGGTGTAGAGCTGCATTTCCTCAAGTAACAGTCTCATTTTTCTCTCTGCTCCCTCAGAAATTAGAAATGATTATGGACTAATGTGATACTTAAATATATATAAGGTGTTTAAACTAAAGTTAAAATGTTACATTCGCTCCCCTATTTGTTTAAATGGGGAAAGCAGAAAATAATTAAGATAGAAATCTTTAAAAATTGACAAGTGTTTTTTGTGGTGAGGCACAGTCAAAAGGTCCATGCTATTGTTTTTTTATTTAAAACGACAGGATATTGACATCAAGAAGGTAAATGGGGTTCCTCAATACGCCTTCCTACAGTACTGTGACATTGCAAGTGTCTGCAAAGCCATCAAGAAAATGGACGGAGAGTACTTAGGAAATAATCGGCTCAAGGTCAGGAAGGAGAAATACAGTCATTTGCTTATCAGGAATATTCACTTATCAGGAATTCACAGTGAAATATTAGTAAGAATTTTCTGTTGAACAATTTCTTGTATACTGTTTTTTGTTGTAACTTTACTTTTGTAATATTCCCCTCTGTTTTCTTGAGTTACTTCTCTCTTTCCTCCCTCCAAGTTTAATATTGTTCTCCATGGCATGTTAGATAGAATGTCCAACCTGCAGAGATGTTTCTGTGGATGTGATCAGTGCCACTTTTGGTCGTCCAACCTGGGCTGTGTTTGAGCAGTGTGTGAAGGCAAGCATCACTGTTCTTCTCACAGATGGGGTTGAGACAAGCAAAGTTGAACTGAGCCCTGGGAGAAGCCCAAGTGCAATTGTTACCTGAAACTGGTCTCTTCTGATTGAGAATTAATTGATCTAGGTTGTAGGATTGGTCTGCTCTATTTCCTCTCCCCTGCGGATTATGTTTCACCCCAGGTCATCCTGCGGCTGATGTGCCAACCGTGGCAAATTAATTTCTCCCAGGCATCTGCGATTGAAACATCTACATAATTCGTGATGTACTAGAGTGATCCCACTAAATTCATGCTTCAGTTTCTCACTTCCATTTGGAAAATTGCTTTTTTCCTTAACTGGCAGTTTGGCTGAAATTGGGAATTCACTATGTGGAGAATTGTGGAGAAACAATCCATGTCCTGCAACATGGTGCAGTGACCGTTCTTGAATTTTTGCAACTACAATTGAAAGCAAAGATTTAATCAGTGGGATGCACATTTTGCATTTCTATAACTGATGAACCTGGGTTAGGGTAGATTGTAAGAATGTCTAGTCATGGAATTATCTTATACAGAAGGTGACTACAAGTTAGACTATAATTCTGCTGATATGGAATCTAGACTGAGCACTTGCTTAATAAAAATATCAGTTAATTTTCAGTCAGACCAAGGGCACATGATAGGCATAGACCAAAATATTTACTGATATTCAATTACTTAACAGAACTTGATATCATGTAATTTTTGAAGGAAAATTAATTACAAGCAGGAGCGACACGGTGGCACAGTGGTTAGTACTGTTGCATCGTGATGCGGAGGACCCGGGTTCGATCCCGGCCCCAGGTCACTGTCCGTGTGGAGTTTGCACGTTCTCCCCGTGTCTGTGTGGGTCTCACCCCCACCACCCAAAGATGTGCCGGGTAGGTGGCTTGGCCACATTAAATTGCCCCTTAATTGGAAAAAAAATTGGGTACTCTAAATTTATATAAAGAAGAATTAATTACAAGTACAAAATCAATTTGAGTAATCTTCTTAGTACTGTTATAGTTGTGTGAATATCTACCATTTATCCTGTTAGAACTATATTGGTCTTCTGTACAAATGTAAAAATGTTTTCAGATCAAACTGTTGCATGTTAGTGCTTCAGAACATTATGTCTTGGAGTTATTGATCATGGGTTTGTGTCAATACTTCGTGAGCAATTATTTCAGCTCTGGTAGATCGGAAAAACACATCCCCAAATTGAATGAGGGAAATTTGGAATATTTTCCCAATCAACTCATGCACTTCCTAAAAACCAGTTCCAGAGGAACGTTGAAAAGCTGAGCTCTGTTTCAGCTGTTAAATAATGAATAATCCAAAGATACCTGAAAGGAAGTGAGGTGAATAAGATGGTGAAAGAACAATATAAATTATGTACAGCATTGCATCATGTTTCTGTACCAATTATCACCTGTGAAGATATTCATTTAGTTTATTCTGCGAAGACTAGTAGTAGTAGTTTGAAATTTGGGGCCTAAGTCAGTTTAGTAGATTTTGTTAAACATATGTGAAAATCTTTAATACCTCTTAGTTCTATTGCATTCAGGTCAGTGAGTTTTGTTGCAATTAAAATACACCATTTTCTCCCTCTCTCTCTCTTCCTCTAGCTGGGATTTGGAAAGAGCATGCCAACTAACTGTGTATGGCTGGATGGTCTGTCTTCAAACATTACTGAACAATACTTATCCAGGCATTTCTGCCGTTATGGACCTGTGCTCAAAGTAAGTGCCTTGTTGCACACATTCATTTATATTTCACATTTTATTAACAGCTGGCAGCAAAAATTTCATAATTTTCAAATTTATCTTTGAAAATTCAGCAGCTAAGAGGGTTTTGAGAAGATTTATGATTTCAATTTTCCTCTCCAAAATACTCCAATACATTTCATGTTCTGATGAGACAAAATGGCATCCAGTACATAGCCATGAACATACTAATCTGGTTAGTTTTCAACTTTATATACGAAGAACCTCCTGTGAAAAATAGCATTTTAATCTTAGGACTTGAATATGATCTCTTCGGATGACTTTATAATTCCTGTTTTAAACACTTAGTTCCATTTTCAGATTATATGTGTTTCCTTAGGCAGTTTAAACATTAGAATGCTGAAAGCAGATACATCCGTCAACCTCTGTGATGTCACTCTCAAAACAGCCTATTTCTTAATCTTTTTATCCTCCACATTTCAAAAAAGGACAGCTCAAATACTCTAAATCTGAAATGAAAACTGAAGACATTGGAAATGCAGCAGTTCAGTGTTTTGGGTGCAGATTCTTCCTCAAAGCACAATGTTTATGAAGGCTCCCACTTGAAGCATTGAGCGACTGTTTCCCATTTTGGATGCTGATTGACCTATTGTATGTTTCCAACAATTCTGCTGTTTTTACCAAAAAGTAATCTAGGTCCTCCTAGAAGATGAACTTGTGCAGTGTGAAGCTGCTTGTCATCCGTCCATTTCATAGTTTGAAGTGGGGATGTGGAACTGAAGGCTGTTAAGGCTCTAATCTGTGTTGGGCAATGTCAGAGGGCTTCTTTGGTCTTGGCTGTCAGCATTGTAAGTTTTAAAATTGACTGTTGGAACAACAATAATCACCCTAAATAGTTTATAAAAAGGATTTGGAAATGAAAAGCTAGCATGGGAGTCTTATTCAAAAAATGTATTTTTCACATCAACAGCTCAAAGGTTTGAAAAGACCAACTACACAATAGAGCATTCTCTACATCTATGACCCTTCTATTGATCTGCCATTTTCTATATCACTTTCTGATACATTTCCTCTCTAATAACAGATTTTATTACAGGTTCCTCATGATACACCAACTGCATAAAGCAATGGTTTTGACAGTACACCCTTCACTAGCATCTCTATTGATAATACCTCTGATAGCACACTCTATTTATGTCTCTCTTGCTTACAGGCAAATTATATCAAACTCCATCTAGTAACTTATCCCTCTCATGATAACTCATTTATAAGGATCCCCAAGACAGTGCTCTAGAAAGGTTCTGCTGTATATCTATCAGTTACTTGCCATTCCTATTCAGGGAACTAGCTGACTTCTTTCTTTACCTCCTGGGACAGATTGTGTTGGATCGTCAGAAAGGAATGGCTCTGGTGTTGTACGATGAAATTGAATGCGCACAAACAGCGGTGCAGGAGACCAAGGGCAGGAAGATTGGAGGAAATAGAATAAAGGTTAGTATGAGAGAGTTCATGGGGATACTAACAGTGCACTTCTTGTTCTCATCACTCTTCTATACCTTTTCTTTTTTTTCACACTCTTTCTCTGCACAGGTACATATACATTGCAATATCCCCTATCTTCTCAGGCACACATCCCTTCCCACCCCCTCCCCCAATTCCATGGCATTACATGAGATAAAAGACTAGATGCATTCTGTGTAAAACCAGAGCATGAAATAGTAGCAAGTATTGAAGGGGATTGGAAAGTTAAAATCTGAAGAAAAAACCCAGCAAGTTAAAATTAGCATTTTGCAATGTTAAAAAGCAGCATTTATTGGCATCCTGCAGTTCAAAGTGTATTGTGGTTGGCATGCAAACTGGAAAAACAGTTTAATGCCTTGCAAGGATCAGAAGCATGTTTAAAAAAACACCATTTGCTGCCAGTTCAACTTTGCAATCAAATATCCCGTTGTTATTGTATGTTTTTCCCTTGTTTAGTAAGCGTTGCCTCATCTCTTCATATCTAACAATGAGACTTCTCCCTTGTAGGTGGATTTTGCAAATCGGGAGAGTCAGTTGGCGTTTTATCGTTCTATGGAAGTCTCTGGGCAGGATATCAGAGATTTATATGAAATCTTTGCTGAGAGAAGGCAAGTGAAAAATATTTTTTTTAAGACAACGGCTTCTCAAATGATAACTGTAATGTCATGGTGTCAGTTTTTTATAATAGATTAATTAAATACATGGAATTCAGTAACGTTTAAATGATTTGTTACAACTGGTTAATCCAGGAATGTCAGTTAACTTTGGCAACAAATAAGCAATTGTGACTTGTAAATTAAGATAAATACAATACAGTCTGAGGAAAAGAAATGTTTTCTGTATTATAAACTTGTTTCTTTTGTCTAATAGCATTATCTAAAACTAAAAACTCCATACAGCCTTTTTCAGCTGGGTTTCTGACTGCGCTCACTCATACACAATACCATTTTAAACTTTTACAGCCATACCTGATATAATGTAGTTAAGAGCAAATGGGATTTAAAGATAAACTTACTCCAATTACCTGATGAATATCCTAACTGTATCCATCAAACTAAGAGTCTTCTACTGTTAAGACAGAAACTTTGAAGAAAGTTACTAATGATGGGACTCTATTTTGAAGCCACAACTGTGTAAAAGTAGTTCAGTCTCTAAAGTTATTTAAAAATGACATATTATAAGTTAAACCAATACATTTCAAAGTGACCGGTTTGATTTGTAGCTTAATCATTCCTTTCCTTAGTCAACAATGACTGGTTAAGGTTCTGTGGAGCATTACTTGATTGCCTAGCTTCGATGTTGACCACTTACGAGATGGTCAGCGTGACATGGGCTGTCATGGAATTGGTTTATTCAAGAGTTGTACTGATTCAGGCGTTTGTCATTAAGATATGGCTTTCTTATTTGGTTCTGGCAAAACCTTGTGCTTGTCATTCATGTAAGATATTTTGATGTAGCGAGGTAGTGTTCCATGTTGTCTCCTTATTCCTGTGTTATATAAAACCATAAAAGGTCAACATTGAAACACTTTGTATTTCCCCAACTAAAAAGATTTGTTCTTTGATCCTTGAGCCACATAGATTAGATTAGGGCTAGTCTTTCTAGTTCTTTAAATGTAGTTTATAAGTGTATTCTGTTTTCAGAGTCCTTGTTTTCTTCCATTTCAGATTCTTATCCTGGAATAGGGAATTTACTGGTTGTCCAGTGCAAATATCACTGAAGCACCGCTGTCCATTTCAAACAGTTAGGGGGGAAATATCAAATTGATGCCAGTTTACAGATTTAGCTGCATGCAGTAGTGTTTCAAATTATATGGTAAAAGCTACCAGCTTTTCAGTTAGCTGCAGAGAGAGCCAAAAGAGCAGGAAAAACAAATGAACAAAAACAAAACAAACGTCAGGGGGGTTGATGTAAAAATTGTAATTTTAACTGTCATCTTCAAACTGGGCTATTATTTGGTATGTCTAGCAGCAGTAAGCCATGATATGTATTGCCTACATCATAAAAAACACACACATTGGGAGAATATATCGACACCAACCTCTGTCAAAAGTCTTAAATAAATTGTGAAATGCACTACTCATTCACCATTGTTGATGAGCATAATTGGGACATAAATGCCTATTATGGAACATATCACTCTGCCTGTCACATTTGCCGTGAGTTGTTGATGTTGGCCCCTAAAAGAGCAACTAAAGCGTGTAACTCATGTTATTCACGGCAAAATTGAGAAACAGGACCAGCAAAAGAAACACTAGGTTACTAGCAGTCATGTATTTTGAGTCATGGTCACAATAAACACGGGCACCTGCAGTTAGCCATTTTTCATGATTCACCTGTGCAAAGCACCTGACTCAGTCAGGGAAAATGCAAAATAATTTTGATTCTTCCAAGGGGGGAACCATCCTATTTATCAGTGCAGTTTAATGAGACTCAGAAAAATGTCAATCCCCAGAGCCAGTCAAGCAATATTTGTCTTCTATGGCGGGTGGCAAATTTATCATTCAAAGATGAAAGGAAGATGATCCATTTTTAGTAGAATTGGTTTGTTTTCTACTTGTGGGGCCTAAAATGCATCTTCGATATCTTTTTGTAGTATAAGTTTACAAGCGAACAAACAATATTTTTCCATATGGTAAACGTTCTCATTTGGAAACGGAATAGTGATTAAAGCGAGGATTAACAACACCTCAAAAGTTATTTTACGCGTTCCAATCCCATTTAAAATTTGTTCCATCTAGCCCTGCGGAAGAAAACCTCTTAACTTGACAAAGTTATATTTATGTAAGCCAAAATCACTAAAGGGATTTAGTTGTTCAGCATCTGCTATTACTTCAGTTGATGTTAGCGAACAGACCAAGGATCAAATCTAGGGGCAGCACGGTGGCCTAGTGGTTAGCACAACCGCCTCACGGCGCTGAGGTCCCAGGTTCGATCCCGGCTCTGGGTCACTGTCCGTGTGGAGTTTGCACATTCTCCCCGTGTCTGCGTGGGTTTCGCCCCCACAACCCAAAAATGTGCAGGGTAGGTGGATTGGCCACGCTAAATTGCCCCTTAATTGGAAAAAATAATTGGCTAATCTAAATTTAAAAAAAAAAGGATCAAATCTGGAATCTTTGATTTCACTATGTGCCCAGGTAATGGAATTCCCCACGATCTATAATAAAAAGTTGAATGAACCAGCTTCCCACATTCTTACTCTTACAGATACAACATTTATTTTGTGCAACCATTGATTTGTTGGAGGAAAAAACTACATTTTTTATTTCTTTTATTAACAGGGAGGACCGGAGAGGATCATATCACGAGTATACTGCAGATCGTGCTTACTTTGATGCAGTTAGAGGACCGGCTGCTGTATTTCCTGAAGACCCTCGTAGGGACTACCGTGCAAGAAGTAGAGATTTTTATACTGAGTGGGATCCTTACCAAGGTGATTATTATGATCCTCGCTACTATGAAGATCCACGGGAATATAGAGACTATAGAGATCCGTATGAACAGGACATAAGGGAGTACAGTTACAGACAGCGAGAAAGGGAACGAGAAAGAGAACGATATGAATCTGATAGAGAACGAGATCATGAAAGGCGAACGTGTGAACGAAGCCAAAGCCCAACCCACTCGAGAAGAGCTCAGAGTTGCAGTGCATCACCAGCACAGTCTGAGAGGCACCAGAGTGACAGCATGGACTCTGAACGCAGGATATACAGTCGGTCCTCAGACCGTAGTGGTAGCTGTAGCTCATTGTCACCACCACGCTACGATAAAACAGAGAAACCAGACAAAATACGACCAGACCGTTATGACAAAAATGAAAAGGAGAAAGACCGGCTGTTTGAACCTGAAAGAGCTGACAAACGGACCCAAAGAAAAGACAAGGTAGAGAAACTGGAAAGAACAAAAAAATTTGAAAAATCTGAAGTGGAGAAACCGGATAAGAAGGAGAAAATTGAGAAGCTGAAAATACGGAAGGTAAAACCTCCATCTCCAAGTTCCCTGTCTTCTGAAACTGATCATGAAGTGGATAGGGATCTAAACCCTGATGGACTAAAAAGTAAAATAAAACAAGGGAAAGAAAAAGCAGAGAAAGAAGGAGCTTCAAAAAATCGGTTGGATTTAATTCCTTGCGTGGTGTTAACTCGTGTAAAGGAGAGAGAGGCAAAAGTGATTGAGCCCTTGGTCGTAGAGAAACCAAGAGGAAAGCCAGAGAATGACGCTATCAAATCTCCGTCTGCAGAACAGAATAAAGTACAGTTAAATAGACTTGACCAGACAAAAACAGAGCTGTCAAAATTAGAACCTGCCAGGCCAAAAGTGCCAAAAGAGAAACCACTTGCCAGCCAAATAGAGGTTGTGGATAAGGAAGTGAAAATTAAGCATAAAAAGAACCTCAAACCAGAACCGTGTCCTGAAGTACCCAATGCAATGGATATCGACAAACTGGAGGCTAGGAAGAGGCGATTTGCAGATCCAGCTTTAAGAACAGACAGGCAGAAGTTAGAGGTTAAGCGAGGCAGTCAAGAGGAAGAGGAACTGCGCCTAGGTTTAAGAAAGCAACCTGAGCTGGCTGCTTGGAGAGAATTGCCAATAGTGGGTAAAGAAGGAGATTTGGACCGAAGGCCTGTACGGAAAGAATTACTGAAAAGGGATCACAGAAAAGTCAAGCAAGAAAAACTAATTTCAGCATTCAGCCCCAGAGAAGGACAGGAGTCTGCCAGTGTTTCTGTAGGGATTGGCTTGCGGCCCAGCATAGAAGCACAGTGCAGATTAAGCGAGCCATCTGAAGAACCAGTGGAAATTCAAGAAATTGGATTGAAAAAGCTGAATGCAGCAAAGCCTCCGAATAAGGTAGTTGTGCATCCATTGCCCCCACACCTTGATGAGATTCCAGGGGATGTAGAGATTAAAAGAGAGGACCGTAAAAGAAAATACAGTGGTACCCCTGAGGACACAAATGACAATAAGTCCACCCATGAAAAATTACAGACCACTGATGTAGATGAGAAACTTGGGATTGATATTGATTACACTCAGAGTTATAGGAAACAGATGGAACAGAACCGCAGGCTTAAACAGCAACAGGAAATGGAGATGGCAAAATCGGAAAAATATAACAGCCCCAGGAAAGAAAATGCAGATGAATTTGAGAGAAGAAGTTTGGTCCATGAAGTGGGGAAGCCACCTCAGGATGTCACGGATGACTCCCCTCCAGTTAAACGGAGAAAAACTGATCAGTTTGACTTTGAAATTAGCTTGAAGCGAGAACGAAATTACAGAAGTTCTCGTCAGCTGAGTGAAGATTCCGAGAAAACTGTCCTTTCCCCTGGATTTCGACATATTCTGTCCTATCAGGATGAGGATGATAACAACGATCTCCCACATCAGACATTGATACCGACACCAAAAGAACCTAAAGATTCTCCAAAACTAGACTCCACCTTTCAGGTTCCTGTTAGAGAAGAGCCTTTAAAATGCAATGCTTATGAGTCAAGTAAGCGAGAACAAATACTGGATGTAGCTAGATTTAAAATAACGTCTCAGAGCTCTGAAGAAGAAACGCCTCGTTGGGAAACGCGTCTAAAACTAGATGCAAGTAGGGCTGATGTTAGCTTTCCCAGTAGCATTATAAAGCGAGATAGCATTCGCAAGCGTTCTGTGCGTGAGCTGGAACCGGGTGAGGTACCATCTGATTCTGATGAGGATAATGAACATAAATCTCATTCACCTAAAGCTTCAACATCTTTTGAAAGTTCTAGAGTACCGTTATTCCTACGAAATAGGGAAGATAAGCTATCAGATTTAAAGCTTTCTAGCTCGCTCGAAAGGAATAAGTTCTACTCATTTGCACTTGACAAAACAATTACCCCTGACACCAAGGCTTTGCTTGAAAGGGCAAAGTCTCTCTCTTCATCCCGAGAAGAAAATTGGTCATTTCTAGATCGGGATTCAAGGTTTGCCAGCTTTAGGAAAGACAAAGATAAGGAAAAGGTTGAATCAGCACCAAGGCCAATCCCTTCTTGGTACATGAAAAAGAAAAAAATTAGAACAGATTCTGAAGGCAAAATAGATGAAAAGAAAGACGATCATAAGGAAGATGAGCAGGAAAGACAGGAACTATTTGCATCTCGCTTTCTGCATAGCTCAATATTTGAGCAGGATTCGAAGCGTCTACAGCACCTTGAAAGGAAGGAAGATGATCTGGATATAATTTCTGGTAGATTATTTGGAAGACAGGGTTCTGTAGATGGCTCCAGTAATACCCTAGATTTCATACAGGAACCTGTGGTCTTGTTTCACAGTCGGTTCATTGAATTGACACGTATGCAACAGAAGGAAAAAGAAAAAGATCAGAAACCAAAGGAACTTGAGCGACGGGAAATTGAGAGAGAAGTTCAACCTAAAACACCAGAGCCTGTATCTGAATTGAAAGAATCAGATTTGAAGAATACATTGCCTCTATTTAGAACTATAGTACCGCCGCTGCCACCACCTACCACACATTTCCAGGCAGTGCCACCTGAACAGCAAGAAACTGTTCATAATAAAATAGTGACTGATGCATTGGTAGCAGAAAGTGGCGTGTCCAGCTCAGGGGAGAATCGTATAGAATCAGCACCTGTGGCTGATGCACCAAAACTTGTCATTGTTAATGTGAGCCCCTGTGAAGAAATTGAACCTCTTGTAGGCAAGAAGTTAGATGCAAATGTTACTTCAGATCCAGTGGCTACTGAGGAAGAATCAATGGTCAGAGTGCATACTTCTTATTTGGATACCAAGCCACCAACTCCAGGGGGGGCTGATCTGCAAGAAATCTGCACAAATGCAGAACCTGAAGTACGAGAGGTCAATGCAGTCTCCTCCAAAACTATCCCAAAAGAGGTGGTACCAGAGGAGCACAAAGATAACAAGAGTCCTCCTATCAGTGCTGAACTGGATATCAACCAGAAAGAAGAGCATTCGGAGATCCATCCTCTGATTTCTGACAATGAAATAGATATTGAGCCTCCTGTAGTTTTAAGAGAGAAAAAGACATCAAAAAGTAAAAGAACAAAGACTCCACTTCAAGCAGTCACAACCATTATAGAAAAGCCGGTCACCAGAAAAAGTGAGAGGATAGACCGTGAAAAACTAAAACGATCATCATCACCCCGTGGCGATATTCAGAAACTTCAGGAACAGAAATTAGATGTAGAAAAGGTCTCCAAAAACACAGCAAAGTCTCCAAGTTCTGCCCCCGAGTCAGAAACCTCAGAGCCAAGTCTTCCTTTAGGTAGAACAAGACGCAGAAATGTGCGGTCAGTTTATGCTACCATTGATGATGGCCAATCCCTAATGAAAGACTCAACAGATACATTGCGTTCAACAAGGAAAAGGGCTGAAAAGGAAATTCAGGAATCGCCAAATGTACAAACTCCACCACGACGGGGAAGACCTCCAAAGTCCCGTCGCAGACCTGGGGAAGAGGTGCCATGCTTTAAAGCTGACCAGATGAAACAAGAGGTTGAGGAAATAGAAACTAAAGACAGCACTGAAAGCGCGAAACCTGTTGAAGGGTGGAAGTCACCTCGATCACAGAAAGCGGCACTGAGTCACTCATCAGCTGCTCCAAGCCACATTGGGAAAAAAGGAGTAAAAACAGAACTAAGAACAGCTGAAGTTTGTGCTGAACATAAAGATGATGTTGCAGAGCCCTCAGTTGAGCAAAGTTCAACAAGTGAGAATATCATCAAAGCCTTGCCTGAGGGAAATGACGTAACAAGTGACCAAAAGCCTGACAAAAATGATGGTACATTAGAGAAGTGTCCTTCAACTAACAATCCAGGTGAGATGGTAGAGAAAAGATCTTTAGAGAAAGGATCAAAGTCAAAATGTGGCAGAGGGAGAAATGCAAAAGTTAGTGAAGACAAAATGTGTCTACGAAATTTGGAAATAAGGCTTAGTTCGGAAGAAGTAAAAGGTGTTCTTCAGTCAGGTGATGGAGAGGTGACTGGGACAACAAAGAAAGACCCACTGAAAAATGAAAGTCAGTCACCCAAGCTCATTAAAGAAGAACCAAGTGATCCATTTTCAGAACCTCCCAAATCACCTGAAAAAGAAATAGCAAAACCTGAGTGTTCACCAGAAGCTGTACAACGTGCTAAGCAGATAGAACTTGAAAGAGCTGTGGAGAACATTGCTAAATTAACAGAAATCCCAACAGTACATCCTTACAAAGAGACTACAGATGAGCCAGATGTTAGACCAGAGGAGGAAGTTGAAAAGCCTGCCCATCTTGCTAGTGAAACTGAACTTGCAGCAGCCATTGACTCCATCATTGCAGATGAATCAGCAGAACCAGATAGCTTCCCATCTGCTCCAAGATACCCTGCTGATCAAACTGTGGCAGGTATTCCTGAAGATCAAATAGCCCTTCCTACACCCCCAGACACTTTGCAACCCGAAACTGATCAGGCAGTTGTGAATACTTTGGAGTCCACTACAGATGTTGGTGCTTCAGGCCGCTTGATGGCAAAAGCTCCACCGTCAAACCGCTTAGTATCAAAGAGCCCAGCTTCGGGTCGTTTGGTTTCTAAAGCCCCAGCTTCAGGCCGCTCAATTTCTAAATCTCCTGTTTCAGCAGAGAGTATGGTTACAGAAGTTCCCTCTTCAGTAGAAAACATGGTTTCTGAAGCTGCCACCACAACAGACAACATGATTTCTAAAGCTCCTACCTCAACAAACAATGCAGTTTCTGAAACGTCTGCATCAGCCGACTCTGCCTCAACAGACAGCGTGATATCTAAAGCTCCAGTCCCATTGGAGAGTGTGATTTCTAAAGTTTCTGTCTCAATGGAAAGTGTAATATCCAAAGCCCCTGTTACCATTGAGAGTGTGATATCTAAAGCTCCTGTCTCAGCTGAGAGTGTGATATCTAAAGCTCCTGTCTCAGCTGAGAGTGTGATATCTAAAGTTCCAATCTCAACAGACAGCGTGGTTCCTGAAAATCCCATCTCAACAGACGATGTTTCTCCAACTCTGTCCTCCGACAGTTTGGCTTCTAAAACTCTAGCTGTGGACAGTCAATCGGCAGTTTCAGTCAGTTCAGTCCCCAGATCTACTTTATTGACTACAGTGGCTGAAGCAAAGGATGATGACGTGTGTCTTCAACAGTCTGCAAATATCTCCCAGAAAACAGAGAGTCTTCCATTGCCAGAACCTGCTGAGGTCCCACGGACTTCAAGTCGTAGAGGCCGTTCAAAACCTAGAATGACACGGCGTAATAGGCGAGGGAGTGCTGGCAGAAGGGGGGAACTAGCAGATGGCAACAGCTCTGAGCCTGAACCAGTGCCCATTTCTACTGAGATAAAACAAAACAGTGTTATCGCAGAAACCATTTTAGAAAAATGTACAAAAAAATCAGTGGTGGAGCCCCTTTGTGTTTCCAAGAGTGATACAGACAACGTGACTAGATCAGAAGAGGGTAAACCAGGTGGTATGAAGGCCTCTGAATCAGATAAGGATTCAACAACTGAAGCTATTTCACCACATGATTCACTGCATTCTTCAGCATGTAATGAAGATAACAAAAGTCCTCCATATTTTAAACTAAAGCAACACCCCGGTGACTTTGCACCTGAAACTCAACCAAAACAAAGCATGTCAAGAGTAGCTATTAATGCTTTCCCCACTACTACTACTGCAAAGATTTCAGTAACACCCACAACTGTTTTGGGAACTACACATATTAGTCCTGGGGCTGTGCCAGACTGGATGCCAAGGCATGAGGCATCTCATGCTTGTTCCACACCCCCTCCTGCTCCTCCCCCAGATACCAAAGCTTCTGACCTTGACACCAACTCCAGTACATTGAGGAAAATTCTCATGGAGCCAAAATATGTGTCGGCTACAGGTGTTACTACCACATTTGTTACTACAGCTATAAATGAGCCACTGACTTCAGTTCGGACAGAAGAAGCCTTCCCTTCAGGTGAAGTTAACAAGCTGGTCTTGGATGAGAAGCCTGCAGTTCCTCCTAGCAGTACTGGAGGGCAACAAATGGCAGAAATATCAACATTTAATGAGAAAGAAAAACCTATAAGTTCTTTGATCTCGCCCAAAGCCACTTCTGTCATAAGCAGAATGCCACCAAGTTCAGACCAAGAGGAAATTACAAAAGTGACAGCAAATAGCCGAGGCCCTGCCAACCTTCCTTCTCAGTCACCGAGTCTCCCAACTCTGTCACTGACCAAACCGAAATATAGATCAAACTTGACTGAAAATAGCAGGTACAAGCTTGGGACAGTGGCATTCATTGGAGATGAATCTCGGTCAGTAGACAATATTGCATTAAACCAGGGATCAAGTCCACGCCTGAGAGTAAATACCTCTGAAGGGGTTGTGGTATTGAGTTACTCAGGCCAGAAAACAGAAGGTCCTCAAAGAATAACTGCTCCAATCAGCCAGATTCCACCAGCTAGTGCAGTGGATATAGAATTTCAACAATCTGTGTCCAAGTCACAAGCCAAACCAGAGCCAGTTTCACAATTGCAACCTGTGACAAAGAGTTCACAAACTCCATCAGGTTACAGCAATGTGATTGGAACTCATTCCTCGAGCATACTTGCCGGACATGCCGGTTCTCAGCCTTATAACACATCACCTGTGATTTCAAGTGTTAAACAAGAGCACCCAATCCTTGAAAAATCTGAATCTGCTATCCATTCTGGTACACCAACTGCCTCTCAGCCAGGAGGAGTTAAAATTGTCTACAATATTGCGTCGAACATCATGTCTACTAACAAAAAAGGTGGTGAGCCAGTTGTTCCCAAAATTGAAGGTGCTAAAGTAACACAGCAGTCAACCCTGAGCCCAGGAATAAGCTCTCATCATGCTGCTATGTCAAGTAAGATGCAACCAGACACTAACCACATCAGTTCTGGGCATGGCACCCCAACAGAGCGAGGTCTGCCTCTGCCAATTTCCATTAAACAGGAACCCCACTCTCCACGCACGTCTGTTCATTCGCCATCTCCATTTCCCAAAGTATGTCAGCCGAGTAGCAACTCAACTGTTTCCCAGTCAATGAATGCTAACATGGTTCTGAATGCTGGTCTCACTATGAAACAGTTTGTTCCCAGTGTCCATTTACCGGAGCAGTCAGTCATTATGCCTCCTCACAGTGTGTCGCAGACTCAGGTGGTCTCCTTAGGCCATCTTTCTCAGGGTGATGTAAGAATGAATGCGCCTTCAGTACCAGGTATTCCATATGGTATAAGGCCTGATACTCACCATCCCTCCCCTAGAGCTGTTCTGCAACCTCAGATGGAACTTCGTTCGCAGCGATCAAACACACCACAGTCAACAGTTATCAGGGACTTGTGTATGCCTCAGATATCCAATCAACATCAACCTGAGGAAGAATTACTCCATTATCATGGACTTAGAAGAGGATCAGGCCCATTACAGCCTGATGTCCTTGTGATGCAGCCAGACTACAGAATTCACCCCGGGGGTTTGCGACTGGACCAATACAACGTCCCCCAGGAGATGCTGCTGCGCGATGTTCGAATGATGTACCCACCTATGACAGCTGTAGGTGATGTCCACAATGAGGGCAGACAAGCAAGGACCCCTGACGGATCTGTTAAAACTCCTCCTGCTAGTAAAACCCCTCAGCCAGCAAAAGAAGCCCCGAAAGCATCTGAAGTGAAAATGGCAAAATCACCCCACAATGAAGCCCGATTGATCAATGTCCCCTCTGGAATGCCCATGTCTCAGTCTGTAATGGTCTCCCATGGTGTTCAACTCATGCATCAAGTCCCTAGCTCCTTCCATGACTATCCACGTGTGTATCAAGAACTGCGGAACTTCCACCCGTCTCACCTTAGTCATCCACAATTTGGAGGAATAAGCCTACCGTCACGCAGTATGACACCTCAGGTAAATGCAGCAATTTATTTTCCCTCATCTTTCTCTCATGAAACATTTTTGTTTTGAAGTAACTCTTATTTGTGGTACTTTGCTGGAGAGGGAAGTGTGTGACAGAATGCAATGCAACTTGTGAAATAATCCATAAAGAACAATGACTGCTTAAACTGGCTACATTCATCAGTTCTCGTCATGCTCATCATTCCCCGTTGAAAAGTCATAATGTCAGCCAACTTTTGGGACTCTGCCACTGCCACTTTTTTATTACGTTTTTAAGAAGATGTGTGAGTTCGTGCGCCTAGTTTACTTCAACAGAATTTTAGAATTGTAAAATACAGAAGGGAGCCAGTTAGCTCATTGTGCCTGTGTCGTTCTGCTCTTCGAAAGAGCAATCCAATTAGTTCCAGTTCTCTGCTGTTGCCCCATAACTACAATTTCTCCCCTTTGTTTAGTTATGATGATTTGGACTGTGCTGTTTGATAAAGGTAATGGATTCAATGCTTCCATTACCCTTTCCAGACAGTACATTCCAGATCATCATAACTTACTACTTAAAATAACTTTTTCTCATTTGACCTCTGGCTCTTTTGCCAATTATGTTACACCTTTGTCCCCCTGATTACCAAGCATTCTTCCAACAGAACGTTTACTGTATCGAACCTCTGCATGACTTTGAATGTCTTTATTAAATATTCAC
This sequence comes from Scyliorhinus canicula, assembly GCF_902713615.1. Lineage (NCBI taxonomy): Eukaryota > Metazoa > Chordata > Chondrichthyes > Carcharhiniformes > Scyliorhinidae > Scyliorhinus > Scyliorhinus canicula. Next base: position 116,110,916 of record NC_052161.1, on the reverse strand, counting down.
ATAACCTTCTCTGCCTTAAAGAGGAGAACTCCAGCTGCTTTAGTCTGCCATTCGATTAAACCCTCTGCACTCTCTCAGAAGCCTTAACATCCTTCCTAAAGTTTGTTGCGCAGAATTGGACATGATAACCCAGCTGGGACCTACTAATAATTTAAAATGAGTCAGCACAACTTCATTGTTTTTGTGATCCATGCCTCACTTCCAACTCATACACTGTTACCCCTGGAGCCCCCATGCCCCAAATCTATGCTTGGCCATCTTATATCTCATCTGTCTCTTGGCGACATCTTCTTAAAGCTGAACCCTAATTTTGTAGAAGCATAGAATGGATACAGCACTGGAGCAGGCTATTTGGCCTGTCGTGACCATGGTGGTCTTCTCAAAAAGCAACTCAGTCCACTCCCTTCCCCATTTCTCATAGACCTGCAATTGTTTTATGATAATTATCTAATTACCTTTTGAAAACCATGATTGATTCTGTCTCCACCAGACTCTCAGGAAGTGCACTCCAGAACCTAACCACACGCTGCATGAATACATCTTTCCTCACGTCGCTGTTGGTGCTTTTGCTATTCACCATAACTCGCTATCCCTGGTTCTCGACCTTTCAACCAACAGAAAGTGTCGACCTGTTTGCTCTGTCCAGACCCCTCATTGTTTTGAAAACCTCTATTAAATTACTTCTGAATGATCTCTGCTCTAAGGAGAACATCCCCAGCTTCTCCAATCTATCCATGCAGCTAAATTCCCTCATTCTGGAACCATTCTCCTCAATGTTTTCCGCACACTTTCTAATGCCGTAACCTCCTTCCTAAGTTTCAGTACCATTTACTACCTCGCCTAAACCTGTGTTCACCGTTCCCTAGGTGTTCCCCAACTGTCACTTTATCCCCTATACCCTGCTTATTCCCCAGAATCAGATCCAGCAATGCCCCTTTTCTCATTGGGTCAGAAATGTACTCAAGGGCAGCACGGTGGCTCAGTAGGTTAGCACTGCAGTCTCACGGCGCTGAGGTCCCAGGTTCGATCCCGGCTCTGGGTCACTGTCCGTGTGGAGTTTGCACATTCTCCCCGTGTTTGCGTGGGTTTCGCCCCCACAACCCAAAGATGTGCAAGGTAGGTGGATTGAACACGCTAAATTGCCCCTTAATTGGAAAAAATTAATTGGGTACTCTAAATTTATTTTAAAAAAAGAAATGTACTCAATGCACTTTGGCAAATTCTCCTCCCTCTCTGCCCCGATATTTCACCCAGTCTGGAAACAAAAGACTTGCATTTGTATAGCACCTTCACAACCACCAGAGGTCTCAAAGTGCTTTACAGCCATAGAAGTACTCTTCAAATGTAGCCACTGTTGTAATGTTTGGAATCTAGAAGCCAATTGCTGCACAGCAGCGTCGCCAAACAGCAATGAGATAATGATCGATAATCTGTTTTAGTGATGTTTTAAAAAATAAATTTAAACAACCCAATTCTTTTTTTCCCAATTAAGGGGCAATTTAGCGTGGCCAATCCACCTACCCTGCACATCTTTGGGTTGTGGGGATGAGACCCACGTCACGCAGACACGGGGAGAATGTGCAAACTCCACACACAGTGACCAGGGTCAGGGTCGAACCTGGGTCCTCAGTGCCGTGATGCAGCAGTGCTAACCACTGCGCTGCCCTTGTTTTAGTGATGTTGATTGAGGGATAAGATAAGAATTGACCAAGACACCAGGGAGATGACCCCCGCTGTCCCTGGAAGAGAATCTTGGCATAGTTCGCATTCACTTGAGATGATGTTACAGGGCTTTGGTTTAGTTTTTCTCGTTGGAAAGGTGGCACCTTTGGCAGTTTCGCACTTGCTCTATAGTGTATCAAACTGTGAGCCTGGTTTAGGTGCTCATGTCTCAGGGTGGATCTTGAGCCCATGGCCTTTTGACTCGGAGTCGTGAGCTATCAGTAAGCCAAAGCTGCCACTTAAGTGCTGGCAGCGCTGTAAATCCCTGTTGCGTAATGTCTCATCATGGGGAAATCGAGTGTTTTGTGATTACTCGTGACCAGAGGATTATGTAGATGGAAGTTATTGAATTGAAGGTAGCTTTGATGACTAATTTGTATCAATTTATGTTTTTCTCATATCTTTAAAATCTCTGCCACTGCCAGGCATTTTTTGGCTGATACTGTGAAGATCCTGTTTTTGAATTCTGTCCCTGAACACAAATACAAGCAAGTTGGAATTTGTCATATTCTGTCATTGTGTCGAAGTGGGGACGATTGTGAACAGTTTTGTTCTTGAGTTAAATGTCAAAATACAACATCTTGCCCATTCATTGAATCTGTAGTTGCCCTTGGATATAGGGATGTCAATTCACCTAGGATGGGGAGGGAAGGAGCTGAGAGCTGAAATAATGATCCCATCAAAGTTTGATATTGTCTTGTCAGGTGATCTGCTTCCCCCCACCACGACGTTCAGATATAGCTTCCACTTGTCAGTAGTATTTTAAATTCTGATCTCCCTATAAGACTAGCTATTTTAAAATAAATTGGCCTAGAATGAACTGATTTTTAGAATGGTTGAATGTCGTCTTGACTTTGAGCATGTTTATCAGCAAATTTATTTACTGGAGTGCTTTATTATTTTTGCTCCAATTAGAAATCCGTGCCTGTATTTTTGCCTGCTTCTCTGCAGAACTTCTTTTTTTTCTTCTTTTTTAAAAAAAATTTAGAGTACCCAATTATTTTTTCCAATTAAGGGGCAATTTAGCGTGGCCAATCCACCTACTCTGCACATTTTTGGGTTGTGGGGGCGAAACCCACGCAGACACGGGGAGAATGTGCAAACTCCACACAGACAGTGACCCAGAGCCGGGATCGAACCTGGGACCTCAGCGCCGTGAGGCGGTTGTGCTAACGACTAGGCCACCGTGCTGCCCCAGAACTTCTTTTTAATTGGAGCATGCCCCCAATAGATTTAAAATTGACCATTAGAATTGTGTCCGCACTCTAATTTTGACATTCCAAGTAAGACATTCCAAGCTGGAGAACTTTCACAAACATTAACTTTTACACCTTTCTGGAACAAATCCTATTGCATATATATTCCTGCAAACAACTGAGCAAATTAGACCTTCCCTCATCTCCCACATGTTCTTCCTACTTTTTATGCTGTGTTTTTTATTTGTACTGTTCCTCACCCCTTGAAGATGTAGTTCATTGCCCTATCTCCTTCATACGTGTCAAGCTGCAACCACAGGATTCTTGTGAGGATCTTGGGTATTTGTTGTTTTATTTATGCTGAATTACATGTAAGATTTTTTTTTTAATTTTTAAAAATAAATTTAGAGTACCCAATTATTTTTCCAATTAAGGTGCAATTTGGTGTGGCCAATCCACCTATCCTGCACATCTTTTGGGTTGTGGGGGCGAAACCCACGCAGACACGGGGAGAATGTGCAAACTCGACACGGACAGTGACCCAGGGCCGGGATTCGAACCCGGATCCTCAGCGCTGCAGGCAACAGTGCTAACCACTGTGCCACGTGCTGCCCTGAATTACATGTAAGATTGATGGAAGCATTGTCAATCTACTTCCATTGAAGTTTTACCCTCAACACAAACAAAATCGGTCTTCAACAAATAAGACTTAAATACTTCAAATCACTAATGTCTTGTGACTCTTGCATAGACACATTCTCTTAGCATGCGCTTTTATATTTTATATTCCGTCTTATAGATAGATATGTAAGAAATATTGTGCTGGAAGGTCCCCTGAACCCGCAATGGCTTTTCAAAGCCTTGATGATGTCGCCATCTACATTTCTTTCTTTGAAAATTTCCCCTGCCATACTCCTAACCTCAGCAAGCCATGTCACAACTTGAAATGGCATACCATCCTCAGTAACAGAATACCATCAGATCAGTCTGGGTATCTGCAAGTTTATGTCAGTCTGTTCTGAAGCATTTCTGTGGAATTATCAATTAAAGATCTGATTCTAGTTTTTCCACACAGTGTAAAATTATTACAATATACTTCTTGAATGCTCCAACTCAGATGCGCCAAAGATCTGTGCGATTGAAGCTATCTCTTAACATAGTAATCTTTATAATAATCTTCATTAGTGTTATAGGCCTTCATAGGCTTACATTAACACTGCAATGAAGTTACTGTGAAAAGCCCCTAGTCGCCACACTCTGGCACCTGTTCGTGTAGGTGAATTGAACAATCTGAATTCTCTCTGTGTACCTGAACAGGCGGCCGAGTGTGGCGACTAGGGGATTTTCACAGTAACTTTGTTGCAGTGTTAATGTAAGCCTACTTGTGACACTAATAAAGATTCTTATTATACATAGTGCACACAAAACAATTAAGTCTGAAAAGACAAATCTCAGATGATTTGAGGAATTCGGAAAATTCTCTTTATTTTTGTTGAGAGCATTTTTCAGATTGATTTGGAGGTCCTGGTCATAAATCCTATCAACCTTAACGTATATCTAAAAAAAAAAATGGGGATGGATTTAGGAATATGTTCAATGCTATGTGTGTAAACTGCCTTTTATTTAATAGGGTATTTCAGAAGGGGAACATGTACACCCCGGCCAGAGAAGTAAAACTCCACAAATATCCCAGGAAACCAAGGGATCGGCAGCTCCTGAGCATCCTCATCATGTATCTATCACCAGACTACCAGGGCAGATGGAACTGCACTCACCTCACCTGCAGCACCTACAGAGAGAGAGGGTACAACCAGAAGCTAATCCATCTTCTTATCCTTCTCCAACTGGAGTGTCTATGCCAATCAAACATGAACTATCCTCACCACATCAACCCCCAACTCCAAAACAACCATCTTTTATCACCACACAATCCTCAACACCAGGAGCAGCCCCACCACCTGTGATGTCCAGGGCAGATCCTCAAACTACAGGAAAGCAGGAACCACAGCCGCCATCAGGTTCACAGAGACCCGTGGACATGGTGCAGCTTCTAACAGTAAGCATCAACTCCATTGGATCAGTTATAAAAACTAGCTTGCATTTATCAATGTAAAGAGAAGTTTAAATTATATCAACCCAAGGTTGTCAAAACATTTGTAAAATGTCGAATTTGACGATAGAGTTGATTAAAAGTGACTTAAGTGTCTGTTTCATAGAATTTACAGTGCAGAAGGAGACCATTCGGCCCATCGAGTCTGCACTGGCTCTTGGAAAGAGCACTCTACCCAAGGTCAACACCTCCACCCTATCCCCAAAACCCAGTAAGCCCACCCAACACTAAGGGCAATTTTGGACACTAAGGCTAATTTATCATGGCCAATCCACCTAACCTGCACATCTTTGGACTGTGGGAGGAAACCGGAGCACCCGGAGGAAACCTACGCACACATGGGGAGGATGTGCACACTCCGCACACGCACAGACAGTGACCGAAGCCGTAATCGAACCGGGGACCCTGGAGCTGTGAAGCAATTGTGCTATCCACAATGCTACCGTGCTGCCATGTTTCCCCTTGGCTGGAACTGGTCCCTTATCTACTTCTAACACCAGGCTTTACTTTTATAATCCTTTTGCTTCTCATCTGCTCCACTTGGTTTCATACGTTCATCTAGTTTTTTTATTTTGTATGTTTCCAAAACATTTTTATTCCTTTTAACTTGTGACTGAATTTGAGGAATAAACTGCTTTTAACTGAAAACTTCTGTGAAACATTGAGGAAGATTCTAGGTGAGTAATCCGTCATGTGTAGCTGAAGGATATCCCCTTAACTATTTGCTCTCATTTCAATGGTTTCTCTCACTCGTGCTGTCCATATAACAGTTCATCAAAGGCCCATCATATTCATAGGCTTTCACATCATTAAAAAAAATAAATAGAGTACCCAATTATTGTTTTCCAATTAAGGGGCGATTTAGCGTGGCCAATCCATCTACTCTGCCCATCTTTGGGTTTTTGGGGGTGAGACCCACACAGACACAGGGAGAATGTGCAAACTCCACACAAGCAGTGATCCAGAGCTGGGATCGAACCCAGGTCCTCAATGCCGTGAGGCAGCAGTGCTAACCACTGTGCCGCCCTTTTATATTAATTCTGGGAAGGGAAGATGTCACAGCTTTAGAGAATTTGCATGGATAGCACTGAAATGCTGCAGGATTAAAGGACGGTTAAGTGTGATTTACATTTTAAAATGTTTATCCCTTTAGAAGTACCCTATTGTGTGGCAGGGGCTGCTAGCTCTGAAGAATGACACAGCTGCAGTGCAACTACATTTTGTGTCTGGCAACAATGTGCTTGCCCATCGGTCACTTCCAGCACCTGAGGGCGGGCCTCCTCTCAGAATTGCTCAGCGCATGCGGCTGGAGGCAACACAGCTGGAAGGTGTGGCACGCAGAATGACAGTAAGTGACCTTATAAGGGGTAGACCTGCTGAAGGGCAGTGAATGCCTTAATCTTTTAAAAACAGTGTCTTAAACATCATGGCTGTAATTTGGGAAGGAACTGGCTGGAAATAATGGTTGTTTCTGTTTTCTAGGTGGAAACTGATTACTGCCTATTGTTGGCTTTACCATGTGGTCGTGATCAGGAGGATGTAGTAAGTCAGACAGAGTCATTGAAGGCTGGTTTTATTAGCTATCTACAACTCAAACAAGCTGCTGGAATCATCAATGTTCCAAATCCTGGCTCAAATCAGGTATATGATCTGTCATGTGAGAGTACCATTCAGAATGGGTGTTTATAAATGACTGTGTATATAAATATCTGTTGTGAGAGTACCTTTAAGAAATGGGTGTTTACTACTGCAGTGATGTCAGAGAGTGGTGGAACTGGGCTGTCTGTCAGCTGTTTACTTTCCTTTTTGAGCAGGCTGCAGGATGTGTTTTAGTTTAGTTTTCAGTGTTGGAGCTGAAGTCAGACCAAGCAGGTGTACTGCTGCTCTGTCTGCCACCAAACTACTATCTCTTGATCATTCGGTGAATTCAGAATTATAAATGTTCTCAGTAGTGAATGTAAACCTAATGTGCTTCTGTTGAAAGGTGTTTGAAGTCTTATGGATGTTAAAAGGAAAGCTTAAAGGATTACTTGGAGTTGTATTCTTTGGGGGTTGTATTTGAATGAATGGTTGCTAAGATGTTCACTATGTTTTAAAAAGGTTAACTTGAGTTCATAGAATAAACATTGTTTTGCTTTTAAAAAATACTTTTCCATTTCTGCTGTACCCCACACCTGTAGCGTGGGCCGTGTGCTGCCCATACCACAATCTGTTAAAAGTTGTGGGTCAGGTGAACTCCATGATACACTTTGGGGTTCTCTAAATCCTGGCCCACAACAGATCAAACAAAAATTCAGTTGCATGCTTTTTGTACATCATGAGGGCAGAACAGGATATGAATACAGGTTAGGTTACAGGTTATATCATCACCTAGGAATGACAGATTATTCCCCTCTGACCTAGTCTTGTGTGTTGTATCAATGCTATCAAATTGAATTAGCTTTACTGCAGCAACTGGAAATACCCTGATGTCCCCAGCAAGCGAAAATAAATCTGGAATGCAGCCAAGCAGCATCACAGGAATGTAAACTGTTCCAGTGGGCTGTAGGAATTGGCTATTTCCATATAGGTGTGGGATGCTGTAAGAAATGGTGTGCTTCAGGCAGAGGCATTCCATAGCAAAAGACAGGTGACTATTTCCTTCCTCACTCGCTTCCCTCATGAAAATTTAGCAGTTTTACATTTTTTCTGTTAAAATATGCCATCTTTTCTTGAACAGTTTGAACTGAAGGCCCCTCCCCCCCTCCCCCCCCCCCCATCATACGATTTTTCCAGTGAACTGAGTTTCAGAAGAGGAATTTGGTCAGTGTAGCAATTGTGGATATTGATGGATCAAAGGAGAGGGTTTCATTTTTTGAGGTTTCCAGCATATGGGTGAGTGGTTGAATAAAGCTGTTGTTGCACGCCCCTAAGTAATTAAAATTAAATCTTTCTTAGTAAACCTGTTTTTTATATTTCAAAATGAAACATTATTTGAAATTTGTTGGGAATTATTCTGTGATGTTGAAAGTGAAACCTTTTGTGTTAGTAGTTATTCTACAGAAAACCTGCCAATGTGTTTTATGTTTTGGAGGCTGCACCCACTGATCTTGTACCTTTTCTCTTTGCAGCCAGCTTATGTTCTTCAGATATTCCCACCCTGTGAATTCTCTGAAAGTCATCTGTCCCGTCTAGCCCCAGATTTGCTCGCCAGCATCTCCAACATCTCCCCTCACCTAATGATTGTCATTGCTTCAGTGTGAGCATTTGGTTTGCTCTCCTTTTTATTCTTGGACTCCGTTACACTGCCAACTGCCAATCTTCTTCCAAGCAGGGCCCGATTTGGACAATGGGCAGCTACGTGTTTACAATGTTTCCAGCCCTGGGCGAACTGGTGGGCTCCAGTGGCAGAGTGGAAACCCCTCTATGTAATCCTGCACTCTCGGCGATTCCTGTTTATGTGAATTGGGATTACCATTGCACTATATTAGTGACTTGGTGACTGTATGGCAGTAGATTGCTATGGATCTTATCATGGTAGCATCCTGGATCCCCTCTGATGGACTTGAAGGCAGGACCTCAGAATCCCTTCCTGTATCAGCAGGGCCAGAGTTGGGATGCTTTTCAACCCCACCATCAGTTGTAATGATCAACTTTTTCCTTTTGTAAATCTCTTTTCTTCGAGAAGGAATCAAATGGGCTGATTGCTGAGAGAAGAGGGATGAACAGTTTAAGCTGAAAAGGGAAATGAAGCTGGTGGGAAATGCTGAATCCTTGGAACCATGAATTCAAACTTTACTGAGATGAAAAAACATACAATTTTACCTGTGCCAAAATGCATTTTCAGAGAAATCTTATTTTCATATGCGGACTTTGTACTTTCATTCATTCTTAAGTGCGCTTCACTACTCCCTAACGCTGCCCTTCAAGATGTGAGAGTATTTTATGCTTGTCAGGACATCTGTTCGGTCTGATTAATTTATAAATTCTTTCCACAGTCTTTCCTTTGTTTTTTTAATCCTTTGTTGTTTGGAGCGATCCGAGTCTGATTTAAGCCAATGTGGTGAAAAATGGTCTCCAATACGCAGCAAAAACTGGTACTCAGTGAACAAGCCCCCCTACTCCTAATAGGACGGGGATGCAAGGGGACTGGTACTCCCAAGAAAACAGGCTGCGCCGTCTGAGCCAGCCACGAATGCTGTAACTACCTACCGGCAGCAAGCAGTCTCCTTGTACTTTTTAATGGCGTTTGTACATAGTACTTTTGGAATTCTGTGCTTTGGTCTGATCTGATTAACTTGTGTAAAAAAGAAAGGAAATCCCAAATCCCCAGACTTGAACCGTGTTACACAGTGCTGTAAATATTTGTAAAACTCAATTCTTTCATGGTAATGTTGAAGGCACTTATAATTTTGATACACAGAATAAAAATCTTAGCACATTATAGAATTTATGGCAGCATTCTCTCTGTACTGAGCATGTAAATAGTCCGCCAGCTGGCCACGTTTAGTCCCTTGATGGCCAACTTGTTCAGGTGGGCTTTAAAGGAATAATTACCTTTTTGATGAATAGATAATTGTTAAGATGTTTAAATGAGTGTCTCGTCAACATCACTTGGTTTAGCCTTTATACTCCACACAACTGTGGTAACCGCACCTTCTAGAATGACCTTGTGACCATTGATTCCTCTAAAGGTTTTTCAAGGTGTAACTAGTAATGGATGTGTTAATTCTGACATTATGGCTGTATGTTATGATGTGCTTATATAACTATATTGTTAATGCACTGAGAGTAACCAGAGGAGAAAGAAGTACTAATTTGCTTAATTGAAGAAATGTGTTTCTTTCCTGGTTTTAACTGCTTACCTTTTCTTCTAATTGGATATATTGGCAAGGAAACCACTAATTCATTTTCCCTTTTATATAGGAGTGGAAACACCTCATTGGGGTTGCTCTGGTAGTCTGCTATCTTTATCATGAAAAGTTATCAGCAAATGCACCATTACATGTTCAACATGATTTCACAATTTAATTTGCAATTTAACAGGGTTTTTTTAAAATTGAGAATTTAGGGCAACGCGCTAGTTTACAAAACTAATAATTAATTTGAATTTTTGAAGTCCCCAAAACCTAAAATGGAACATCACCCAAATTTAACATTTTTTAGAGTACCCAATTCATTTTTTCCAATTAAGGGGCAATTTAGCGTGATCAATCCACCTAACCTGCACATCTTTGAGTTGTGAGGGTGAAATCCACACAGACACAGGAAGAATGTGCAAACTCCACACGGACAGTGACCCAGAGCTGGGATCGAACTTAGGACCGTGGCGCCATGAGGCAGCAGTTCTGACCACTGTGCTGCCCTTAAATTTTTAAATTTAATTTAAATAATTATAATAATCAAGGTGCTTTATGCATTTCTCTAATTCTGGTTTATTATCATATTTACAATTGTCATAAAATCATTGTTTAAGCTTGAATGGGTTTCAGAAAGGTCAAGTCTATTTACCTCTCTAACTGAAAGAATTAGATATTTCTGGTTATCTTATTACTGGGCTGAGTCATCACAGCAGCTTCAGAAACACATGGTTATCTCTGTTCAGAAAAAGTTGTGAAAAAAAACTTGTGCTTGAATAATTTACACAGTTGGTGTTTGAAGATGCATATTATCTTTGCAAATCTGGAACAGCCGGCCCATGTGTACTCCTGTAACATCAGGACATTTTGTACTGTATATATCTTTGTTTGACAGACAGTTACTAGGAACAGCCATAAACAAGGGCGTTTTAAATTTATAAATGGATGTTGAGATCATGTGGCCTCTACAAGATAGAACCATGTTCTGGGGCCGTGACCCTCCGCAAATTCCGTTAAAGTCTTGTTTAAATTCTTGATGGGTACCATAAAACTGGGTATCAGTTAGCAAATAAACCTACCTTGGATCAAATTACGATACTTTTAAAACAAAACACAAGTTGGAGGCGGGTTTCCCTGATAGTTCAGTGGATTTATTTCTGAGTAACAAGCCACATAATCCAGGAAGGGATCCATCTTCAGTCTCTAATCAGTGCTGAGTTAACCTCAAGTGAGACGATTGTAAGAACTGTACAATAGACTTCAGTAGTTGTGTTTCAGAGAAGGTAATCATCCAGGGTTCCTACTGCTGATTATTATTCAGTTACTCCATAGAAAGCAGGTTTACGAATGTCCTCTGGGAAGGAAATCTGCTGTCCTTACCTGGTCTGGCCTACATATGATTCCAGACTCTCACAATGTGGATGACTCTTCAGTGCTTTCTGAAATGGTCTAGCAAGTCAGTCAGTTGTATTCAGCCACTACAAATGGAACAAAAAGGAATGAAATGGACGGACCACCTGACATCGACCGAGGCTCCTGAAACGACAACATCAAACCCAGCTCTGTTGACCCTGCAAAGTCCTCCTTCCAACATCTGGGGGCTTCTGCCAAAATTGGAAGAAATGTCCCACAGACTAGTCAAGCACAGTTATACTTACGGTATCATACCTTACAGATAATGTCCCAGGCATCATCCTCACTATTCAGGGGTATGTCCTGTCTCACTGGCAGGAGAGACCCGGCAGGGGTGAGGGCTTCTTAGGGAGTCCTCAACATTGACTGGACCCCATGAAGTCTCAGGGCAGAAGGTCAAACATGGCCAAGGAAACCTCCTGCTGATTACCACGTACTATCCCCATCTCAACTGATAAATCAGTACTCCTCCCTGTTGAGCTCAATTTTGAGGAAGCAGTGAGGCTGACATGGGTGCAGAATGTACTCTGGGTGGGGACTTCAGTGTCGACAACCAAGAGTGGCTCGGTAGTACCACCATAGACTGAGCAAGCCGGGTCCTAATTGGTATAGCTGTTGCACTGGGACTGCGACCGGTGGTGAGGGAAAAACATACTCCACCTAATACTCACCAATCTGCCTGCCTCAGATGCGCCTGCCTCAGATGCATCTGCCCATGACAGTACTGGTAGTCGTGATCACCATACAGTCCTTATGGAGACACGGCCTCATCTTCACATTGAGGATACCCTCCATCAAGGCAAAAGGTAAGGCTGAACCATTCGTACCAATCTTCAGCCAGAAGTGCTGAGTGGATCTCGGCCTCCTCCAGAGGTCCCATGTATCGCAGATGTCCGTTTTCAGACAATTTGATTCACTTCATGTGATTTCAAGAAATGGCTGAAGGCAACAGACACTGCAAAGGGTATACCCTAACAATATTCCGGCAATAGTACTGAAGCCTTGTGCTCCAGAGGTTGCTGTGTCCCTAGCCAAGCTGTTCCTGTACAGCTACAATACTGGCATCTACCCTGCAATGGGAAAGCTGTCCAGCTACCTCCAGTGCATAAGAAACAGCACAAATCCAACCTGGTCAATTACCACTGCATCAATCTACTCTCGATCATTGCTAAAGCGATGCAAGGGATCATCAACAGTGCTATCAAGCAGCACTTATTCAGCAATAACCTGTTCATGAACGCTCAGTTTTGGTTCCACCAGGGTCACTCTGCTCCTGATCTCATTGCAGCCGTGGTTCAAATATGGACAACGAGCTGAATGCCAGAGGTGTGGTGACAGTGATTGCCCTTGACATCAATGCAGCATTTGACTGTGGGATCAAGGAGCCTGAGGAAAAACTCAGGAGTCAATGGGAATCGGGGAAAACTCTTCACTGGTTAGAGTCATTAGAGTCTCCGCTCCAGGACATCGCTGCAGAAGTTCCTCAGGGTAGTTTCCTAGGCCCAACCATCGATAGCTGCTTCATCACTGACCTCTTTTTATCATAAGTTGTGCATGTTCGCTGATAACTGCATAATGTTTAGCACCATTCGGGACTCCTCAAATACCGAAGCAGTTCATTTCCAAATGCAGCAAGACCTGGACAATATCCAGGCTTGGGCTGACAAGTGGAAAGTAACATTCATACCACACAAGTGCCAGGCAACGACAATCCCCAACAAGAGGATCTAACCATCATCCCTTGATATTCAATGGCATTACCATCACTAAGCCCCCACAATCAGCAATTTGGGGGATTACCATTGGCCAGAAACTGAACTGGACCGGCCATATAAATAATGTGGCTACCAGAGCAGGTCAAAGCTTAATCCTGTGGAAAGTAACACCCCCTGACTCCCCAAAACCTGTCGACCATCTACAAGACGCACGCCAGGACTGTAATGGAATACTCTCCACTTGCCTGGATGAGTGCAGTTCTAACAGCACTCGAAGCTTATCAGCATCCAGGAGAAGGCAGCCATTTGACTGCTACCCCATCCACAAACATTCAACCCCTCCATCACCAACGAACAGTGGCAGCCGTGTGTGTTATCTATATGACGCACTGCAGGAATTCACCAAGGTTCCTTTAAATCCACGACCACTACCATCTTTAAGGACAAGAGCAGCAGATACCTGGGAATACCACCACCTGGAAGTTCCCCTCTAAGCCACTCACCATCCTGACTTGTAATTATATCGGTACTCCTTCACTGTCATTGGGTCAAAATACTGGAACTTCCTCCTTAACAGCACTGTGAGTGTACCTACACCTCAGGGACTACAGCAGTTCAAGAAGGCAACTCAGCACCACATTAAGGGCAACTAAGGATGGGCAATAAATGTTGGTTTACCCAACAACCGTCAACCCGTAAAATGAATTTTAAAAGCATGTGTACAAATGTGTAAATGTTGGATAAGACTTAACTATGCAAGCCCCTGCTTAGCCTACGGCCACTCATTATCAGAACTCACACCTCTTTGGAAGAGATAGCAGAGGGCGATCTGTGGTCTGTGCTGAGTTAGCTAATTGCAGCTCAATTGATGCCCATTATTGTCGACTAGCCTCTCAATACACTCGACTCAATGAAGATTGGCCATTGGAGCAATATACTGGAGGGCTGCCTGTATCAGTGGAACTGTACCAAACCATATTAACACTTCCATGAAGAAGGAAGTACATCTGTGGGATAAACATTGAAATCAAATGGATCGTAAGAGGATCTGATTATTGGTTCCTGGTAATGTCAGGATGTTGTCACTTTTTTTTCTCCATCTAAATCGCCCAAGGTTTACCACTGTTTTTGTAACTGATATATTTACATTTCGACCTGATTTATTTTTTATTTGATGTACTGTGAAAGATTCCATTACAATCATTAGCTGTTTTACCCTTATCTTAAAGTGATACTGGCAGCAAAACTCATCATTCTTTTACTAGGGCTGTGATAGTTTAATGCCCTCCACCAACCCATATACATTTACAAATTTGGCAATGGGGTTATCCTATTTACTGCCTTCACTTGTTGCCTCTCAGCCTGATGCGTTCCATATCGAATTTGAGATCACATGGTTTTGCTTTAATTAATGCCAGGAATCTCTTTTTTTAAATATAAATTTAGAGTACCCAATTATTTTTCCAATTAAGGGGCAATTTAGCATGGCCAATTCACCTACCTTGCACATCTTTTTGTGTTGTGGGGGTGAGACTCGCGCAGATACTGGGAGAATATGCAAACTCCACACGAACAGTGACTGGGACAGGGATCGAACCCGGGGTCCTTGATGCCGTGAGGCAGTGCCAGGAGCCTTGTGATCAGTCCAAAGATCAACAGCCACTGAAGTTGTCTTAATTTGTGCAATCTCACGTCCGTATCCCTGCACTAGTTCCTTCTAAAATGAAATCTGCATTCTCGCGTAACCAATAGTCAGAACACGTGTCAATTTTATGGAAACATCTTATCAATATTGTGACTAATGAATTCCAATTATTAAAAGACGTCATCCTTCATGTGGGTGAATGAGAATTCCTAGTTGCCCTCAGAAGGTGGTTAGGTCTCTAGAGCCACAGGCTGATTTGATACAACTGAATGGCGCCAACAACATTGGGTGTGACTGGAATTGCATATAGGTCAGACTGGGTAAGGATTTCTTCCCAAAGGACATTAATGAACCAGTTATGTTTTTATGACAATTCAGCAGTTAAGGGGCAGCAGGGTAGCATGGTGGTTAGCATAAATGCTTCACAGCTCCAGGGTCCCAGGTTCGATTCCCGGCTGGGTCACTGTCTGTGTGGAGTCTGCACGTCCTCCCCCTGTGTGCGTGGGTTTCCTCCGGGTGCTCCGGTTTCCTCCCACAGTCCAAAGATGTGTGGGTTAGGTGGATTGGCCATGCTAAATTGCCCGTAGTGTCCTAATAAAAGTAAGGTTAAGGGGGGGGTTGTTGGGTTACGGGTATAGGGTGGATATGTGGGTTTGAGTAGGGTGATCATGGCTCGGCACAACATTGAGGGCCGAAGGGCCTGTTCTGTGCTGTACTGTTCTATGTTCTATATGGGGTATTAATGATACCAGCTTCTTGTTCAGAAATTTTAACATTGAGTTCAAATTGTCAAATTACCATGGGGTCCACTAACATAACCACTACATGGACAAAAGAGCTGAACGCCAGAGGTGAGGTGAGAATGACTGCCCTTGAATCAATGCAGCACTTAACTGAGTGGCATGAAGGACTCTAAGCAAAACTGAAGTCAATATGAATCGGGGCAAACTCTTCGCTGGTTGGAGTCATATCTAGCACCGAAAGAAGCCAATTTGGCCTGCCATGCCTGTATGAAAGAGCTACCCAGTTTAGTCCGACACCCCAACCTTTTCATAAGAAATAGGAGCAGGAATAGATTGGAAGAAACAGCAAGGGGCAGCAAACATCGGTAGGCCTTGTTTTTAGGCCACCAAACAGTAGTGGTAGTGTGTGGCATGGTATTAATCAGGTGGTTGGAGAAGCATGTAGCATGGTAATACAGTAATCATGAGTGACTTCAATCTGCATACAGACTGGGTAAACATTTTATAAATTTAGAGTATCCAATTCATTCTTTCCAATTAAGGGGCAATTTAGTGTGACCAGTCCACCTACCCTGCACATCTTTTGGGTTGTGGGGATGAAACCCACGCAAACACTGGGAGAATGTGCAAACTCCACACGGACAGTGACCCAGAGCCAGGATTGAACCTGGGACCTCGGCGCCGTGAGGCAACCATGCTAACCACTTGCGCCACTGTGCTGCCCTTAGACTGGGTAAACTTGATATGTTCTCATAGAGCAGTATGTTGAGGAAACAATGAGGGGCTGGTTTAGCACAGTGGGCTAAATCACTGGTTTGTAATGCAGAACAATGCCAGCAGCGTGGGTTCAATTACCGTACCAGCCTCCCCGAACAGGCGCCGGAATGTGACGACTAGGGGCTTTTCACAGTAACTTAATTGAAGCCTACTCGTGACAATAAGCGATTATATTATTATTAGAACAGGCTATTTTATATCTAGTAAAGGGAAAGGGTTAATTAATAATCTTGTTGTAAAAGAACCTTCAGGGATGAGTGACCATGATATAGAATTTTGTTATGTTTGAAAATGAGGTAGTTCAATCTAAATCCAGGGTGTTTAATTTGAACAAAGGAAATTATGATGGTATGAAAGGCAATGGATGGTCTTTAAAGGATTATTACACAGTTTACAGCAACTATACATCCCTTCAAGGCACTAAAACACAAAAAGTAAACTCAGTCAACTGTGGATAACAAAGTAAATTGAAGATTGTGTAAAGTTAGAAGAAAAGGTCTATAAAGTGCCAGAGGGTTGTCTTATGAGGAAACATTAGAAAGACTGGGTTCATTTACACTGGAGTTTAAAATAGGGGTGACTTGATTGAAGTACACAAGATTCTGTATGATCCACAAGATGGATGTGGAAAGGATGTTCCCTCTTGTAGGTGAGTTCAGAAAATTAAGTTTAGTACGGAGGCGAGAATTATTTTCTCTGAGAATTGTGCAACTTTGGAACCCTGCCTCAGAAGGTGGTTGAGGTGGGGTTATTGAATGTTTTTAATGAAGAGGTTTAGCAAGGGAATCAAATGTTATTGGGGATAGATGGGGTGTAGAACTTGAAACACAAACAGATCAGTCATGATCTTATCAAATGGCAGAGCCGGCTTAAAGGTCCAAATAGCCTACTTCTCCTATTTCAAATGTTTGTAAATAGTAGTAAACATGAGGACTAGGGGAATTATAGAATACAGCAAATGAGGACCAGGAAACCGATAAAGGGAGAACAGAATATGATTGTAAACTAGCAACAAACATAAAAACAAACTAAAAGCTTCTATAGGTACATAAAAAGACAAATGTGGGTCCATTACAGGCAGAGTCAGGAGAATTTATAATGGGGAATAGAGAAAGAAGCCTAAATGCTTACTTTGTGACTGTCTTCACTGAGGAACATGCAAGAAATCTCCCAGAAAGAACTAGGGAAAATGGGGAATTGAGGAAATTATTAGTTACATGGTTGTAGTGGAGAAATTAATGGGACTGAAGGTTGATAAGTCCCTGGGACTTGATCATCTACATCTCAGAGTATTGAAAGAGGTAGCCTATGGAGATAGTGGATCCATTGGTGATCATTTTCCAAAATTCTAGAGCACTTTCTGCAGATTAGAAGGTAGAAAATGTCACCCCATTATTAAGAAAGGAGGAAGAGAGAAAACAGGAAACTACAGTTCACTAGTCTTAGATCAGTAGTGAGGAAAATGGCAGAATCTATTCTAAAGGATGTGATGAATGGACATTTGGATAATAATGATCTGATTGGGCATAGTCAACATGGATTTATGAATGGGAAATTATGCTTGACATCTCTTGGGGAGTTTTGTGAGGACGTTACTAACAGAATTGATAACGGGCACATAATATGCCTGGATTTTCAAGGCTTTTGAAAACTAGAGATTGGCCCGCAAAATTATAGCATATGGGATCTGAGATAATATACTGCCATGGATTAAGGATTGGTTAACTGGCAGAAATCAGAGAGCATGAGTAAACTGGTCATCCTTGCATTCTCAGTCTGTGACTAGTCGGGTATGCAAGGATTAATACTTGCGTTCCAGTTGTTCACAATGTATGTCAATGATTTGGATGTGGCGACCAAGTGTAATATTTCCAAGTTTGGATGACACAAAGCTAGGTTGGAATGTGTATTGTGAGGAAGGTGCACAACAGCTTCAAGGGAATTTTGCCAGATTTAACATGGCAGATGGTACATATGTGGAAAGATGTGTGGTTATCCACTTCGGTAGGTGAAACGGGGTATTTCTTAAATGGTGACAGAGTAGAAAGTGTATATGTACAAAAGGACTGGGTGTCCTCATCAATAAGTCGCTAAAATGTAGGTGGAGCAAGCAACTAAGGAAAGCTAATGGTATGTTAGCTTTTATCACAGGGACTTGAGTACAGGAATGGCAAACACTGGCTTCAGTTATATAGAACCTTGGTTCGACTGCACCTGGAGTAGTGTGTGCAAATTTGGTCCCTTTCGAAAGGATGTTTTCATAGATTGCAATGAAGGTTCACAAACAGGTTCGTGGGATGGTAGGTCTGTCCTGTGAAGAGAAATTGGGAAGCTGGCCTGTATTCTGGAGAGTTTCAAAGGATGCAAGGTTATCTCATTGAAACCTACATAATATTTAAAGGGATAGACAGGGTAGATGCAGGTAAGATGTTATCCCTGATAGAGTCTTACAGCATGCAAAGAGGCCCTTTGGCCCATTGCATCTGTGCCGACCATCAAGAACCTATCCTAATCCAATTTTCCAGCACTTGGCCTGTAGCCTTCTATGCAATGGCATTTCAAATGCTCATCTAAATACTTCTTAAAAGTGTGAGGGTTCCCACATCTACCACCCTTTTAGGCAGTGAGTTCCAGATTCCCAGCACCCTCTGGATGAAAAGGTTTTTCCTCACCGCTCCTCACCCTCCTGCCTATTACCTTAAATCTATGCCCCTAGTTATTGATCCCTCCACTAAGGGGAAATGTACCTCTTGTCCACCCTATCTTGTCCACCTTTGGGCAGCACGGTAGCATTGTGGATAGCACAATTGCTTCACAGCTCCAGGGTCCCAGGTTCGATTCTGGCTCAGGTCACTGTGCGGAGTCTGCACATTCTCCCCGTGTGTGCGTGGGTTTACTCCGGGTGCTCCGGTTTCCTCCCACAGTCCAAAGATGTGCAGGTTAGGTGGATTGGCCATGATAAATTGCCCTTAGTGTCCAAAATTGTCCTTAGTGCTGGGTGGGGTTACTGGGTTATGGGGATAGGGTGGAGGCATTGACCTTGGGTAGGGTGCTCTTTCCAAGAACCGGAGCAGACTCGATGGGCCGAATGGCCTCCTGCACTGTAAATTCTATGATACTCTATCTATGTCCCTCATAATTTTATACACCTCAATCATGCCATCCCCCCCCCCCCCCCCACCCCCTTTGCTCCAGGGAGTCTCTCTTGATAGCTGAAACGATCCACCCAGGCAACATCCTGATGAATCTCCTCTGCACCGTCTTCAGTGCAATCACTTCCTTTCTATAATGTGGTGACCAGAACTGCACACAGTACTCCATCTGGGGTGTAACCAGCATTTTATACAGCTCCAGCATAACCTCCCTGATCTTGCCTTCAATGCCTCAGTTAATAAAGGCACGAATTCCATAGGCTTTAACCACCTTATCTACCTCCCTGCTGTCTTCAGAGATCTGTGAACATGCACACCAAGGTCCCTTTGACCCTCTGTACATCCTAGGGTCTGACCATTCATTGTATATTCCTTTGCCTTGTTAGTCCTCCCAAAATGCATAATGTCACACTTTTCATGGTTAAATTCCATTTGTCACTCTTCTGCCCATCTAACCAGCCTATCGATATTGTCCTGTAATTTGAGGCCTTGCTCCTCACTATTTACCAAACCACCAATTCCTGTGTCATCTGCAAACTTATCATACCTCCTAAATTCACACCCAGATCATTAATGTATACTACAAACAAGGAACCCAGCACCGATCCCTGCAGAACACCATTAGACATAGGCTTCCAGTCACAAAAGCAACCTTCAACATCATCCTCTGCCTTCTGACACTAAGCTAGTTTTGAATCCAGTTTGTCATATTGCCCTAGAACCAATGGGCTCTGACCTTCTTCATCACTGTCCCATGTGGGACCTTGTCAAAAACCTTACTAAAGTCCATGTAGACTTCATCAACCGCACTACCCTCGTCGCCACACCTTCTGTCCCTCAGACCTTTTTCCAGTAGTTTCCCTACCACTGCAAATAGGCTCACTGGCCTGTAATTTCCTGGTTTACTCCTACTTCCCTTCTTGAATAATGGCACCACATTTGCTGTCCTCCAGACCTCTGGCACCTCTCCTGTGATGTGGCGTTGGACTGGGGTGGGCACAGTAAGACGTTTTACAACACCAGGTTAAAGTCCAACAGATTTATTTGGAATCACGAGCTTTTGGAAATCAAAAATACATTACATCTACTGTTTCCCCTTTATCTATTCTGCTTATTACACCCTCCAGGAACTCTAATTTGTCAAACAATTTTTCCTTCACAAAACACTGTTGACTGCCTGATTGTATTCTAATCTGCTATTCTACCTCCTTAATAATCGATTCTAGCATTTCCCCAATAACGGATATCAAACAAACGGGTCTATAGTTTACTGCTTTCTGGCTCCCTAGTGGTTTTGGAATTGGCATTTTACAATCCACTTGGATCTTTACAGAATAAAATGAATTTTGGAAGAACAACCCAATACATCCACTATACCTGCAGCCATTTCTTTAAGACCTCAGGATACAGGCCATCAGGTCCAGGGGATTTTTCAGTCTTTAACTATTAGTTTTTATAGTACTTGCTCTCTAGTGTCAGTAATTTGTTTTTAAGTTCCCCTCTTTGGCCTCTTCTTTGTCTACTATTTTTGAGATGTTTCCTGTGACGTCCACTGTGAAGACAGATACAAATACTTGATCAAAGTCTCTGCATTACCTCGTTTCCCATGATTCAATCCCCAGTCGCTAAGGGACTAGTGATTACTTTCATTACTCTCTTTTCATATTCTTGTAGAAGCTTTTTCTGTCTGTTTTTATATTTCTTGCTCGATGCCTCGTGTCCCTCTTTAGTTTATGATATATTCTGGTTTCTAAAATGATTCCAACCTTCTGGCTTACTGCTAATCTTTTGTACATTTATTCTTTCAATTTAATACAATTCTTAACTTCTTAGTTAGCCACAGATGGTGTATTTTTCTCATGGCATCTTTCCTCATAGCCCTGCAAATGAATCCTGTTCAAGTACATGTCCAGTTGTTTTTATCCTGCTTTAATGGTAGGCTAATGGTTTCAGCATTTATTTAAAAGAAAGAAAAAAGTCCTGTATTTCTGAAGCAACTTGGAGTTTTGTGCAGAAATATCTGGATAATGGGATCATTATTGTTCTGGGGATTGTTTTGTTTATTGTAAATTTCTGAATTTCAATTATCTCCCTTCTTGTTCAATATGGCATCTGGTATAGCGTCAACCTGGGTCTTTCAATCACACAATGTCTAGCATTTTCTGAACAATGGAATCCTTTTAACTTTTAGCAGGATTTCAAGGTGTTTCAATGAAAAGATTCCAGGAGAAATGCTTGAATCTCCTATCGTGCTGGCTTATGCTGATTTGCTGTCTGAGCTGTTACCATGTTTTCCTGTTCCCTAATGGGGTGACGATGACTCTTTAAGGCTGTTGAACTGTATGCCACAGCTGGATCCACTCTGGAATCATTTTGGTACAAAGAATGCTGTGTAGCTGGGATTCTTGGCGGAAAGCCAGTAATTGGTCTGAAGACAATGCGTACACTGTGCTTTCAGTCACTCAGACTTTGCACAAACAGCCAAGAAACTGAAGCTTGAATTACAGAGGGTTTTGAATTTCAGAGGCTCAGGCATTCACCAAGTGTGACTGTCAACAAGGCCAACAGAGCACAATATTTCCTTAATTTTTCAGAGCTTGACCTGTGAAACAACCATGTTTAGGTTTCTTTTTAAGGATGTACAACAGGTGAGAATACAAGTTGTAGCGATCCTTTGCTGTTTGTGGAAATCCAGGTCAGCATTCTCAACTCCCACAGTGTGGTCAACTTGCATTGCTGTAGAGGCATTGACCAAGTCAAGGATGTGATGATATTGGAACAGGTGACCAAAATCTTTGTCAATTATGTTTTAACCTGTGCCTTAGGCGGAGTGGCACAGTGGTTAACATTGTTGACAGCACAGTAGCACAAGTGGAGAGCACTGTGGCTTCACAGCGCCAGGATCCCAGGTTTGATTCACCGCTGGGTCACTGTCTGTGCCGAGTGCACTTTCTCCCTGTGTCTGCGTGGGTTTCCTCCGGGTGCTCCGGTTTCCTGCCACAGTCCAAAGACATGCAGGTTAGCTGGATTGGCCATGATAAATTGCCCTTAGTGACCAAAAAGGTTAGGAAGAGTTATTGAGTTACAGGGATAGGGTGGAAGTGAGGACTTAAGTGGGTCGGTGCAGACTTGATGGGCCGAATGGTCTCCTTCTGCACTGTATGTTTTATGTGTCAATGTTGCTTCACAGCACCAGGGTCCCAGGTTCGATTCCCGGCTTGGGTCACTGTCTGGGCAGAGTCTGCATGTTCTCCCAGTGCCTGCGTGGGTTTCCTCTAGGTGCTCCGGTTTCCTCCCACAAGTCCCGAAACACGTGCTTGTTAGGTGAATTGGACATTCTGAATTCTCCCTCTGTATCCGAACAGGTGTTGTAGTGTGGCGACTAGGGGATTTTCACAGTAACTTCATTGCCGTGTTAATGTAAGCCTACTTGTGACACTAATAAATATTATCATTATTAAGACCATTATAAAAATAAGAATGATGGTTTAATGGAAACCGAGTCCAATAAGTCAATGTCTGATGAATATTATTTCAGTAGCTTTGGCAGAATTCCTGGTCTTGGTCCTAGGAACTTGGTTGCTGGTCGAAGATGGACAGGTGTGAGGTAATGCACTTTGGAAGGTCCATTGCATGTAGGAATTACACAATAACTGGTAGAACTCTTGTGAGTACTGACAGGCAGAGAGATCTGGGCATACATGTCCACTGATCACTGAAAGTAGCAACGTATGTGGATAAGGTGGTCAAGATGGCATACGGCATGCTGGCCTTCATCAGTTGGGGCATTGAATATAAAAATTAGCAAGTCATGTTGCAGCTGTACAGGACCTTAGTGAGGTCTCTTTTGGAATATGGTGCACAATTCTGGTCGCCACACTACCAAAAGGATGTGGATACTTTGGAGGGGAAATAAGCGGTTTACTAGGATGTTGCCTGGTATGGAGGGCATTAGCTATGAGGAGAGGTTAGATAAACTTGGTCCGTTCTCACTGGAATGACAGAGGTTGACAGATGACCTGATAGAGGTCTACAAGATTGAGTGGCATGGACAGTGGATAGTCAGATGCTCTTTCCTCGGGTAGGAGAGTCAAGTACTAGGGGACATGGGTTTAAAGTGCGTAGGGAAATGTTTAGAACAGATGTGCGATGCAATTTCTTTTATACAGAGGGTGGTAAATATTGGCAGCGTGTTGCCTGGGGAGGTGATGGAGCAGGTACGATAGTGACATTTAAGGGGCCTCTAGACAAATATGAATAGGGTGGGAATGGAAGGATACGGACTCCATAAGTGCATGCGGTTTTAGTTTAGGCAGGTACCATGGTCGACGCAGGCTTGGAGGGCTGAAGGGCCTGTTCCTGTTCTGTATTGTTCTTTGTTAAGAGAGTAAAGTGGTTAATTTCAGAGCCTAGACTGATGACAGCATGAGTCACTCGTAGTAGGAAAAGTGAGCTGAATGTTGCAAAAGAAGTCAGAATTCGAGGAATGCAGAGTTCTCGGAGGATTGTCGGGCTGGAGGAGGTTAGAGAGATTGGGAGGACAGAGAACATGAAGAGATTTGATCACCAGGATGGCAGTTTTAAAACGAGGCTTTGGTGAATTTGGTGCCACTGGAGGACAACGATTACAGATTGATGGGTGATGTCTGCTTACCGCCTTCATGATATTCTGATATGATCTTGTTATGAGCTTCCTCGCTAGCTCATTAGGTAAAGGCATGGCTTAGTGTTACTTAGTCACAAGGAGCATGAAAGACTAAGTATTGGTCCATACTTCTGTAGAAAGCTGCTTTGAGTGGAAGTGTTCCGGTCGGTCGGCCTCGGTGTTGTCGCTGGGCTTGGAAAGCAGAGAAGGAATGAAATATGCACTGTTCATCCTGATCACCACCAATGACACCTGCTAGAAAGCTCATAATTATGGATATCATGCTGGGGACATAAATTGCCAGCATCTCATTGTCTAGATTTACGTGTGCAAAGTGGTTACTTGGATGTGCTCCAGGGCAAGAGCAGCACCATTTGGAGAATTCCAGAGGGCAGTTTTGACCATGCAACCTTCAAAAACACGTTGATGCATTGTAGGGGTTCAGAATTCCGTTCAGATTCCTTCCCTACTCTCCTTCCCAAAATAAGATAGATTTTTGTAATTACATTTGGTGCCAGAAAATGTTAAGAACTTACTTTTTCAAGAAATTAATTGTCTGAGAGTCTCTGTGGGGGTAGATAACGCAGTCTCTGAAGGGGGCATGCTGGTCAGTCCTAATTCTGAAACACCAGCTTCAGCTAATTTTTGATATGATAAGTTCTACCATTCACAATTACAGATCACTCGAACAGGGCAGGGTAGGAAGATCTTTATCAACAGGTACCAAACTTGATCTTGAGCAGCTGGCTAGTAACAATCCAGAGTTCGCACAGACCAATAAAAGGGTATTTTCCGCTCCTCTCTTTCTTAAGTACCTCCCTATACATCGTTTCCTGAAGACAGGAACGTGCCGGCACATTGCTCCATGTGACAGCGGATCTTTGCAACCGTAGCCATACATATTTATATCCCTGTGTGGTGAGTGCTAGTACTGCAATTCAATGGAGGCCATTTTAGTTAAACCATCTGCTGCCTTCATGACATATCAGACGCAAGATCTTCAATGGTGATCAGGAAAATAAGTTGTGGCCTCAAGGTATAGAGACCAATCTTACCACTTCTTGTATTCCTTGGACTATCAATCAACAGCAATAACCTTCCATTGAACAGGTGAGCTTCCTGGTCTGTAAGACTGCAAATTGCACCACATTTTTACCACTGTGTGGGAGTGGGGGGAAGAGGTTAACAAGGAAGTAACTAATACAAATGAAGAGGACAATATATAATTTCACGCTAATAAACAGGATTTTACATGCAATACCTCATGACAATCTTTTTTTAATTTACTGTACACACTTCAAGAGGCAATTTCGCATGGCCAATTGACCTACCCTGCACATCTTTTTGGGTTGTGGGGGTGAGAACTATGCAGACATGGGAAGAATGTGCAAACTCCACACGGGCAGGGGGCAGCAGGGTGGCCCAGTGGTTAGCACTGTTGCCTATGGCACTGACGACTCGGGTTCGATCCCTGCTCTGGGTCACTGTCCGTGTGGAGTTTGCACATTCACCCCATGTCTGCGTGGGTTTCATTCCCACAACCCAAAAATGTGCAGGTTAGGTGGATTGATGTGCTAAATTGTCCCATAATTGGGAAAAAATAATTGGGTACTCTAAATTTATAAAGAAAAATCCTCACGGGCAGTGACCCAGGGCTGAAATCGAACCCAGGTCCTTGGAGCCGTGAAACAGCAGTGCTAACCACTGAGTCACCGTGCTGCCCTAACACTCTGTATGCTCACCCATTGCCTGTGTAGTTACATTGTGCATGTCCTATGTTTTTTCATGTACGATACAATCTGTCTGGACTGTACGCAGATCAATACTTTTCACTATACCTCTGTACACGTGACAATAAATCCAATCCAATCTAATCACATAAAGTCAGACTTTCACACTAGCTCAGAGAAATCGTCAGCACCAAGCATTAGATTAATTTGGGCCCAAATTAGTTTGGCTAGATCCAGGTCCTGCACGGTTTTAAGAATAACTAAATTGATCAGTTTTGCACTTGGCTTTGAAAGCTCCGTAATAGTAAATAGAGATAACCCACTGCATCAATTATCCTGATTCTTACCAGTATAGATAGTTGTGTAAGATGAACTGTTTGGCTTCTTAACACATTGCTGTCCTGAGCAGACTGATGAGTCATTTGTTTGGCCGATGAACTAAATGAGTACTGGATTGAAACATTGACAAGTTAGAGATCTTACAAACAATCAATTGCACAGTTCGTGCAATGTACGAATAAAAGAAAGCAAGGGATTCATTCCCCCCCCAAAAAAATTCCCAGACATTGGCTACTCTTTGGGATGCCAGAATAATTTGCCTGATTCTGGGGGAAACAATTACTAGGTAGGAGGCAGATTTACTATGGCTATTATATCTGCAAACACTGATTTATTAATTCAGACAAAAATGTTTGAATTTTTTAAGTGCCATTACGTGTATTTAAGACTTTACCTACCGTGGATCAGGTTACATAATACAATGGGGAATTTCTAAAGGTTCGTTTAAAATAAGTCATCAGAATCTCTATGGCCAGAATAGCACCTTCGCATGCCTGGTAACGTTTCCAGTACTTGCCACCAGAGAAGGCCGTTATGAGATTAAAATTTATTTTTCTTTTAATTGATGTTATTGTTGACATTTATTCCCTTTGCAGTTCTGATGAAAGGTCCCCAGCTGCAACTGGCCTGCGTTTCTCTTTAAGGTGCGGGTTGGCGTGCTGTGCAAAAATCTAACATTTACAGTTTTGCTTTTCATCTCTACCCTGCTGCAGATGCCACCAATCTGAGGTCAGTTGTCAAACTGTTGCATGAGCCAATTGTTGCGCCATTTGAGACCTACATGCACCAAATCACTGACGTAAGAGCACATCTAATCTTTGATATGAATCTAAAGATGTAAACCAAACACAGGTGCAGCACTATTGTTTTCAATAAAAGCTCTCCAATATGAGAGGTATTGTTCCGTATTGAAACCCTTCCCAGTAATAAGTATACAGGAATAAACTGTGTGTGTACAGACTCTCAACATCAGTGTCCGAGACCAATGACAGTAAAGTTCTCAGTCCTCCAAGATTAGAAAAATGTTAATAAAGCACTCTGTCTGATAGTCCTTGGATTTCTGTAGAAACAGCATTTAGGTTTAAAAGCCTTGCTGTGGTAAACTCCTCTGAACCATAGATAGGTCATGGTGTAGAAAAAGGTCATTCAGCCCATGTCTGTGCCCACCAAATGAGAAAAAAGAAACTAGCCGCTTATTTATTTTAATCCTATTTTCCAGCACCTGGTCTGCAGCGTTGCATGTTACAGCACTTCAAACGCAGATCCAGGCACCTTTTAAATGAATTGAGTGTTTCAGCCTCAACCACCAACTTAGGCAGTGAATTCCAGACGCCCACCACTCTCTGGGAGAAAAAGCTTTTCCTCATGCCCCCTCTAATCTTCCTACTAATCAACTTAAATCTATGCCCAGTGGTAATTAACCCCTCAGTTAGGGGAAACAAGTTATTTCCTGTCTAGGCCTCTCAATTTTGTACACCTCATTTAGATCATGTCTTAGCCTCTGTTCCAAGGCAAACAACCCTAGTCTATCCATTCTCCTCATAGCTGCAATTTTGCAAGCCCTGGCAACATTCTTGTAAATCTTCTCTGCACTCTCTCCAGAGTAATTATGTCCGCCCTGTAATATGGTGACCAGAAGCATACACTGAACTCCAGCTGTGGCCTAACCGGCGTTTTATACAGTTCCATCATTACATCCCTGCTTTTGTATTCAATGCCTCACCCAATAAAGGAAAGTGTTCCATATGCTTTCTTGGCCACCTGTCCTGCCACCTTCAGGGACCTGTGCACATGCACTTCAAGGTCACTCACATCCTCAACCCCATTCACTATCCTCCCATTTATTGAGTATTCATTCACTTGCTTTGTTTACCCTCCCCGAATGCAATACCTCACGTTTTTCCAGATTGAATTCCCCTTTTCACTTCTCTACCCATTCAACCAAACCATTGATATCATTCTGGGGTTGACAGCTATGCCCTTCACTATCAATTACACGGCCAATTTTTGTGTCATCTGCATTTCATTCTTGTAATTGTTACATAGCCCCGGCTGCGTGTGATGTTTGCCAGTTCAGAATGCATTGAAATCCTGTCCTGCAGCATCTACCAGTGGCAACAAAGGGACAGCACAAGCAGACTACATTAACTGCACAGAAACAAAACAGATTAAGTCATTATGTGGGATATCTCCTGTCTGTACGGGGATGTGTTTCACTGCTGGAAAATACCTGTTTCTGTTCACCACAGTTTGAGTAGTAATCAGACACGCCCAGAATTAAAAGCCTGTTTTAGGCATTTTTAGTGCCTAATTTCTGATGTGTTACCTTCAGGGATAGAAGACTTGTAAATGAATTTAGCTACCCCATAGTCGAAGGATAATCTGATCATTAAATCTACAAAGCTCCTAGTTTCTGAAACTTCCCAAAGGTTTTGGTGTGTCCTTTTCCATACTGTGTAACAGTGCCACCATCTGGCCACTGAGCTATTTTGATTGGAAGAAGTTCACAATCATTCAACACAGAAGGTGGCAATTTGGCTCTGACTTTCCTCTTTATAGCCCTGCAAAATTGTCCCTTTAAAAATTTTTTTTGAGTACCCAATTTATTTTTTCCAATTGAGGGGCAATTTAGCGTGGCCAATCCACCTAGCCTGCACATTTTTGGGTTGTGGGGACGAAACCCACGCAAACACGAGGATAACGTGCAAACTCTACACGGACAGTGACCCAGAGCCGGGATCGAACCTGGGTCCTCACCACTGTAGGCAGCAGTGCTAGCAACAATTATCTGTTTTAATTCGGATCCATATTCAATAATTGAATCTGTATTAGATCCACTGTGAGTCGCAAGAAATTCCAAAGGCCCCACCTGTTAGGTAATATACTAAATGAAGTTGCCCACACCATGAGGGAGACAACATGAGGAGTCCTGAAGTAATCAGTTAAACTCTTTTGGAATCCTGTTCAAAATAGGGTTAACCAACTAAAGTTACTGTGAACTTGGGCCCAGTAAATTACACAGCTTGGAAAAGTCAGAGGAAAATCATTGTTGGAGCTGGAACTGCAGTACCTCTGGGAAACCGATGACCATAACATGAAATAAGGCAGCCAGAAAGTTTGGAAATTGAGAAAAGGAAATGCACCCTGACACCTTCACTCACAAAACTGCATCGCTTTTATCTATTATATATTTTTGGAATTGATCTAAACTTTTAAAAATTATTTACAGAAACAGAAGTGCCCATTCCGATGGGAGGAAAGGCTCAAGACAGGTAGCGAGTGGAGAACTGAATATTCATCTTGAGTTAATTGTCAGTTTTCAAATAAGTTTGATATAATACCATGTACATGAGTCACTGCAACCTGCATGACGTGGGGTGGGGGAAGAGAGAGAGAAATTACCTAAAGGCTTTTAAGGGGTGTTTATACCATTCATATCTCATTCCTTCTTGCAGCATTTACACCAAGTTTAGGCAATGACAATCAACATTTTGATTGCCAGAGACACCAGCATGCAACCCACAAGAGATCTTAAAATTCCTACATATCGCTTAGACTGGTGAGGAAACATACAACAGACAGGTGTACAACAGAGTCAGGCACAGGGACTAGTTGAGGTAAGCCAACACCGCAGATTCAGAGAGAGTCTTTCCAGAAGCCTTGGCCCCCTAAGAATAGGAATTTTACGGTGGAATCAACACACGGCCCATGCCAACCTTTGTTCTGCTTGATTAATGTGTGCAAATGGAAGGAAATTAATGACTTGGGATCTCATAACCATGAACCATGATTTAAATCCCTGCATTGTTCAGATTCAGCTGTGGTAATTCACTGAAGCATCAAACGTCTCCACCACTTCATAGTCAACATTCAGGCCAAGAGACATTACAGAGACACTTGGTATACAACAGAAATGACCCTCTGAAACTGAGGCAACCTCAAACACTTGGGTCTAATGATGCTCTCGGATATTGTTAAATAAGTAATGGTTTGAGAGCCCAAGTGCTGGAAAGGTGAGAGAATTCCAACCAGTGTGAAAACCACAGTGAATGATAGCAACAGGTGGGAAAAAAGAAAGATGGCAGTTCATCTGCGCGATCAAAGAAAAGAAAATCACGTGGCTTAGAAGGGAAAAGTCTCTTAATGAGATAGGCAGTTTATATTCCAAGAATATAAACGCTAATGCTAACTAAAAACGTTAACATCGGAGCATAGTTTGAAGCGTGCTGAAAAGCAGTCACTCCAGTTTCAGTGACTCACAACTGGTTTGAGGTTTGATGGCTGGGATAGGTGGGTGGCAGGAGGGAATCACTAACAAACTTTCTTCCCACACTTAACAGCCCGCCCGCAGCCAATACCAGGTGGTGTCAACTTTCAGGCCCAGATTCAGAGCAGCACAGAACTTGTTTTGAAGATCACATAAGAGCTTACTGCAACTGCAAGATTGAAACATCACCGATGCAGCACTGGCATACCAAGCCAGTGATAATTGTTGGAGAGTAGTGTCTTTCTTTAAACAAGTAAGTTGTGCCAATGGCACATCTGCTTTGCAGAACATGGTTCCAATCACTGAAGTGCTTTAGGAGGATTCTGGACAGCTTTGTTTTAAACCAGCAAGAGAAGCTGATGCCAAATGTATGCTCTCCACATTTTCTTTTTATTCTTAAAATGGGCCATCAGCTGGGCTGCCCCACAATACAGAACCACTTCTTTCCCGACACATATTATGTGGCTCAGCCCTCCAGCACAGGAGAACATTGCACAATCTGTGAGGCAACCAGGGGACTGGAGTTCTGGTAGGAGCTGGCAGTCGTAGGAGTGACCAACACAATGTACTCTCACCTAGTACTCATCTCAATACATTAGACTGATCTATGTAGTGCATAATGTTGACTTCAGCTTCACAATTGTGGGTCCAAACCCCAAGGAGTATTGAAACCTCAAATTCCTCCCTCCACCACCAACCCTCACTGGGCTGGACCTAGTGCATTGAAAGTGAAGAAAAATCAGAGGTTTTTGTAACAGGACAACCCTGTCCAGCTGAACAGCAAGTGCTGTCAGTTTCAATCGTCCTGTTTTGTCACAGTCCTCCAGCTGTGAATTTTCTGCGTTGTTGCCCGTGTTAATTTTCGATTGACAATGTGTTTCAATTTGAGAAATGCACAATCTCTTCAAATGTAGTAGTGGAGTCAGTTACGGAGTCAGTCTTGCAGCTTCCTATTCTTTAATGAGCAAGTCACAGCTGAATGGTTGCATTCAGCATGGTTGATGTAACGGCAGTGCATTTCTATGTTATTATGCTACATATCTTTGCACAATGTGTCTGGCGTGCGTATATAATGCCCTCACTGCGAGGGATTCTGGCAGCTCTCAACTTGAGTTTGTTCGGCGACAGCGGGCGGGAGATCTGTCCCATCTCGTGTTCGGAACAGGAGTTCTCCTGGTTGGATGACATGCTCAGTTTGCCAACTGCCGTTGCTGTATTGCTGGTAAAAGTCTGTATCGGCCTGGAACATAACCAGGGCCTGGGCTGTGTGGATGCGCACGTGCTGTGCCAGGCTATTGGCATCCAGGAATTTCTCCCCACAAGAATCGCAGGCATACAGGATGTGTGCATTGGGATCTGAGAAGAGAAAGCAGCCGTTAGAGATGCCATTAACCAATGCTGCCAATACTAAATTAAGTAAGTCGGATGGTTGATATGATCCCCGCATCCTGCAACATTACAGGTTTATTAATAGTTCGGTAGTACAAGACTTGAGTATTGCTAAAAAAAAGACACAATTTCAAAGCTTTCCATCTTGCACTAATCAGGACAGATGCAAGAATGCAAAATTTCAAAGGGAGAAACAATTTATACTGCATGACAAAGGATGCTGATTGGTTAAGGCGTTGCCGTGGAGAACACATCTGGAAACTATTGTTCCCCCCCATACGTTTTTTTAATTTCAAAAAATTGCAATTCCTGAACATGTTCCTTTTGTTTGTGGAGGCCAGGTCCCTGCTTACGGATATAGTAGCTTCTAGTAAGTGTAGGTGAGCCACATTGTGAGCCCAACTAGTTGACTTGCCAACCAGTCAGCATCCATTCGTCATGCAGTATAAAATGTTGCTTCCCTTGAAATTTAGCATTCTTGCATCTATTCTGATGAGTGCAAGACATAAACCTTTGACAGTATCGCTCTTTTTCAGTTGTACGTGTTTATTATTCAATTTTGCAACTATAAATCATAAATATCTAGGCCATCACTTCAGTTCAATACTGAATTTTCAAAGGTACTAGGACAGCACAGTGACGCAATGGTTAGCAATGCAGTCTCACGGCACCGAGGACCCGGGTTTGATCACGGTCCTGGGTCACTGTCTGAGTGGAGTTTGCACATTCTCCCCGTGTCTGCGTGGGTCTCACCCTCGCAGCCCAGTCTCGCCCCCGCAGCCCAAAAAGTTTGTGCAGGGTAGGTGGATTGGACACGATAAATTTCCCTTTAATTGTGAAAAAAAAAATAATTGGATAGTCTAAATTTAAAAAAAGGTATTTCAGAGATGCCATCTTTTAGATGAGTCATTAAACCAATGCTCTCTGTCTCAGGCCATGTAGAAGATCCCATGGCACAACTTGGACGATGAGCATGGGGGATGGATGAGCATGGGGGATGCTCTGTTTTCTGGCCAATATTTATCCATCAATCAACATCGCCAAAATAGATTCTCTGGTCTTTCTCTAGTTGTTGTATGTGGGAGCTTGCTGTGCACAAATTGGCTGATACATTTTCTGCATTGCAATAGTAACTGCCCTTCAAAGGTTCTGTAAAGCACTCAGAATGTCATGAAAGGCACTATATAAATACAAGTATGTTTTTATTTATGGTGATGTGTTATTTTCCGATTGGCTAAAGGACAACAGGGACCTGAGTGGTGGAAGAGAGTATTCCAATCTCAGAGCTTCCTTAAAATCGACAACTTAAATTGGGAACTCCTTAAATGAGTGGAAAGTATAGTCAGACATAAAACAGCTAGGAGAGGGCATAGACGGGACAGGAGAGAAAAGTAGGCTATGAAGCAGACAATATGAGAAATGGATATAAAGATTGGGAAAGAAAGAAGATACAATGGAGGACACATAGATATGGGCAAGACAAAGTGGGGAGCAGGGCAATATAAAGGAGATAGAGCAAAGAACATATTGAGTTAGGTTGGAAGGTTATGTTTGCCTTTGACACACTCTTTCTTTTATTCTGCCATTAAAACATTCTGATCTCAGGGCAGCACGGTGGCGCAGTGGGTTAGCCCTGTGCCTCACGGCGCTGAGGTCCCAGGTTCGATCCCGGCTCTGGGTCTGTCCGTGTGGAGTTTGCACATTCTCCCCGTGTCTGCGTGGGTTTCGCCCCCACAACCCAAAGATGTGCAGGGTAGGTGGATTGGCGATGCTAAATTGCCCCTTAATTGGAAAAATGATTTGGGTACTCTAAATTTAAAAAAAAACATTCTCATCTCACCATTTGCCACTATCGGCACCCTTCTTAGCCATGATCACCACCATTTACATTCCCTTTGTCTGTCTGTCCACAACATCTCTGTCAATCACTCCCCAGCCTCCACCTATCGCTGGCCCTCTATCCAGCCCGATACTCCACCGTCAGCGTCCTCCCCCCACAATCAGTATAAATCTCATCCTATTTCCAGTTCTTTCTAATTCTGACAAACAGTCATCCGAGCTCGAAACCTTAGCTGTATTCTCTCTCCACCAATGCTGGAAGACCTGCTGAGATTTTCCAGCACTTTCTGTTTTTGTTTCAGATTCTAGCACCCGCAGTAATTTGCTTTCATTGTAGGTTAAATTGTTTGCTTGGCAGAACATGATCTCAATGTCAAGGAAGCTTCTGTGCTGAGGTTCCAGTAATAAACTACATATCGCCCCATGTGATAGTCAGTGTGATCCTCACCTGCTTCCTGAACCTGTTCCACCGCCTTCGTAATCTCCGCTTTTAGGACCTCAGTTTCATCTGCAGTCACTGCTGTTGCCACAGGAACCACTAAAACAAGATAAAATGGCAATCAAAACAAAGCTAACAGTTGACACTGAGAATACAGAGACAACATTACAAGTGGATCTCAAAAAGGCATTCGCTGATCAAGACACAGACATTAGAGCACACACGGCTGCAACTAGACTGCCGACATTTACACCCACATGACTCAACCATATTGATCGCTGTTTTAGATCAATGTTCACTTAAGTGTTGGCTCTAGATTTACCAGCCATGTTGGATGCAGTAAAATGATTCATCGCTTCATTGTAAAGCCACAGTTTGTTCAACAGTTCAAGTCACCCGTTGACATTTTGTTTGCTGCCTGCATTGTTTCAAAGGAACATTTATATAGATGCGTGCATGCACAATGGGTGTCAGCAGTGGCTCAGCAGTAACACACTTGCCTCTGAGTCCAGAGATGTGAGTATAAAAATCTAGTCCGAAACTCCACAGCAATATGCAGCACTATTGGATGAGATGTTAAACCAAAACCCTGTTTGCTTTCCACAAGATGGATAGAAAAGATCCCACGGCACAATTTCAAAGGAAAACTGGGGTGTTCCCCTCTAAGCCCTGGCCAATATATTTATCTCAGTCAACATGACAAAAACAGACAAACGGGTTATCATTATATTGCTGTTTATGGGATCAATTTGGTTGCCGTGTTTCCTACAACAGCGACTACGCTTCAAAAAGTACTTAATTGGCTCCAAGCCACTTTGGAACATCCCGAGGTCGTGAAGAGCAATACATAAATTAAAATCTACCTTTATTTTGGTTATATGCTCTGCACATGACTGGCAGTGACAATAATAGCAGTGCTCACCTGTCAGCTGGGTCACTGCAGTAGCAGCCAGTGCCTCAGTTGCTAAGGTAACCATGGTGTCCGTTGTAACAGTGACAATATTCCTTTCCTCTTCTTCTTCTTCTTCTTCTTCTTCTTCTTCTTCATCATCCTCATCTTTTGTTTTGATTTTTTTAATGCCGATCTTTCCCTGATGGACAGTTTTAACATGCGATCGCAGATTGTCAACGCGATTAAAGCCCCGTCCACATGTGTCACAAAGATAGGGCTTTTCACCTGTGTAGGAAGTGAGAGAACCAGCATTGAACACATAATAGATTCAGCAGGCTGCAGATTATACTCAACATACCTAAACTAGCCATTGGATTATTTCACCAGGCCCCAGATCGTACCTGACATATGTTAACCAGGGGCGGAATTCTCCGCTCCCGCGAAAAATCGAGAAGGCTGTCGTGAACTCGGCCGAGTTTCACGACGACCTCAGAGGCCGGTCCTCTCACATTATTCACCCCCACCCGGGGGGCTAGGAGCGGCGCTCCGTAACTCTCGGCCGCCGGGCCTTGACGCTTGCGTCAAGGCAGCGTGCCGAGAATGACGCGACGGCGGCGCCTAAGTGACGTCAGCCGCACATGCGTGGGCGCATGCGCGGCTGATGTCACGAGGGCTGACGGCTCCAGCCCGCGCATGCGCGGTTGCCGTCTTCCCCTCCGCTGCCCCGCAAGACATGGCGGGCTTGATCTTGCGGGGCGGCGGAGGGGAAAGAGTGCGTCGCTTTGAGACGCCGGCCTGACGATCGGTGGGCACCGATCGCAGGCCAGTCCCCATCCGAGCATGGCCGTGGTGCTCACTCCCCTCTCTGCCCCCCACAGGCTTCAAACGAGCATTTGGCGCCCATGTTCACGACGGCAGCGACCAGGTGTGGTTGCCGCCGTCGTGAACCAGTCGGGAACGGCAGGCCGCTCGGCCCATCCGGGCCGGAGAATCACCGGTCGCCGTGGAAAACGGCGAGCGGCGATTCTTCCGAGCGGGGGGTGGGAGAATCGCGGGGGGCGCCAGGGGTGCGTGTCGTGAGTCGCCCGGCCCTCCCACGATTCTCCCACCCGGCGTGGAGAGTGGAGAATCGCGCCCCAGGTCTCAGTACATCCCCAACAAGCATTAACAAGGCCCGCATTGCATTTGCCAAACTTTAACCAGCTTCTGCATTATACCCAATATGCATTAATCAAGCATTACACCAAACAATTTTTAACCAAAACCCAGATTGTACCTGGCACACTTAAACCAAGTGCCAGGTTATACCCAACATGCATTAACCAGGCCTCAGGCTATCCTCGATATTTCACAAACAGGCTTCAAATTATACATGACATTCATCAATCGGGCTCCAGATTATATCTGGGCCAAGCTCCAAAAAATACTTTGTCAAATGAGGTTAATCCAATCTCGGCATATAAGGGCCACACATCTATGGAGTTCTTTCCAGTTCCAGAAATGAAACGATTAGCCTCGAGTCCTACTCTCGTGGCCGAGTCAGGTACATGATTTATGTCGGTCCCAGAGTGGAGTTGCAGATTGACTGCATTGGTTCTTAAAAAGAATGTATTGTTTGGATTTGGGGAATGCTGACATTTATTTATTGCCAACATGGTGCCCTGATTACCTTTAATTAACCACAAAACGTCAGCCTGGAATCACATGACAGCACGAGTAGTTAGGGGTTTGCCCCTTTCACTTAAAGACATTAGGGAACCAGTTGGACCTTTGCACTAATTCACAGCTTTCATTATATTTCTTTCCTCCTGATGCTGGTGCTATCAACCTCTTGGCTGCTAGTCCAGTATCAGTACCACTAAATCACTTTGCCCAGCCCAATCGATTGCTGTGAATCGATATTTCACTTGCAAGGTATTATCTTAGTATTAATATTGAAAATAGTAATTCTGACAGCATCGATGGTATAAAGAGGAATCTTCCACGTAGCACTTAAATTCCCTGAAAGATCTCAACCACTAACATCTGCCAGTCCTGAGCATAGACAGGTGGAGATCAGAGCAAGCCGCCACTGCTCACCGGTATGGATGATGACGTGTTTGGCGAGGTCACCGGCATTGACGAACGCCTTGTTACAGATATGGCACTGGTGTGGCCGGATGTTGTCATGATGCCGAATGTGATTGGCCAACTGACTGGACTGGGTAAACCTGAGGGAACAGAAAGACTCCATGAACAAAGTGAGCAGAATGTATTTTTTATTTTAAAAAACCTTCAGAACCGGTCACCTCTGTATAAGTCTTCATACAGGTTAATTCAATATAACCCCTCACCCTGGTCATCACAACATTTAATGCTCCCTTCAGTCTGGTCACCAGCCAGTCCTTGATTGATCTTGGGACTTTTCCAGAATTTTCAAACTTCACAATCGTAATCCAAATAGATAATTCTTCACAGCGGCTGATCTCTGTTACTGACCTTTTCCCACAGCGATCACAGACGTATGGTTTCTCCCCCGTGTGTTGCCGGATATGAGCAATTAGAGAGCTCGCCTGAGTGAAGCTTTTCCCACATATGATGCAGATACAAGGCTTCTCACCTGCAAAACATCCCATTTTATGTAGCCAAGAAATCACAGAGAAAAGTCTGATATATAATTTACCAAAAGCAGTGCTGGGACAATTCAGCTTCTCACCCATTCCCCTACTTTCCCACCACAGGCCTTCAAACAAGCCACCAATTTTCCACCCTCCTCTCCAGGAAGTGCCAGTTCTTCCCGAGAGGCACAGGCCCTCACCCATGAGTTGAGACAGTGAGTGCTAAGACATTACGGCAAACACGGATGGCAACCAAGTCAATCCTGATCCTGTCTTCGCCCGATGTTCACACGAGCATTTTCTGGCAGTGATCACATGACAAGGAGATTAGGGGGCAGAGATGTGGCTGATTTATCCCCTCCCTGGGGCACGGAGCCTAATGCAGCATCTCAGCAACCACTCCAGCCAACTCCGGAGATTGAATCTGGGACCTAAATGGATCTGGGTGCAGCTATGCATGTGCTGTCTTTAATTACTGTGCAAACATTCCAGAATCACCAAAATGATACTGTGGTTTAGGGTGGGGTGGGAAACAATTTAAAAAGAAAAACAAGAGTAAAGAATCCACAGTTGACACTTGGCAGATATAGATCCAGAGCTAGCTGCACAGGTTCACAGGGTAAAAAAACAGACACAGAGACCTGACATAACCACAAAGGAACGTTCCCTGTGCCCCCAGGGAAGAGCAACCTCGAATACGACTACATCGATACTCTAATTGGCATTGCAGCTCCTCCTATGATTCACAAAATGCTGCTTTGGTACACCGACAATTAACAGTCAGCCTTTGAGGCCTCTGTCAACAAGAGGCACCATTAACAGACAATGCAATTCCCACAAAAGTTTCAAGCTCGATTTTGAATCCTATTTTTTTTTAATATAGAGGTGCTGACCACGTGAGCACAGGAGGATTCTTTCTGAACAGCAATGATCCTCATGTGCAGATATATCGGATTGTTACCTGTGTGAATACGCACGTGACGTTGCAATGCTCCAGGATCGGAAAACGCTCGCTGGCAATGTGGGCAGATATACGGCTTCTCCCCACTGTGGATCCTCAGGTGACGTTTAAGGTTTCCTGTAAAGTAGATACATTTAGTGAAGAAGAGCTTGAGTAATCTGCAGGACAAATGGGATCTAGCCCCAGGAAAGTCACAGTGCCGCTCACAGCCTGGAGAGAGGCACTTTATGGCTCCCAGCCCCAGTTGGAGTTACATTTTTCTATTATTCATTCATGGAGTGTGGGTGTCATTGGCTAGGCCAGCATGTATTGCCCACCCCCGACTGTCCTTGACTGAGAGCTTTGCTAGGTCATTACAGAGAACGTTTGAGAGTCAACCACATTGCTGCGGGTCTGGAGACACATGTAGGCCAGACCAGGCAAGGGTGGCTGATTTCCTTCCCAAAAGGATTTTAGTGAACCTGATGTTTTTTTTACAACAATTAACAACTGTTTCATGGTCATTATTGGACTTTGAATTCCTGATTCTTTATTGAATTCAAATTTCACCAGCTGCCATCATGGGATTTGAACCCAAAGCATTACACTGGGTTTCTAGACCAGTGACAATACCACTATGTCATCACCTACCCCAGATTACAGCTCACAGCCGTGGAGAGAGGCACATTACAGCTCGTAGACCCAGAGAGAGGGATAGTGCAGGTTCAGACCCAGAGAGGGGCACAGTGCAGGTTCACACCCAGAGAGGGGCACAGTGCAGATCGCAGACCCAGAGAGGGGCACGGTGCAGATCGCAGACCCAGAGAGGAGCACAGTGCAGATTCAGACCCAGAGAGGGGCACCGTGCAGATCGCAGACCCAGAGAGGGGCACAGTGCAGGTTCAGACCCAGAGAGGGGCACAGTGCAGGTTCAGACCCAGAGAGGGGCACAGTGCAGATCGCAGACCCAGAGAGGGGCACGGTGCAGGTCGCAGACCCAGAGAGGGGCACGGTGCAGATCACAGACCCAGAGAGGGGCACGGTGCAGGTCGCAGACCCAGCGAGGGGCACAGTGCAGATCGCAGACCCAGAGAGGGGCACAGTGCAGATCGCAGACCCAGAGAGGGGCACGGTGCAGGTCGCAGACCCAGAGAGGAGCACAGTGCAGATCACAGACCCAGAGAGGGGCTCAGTGCAGATCGCAGACCCAGAGAGGGGCACAGTGTAGGTTCAGACCCAGAGAGGGGCACAGTGCAGGTTCAGACCTAGAGAGGGGCACAGTGCAGATCGCAGACCCAGCGAGGGGCAGGTGCAGACCGCAGACCCGGAGAGGGGCACAGTGCAGATCGCAGACCCAGAGTGGGGCACAGTGCAGATCGCAGACTCAGAGAGGGGCACAGTGCAGGTTCAGACCCAGAGAGGGGCACAGTGCAGATCGCAGACCCAGAGAGGGGCACAGTGCAGATCGCAGACCAAGAGAGGGGCACAGTGTAGGTCGCAGACCCAGAGAGGGGCACAGTGTAGGTCGCAGACCCAGAGAGGGGCACAGTGTAGGTTCAGACACAGAGTGGGGCACAGTGCAGTTCGCAGACCAAGAGACGGGCACAGTGCAGGTCGCAGACCCAGAGAGGGGTGCAGTGTAGGTTCAGACCCAGAGTGGGGCACAGTGCAGGTCGCAGACCCAGAGAGGGACACAGTGTAGGTTCAGACCCAGAGAGGGGCACAGTGCAGGTCGCAGACCCAGAGAGGGGCACAGTGTAGGTTCAGACCTAGAGAGAGACACAGTGCAGATCGCAGACCCAGAGAGGGGCACAGTGCAGATCGCAGACCCAGAGAGGGGCACAGTGTAGGTTCAGACCCAGAGAGGGGCACAGTGCAGATCGCAGACCCAGAGAGGGGCACAGTGCAGATCACAGACCCAGAGAGGAGCACAGTGCAGGTTCAGACCCAGAGAGGGGCACAGTGCAGATCGCAGACCCAGAGAGGGGCACAGTGCAGATCGCAGACCCAGAGAGGGGCACAGTGCAGATCGCAGACCCAGAGAGGGGCACAGTGCAGATCACAGACCCAGAGAGGAGCACAGTGCAGGTTCAGACCCAGAGAGGGGCACAGTGCAGATCGCAGACCCAGAGAGGGGCACAGTGCAGATCGCAGACCCAGAGAGGGGCACAGTGCAGATCGCAGACCCAGAGAGGGGCACAGTGCAGATCGCAGACCCAGAGAGGGGCGCAGTGTAGGTTCAGACCCAGAGAGGGGCACAATGCAGGTTCAGACCCAGAGAGGGTCACAGTGCAGATCGCAGACCCAGAGAGGGGTACAGTGCAGATCACAGACCCAGAGAGGGGCACAGTGCAAATCGCAGACCCAGAGAGGGGCACAGTGCAGATCGCAGACCCAGAGAGGGGCACAGTGCAGATCGCAGACCCAGAGAGGGGCACAGTGCAGATCGCAGACCCAGAGAGGGGCACAGTGCAGGTTCAGACCCAGAGAGGGGCACAGTGCAGGTTCAGACCCAGAGTGGGCACAGTGCAGATCACAGGCCC
The DNA here is from genome assembly GCF_902713615.1 of Scyliorhinus canicula. Lineage (NCBI taxonomy): Eukaryota > Metazoa > Chordata > Chondrichthyes > Carcharhiniformes > Scyliorhinidae > Scyliorhinus > Scyliorhinus canicula. Next base: position 116,069,985 of record NC_052161.1, on the reverse strand, counting down.
AGAGAGGGGCACAGTGTAGGTTCAGACCCAGAGAGGGGCACAGTGCAGATCGCAGACCCAGAGAGGGGCACAGTGCAGATCACAGACCCAGAGAGGGGCACAGTGTAGGTTCAGACCCAGAGAGGGGCATAGTGCAGATCGCAGACCCAGAGAGGGGCACAGTGCAGATCGCAGACCCAGAGAGGGGCACAGTGTAGGTTCAGACCCAGAGAGGGGCAGAGTGCAGGTCGCAGACCCAGAGAGGGGCACAGTGCAGATCACAGACCCAGAGAGGAGCACAGTGCAGGTTCAGACCCAGAGAGGGGCACAGTGCAGATCGCAGACCCAGAGAGGGGCACAGTGCAGATCGCAGACCCAGAGAGGGGCACAGTGCAGGTTCAGACCCAGAGAGGGGTACAGTGCAGATCACAGACCCAGAGAGGGGTACAGTGCAGATCACAGACCCAGAGAGGGGCACAGTGCAGATCGCAGACCCAGAGAGGGGCACAGTGCAGATCGCAGACCCAGAGAGGGGCACAGTGCAGATCGCAGACCCATAGAGGGGCACAGTGCAGGTCACAGACCCAGAGAGGGCCACAGTGTAGATCGCAGACCCAGAGAGGGGCACAGTGCAGATCGCAGACCCAGAGAGGGGCACAGTGCAGGTTCAGTCCCAGAGAGGGGCACAGTGTAGGTTCAGACCCAGAGAGGGGCACAGTGCAGATCACTGACCCAGTGAGGGGCACAGTGCAGGTCGCAGATCCCGAGAGGGGCACAGTGTAGGTTCAGACCCAGAGAGGGGCACAGTGCAGGTTCAGACCCAGAGAGGGGCACAGTGCAGGTCGCAGACCAAGAGAGGGTCACAGTGCAGGTTCAGACCCAGAGAGGGGCACAGTGCAGGTTCGGACCCAGAGAGGGGCACAGTGCAGGTTCAGACCCAGAGAGGGGCACAGTGTAGATCGCAGACCCAGAGAGGGGCACAGTGCAGGTTCAGACCCAGAGAGGGGCACAGTGTAGGTTCAGACCCAGAGAGGGGCACAGTGCAGATCGCAGACCCAGAGAGGGGCACAGTGCAGGTTCAGACCCAGAGAGGGGCACAGTGCAGGTTCAGACCCAGAGAGGGGCACAGTGCAGATCACAGACCCAGAGAGGGGCACAGTGTAGGTCGCAGACCCAGAGAGGGGCACAGTGCAGGTTCAGTCCCAGAGAGGGGCACAGTGCAGGTTCAGACCCAGAGTGGGCACAGTGCAGATCACAGACCTAGAGAGGGGCACAGTGTAGGTCGCAGACCCAGAGAGGGGCACAGTGTAGGTTCCGACCCAGAGAGGGGCACAGTGCAGATCAGAGACCCAGAGAGGGGCATAGTGCAGGTTCAGACCCAGAGAGGGGCACAGTGTAGATCGCAGACCCAGAGAGGGGCTCAGTGCAGGTTGCAGACCCAGAGAGGGGCACAGTGCAGATTGCAGACCCAGAGAGGGGCGCAGTGTAGGTTCAGACCCAGTGAGGGGCACAGTGCAGATCACAGACCCAGAGAGGGGCACAGTGCAGGTCGCAGACCCAGAGAGGGGCACAGTGTAGGTTCAGACCCGGCGAGGGGCACAGTGCAGATCGCAGACCCAGAGAGGGGCACAGTGTAGGTTCAGACCCAGCGAGGGGCACAGTGCAGATCGCAGACCCAGAGAGGGGCACAGTGCAGATTCAGACCCAGAGAGGGGCACAGTGTAGATCGCAGACCCAGAGAGAGGCACAGTGCAGATCGCAGACCCAGAGAGGGTCACAGTGCAGATCGCAGACCCAGAGAGGGGCACAGTGCAGATCGCAGACCCAGAGAGGGGCACAGTGCAGATCGCAGACCCAGAGAGGGGCACAGTGCAGATCGCAGACCCAGAGAGGGGTACAGTGCAGGTTCAGACCCAGAGAGGGGCACAGTGTAGATCGCAGACCCAGAGAGAGGCACAGTGCAGATCGCAGACCCAGAGAGGGTCACAGTGCAGATCGCAGACCCAGAGAGGGGCACAGTGCAGATCGCAGACCCAGAGAGGGGCACAGTGCAGATCGCAGACCCAGAGAGGGGCACAGTGCAGATCGCAGACCCAGAGAGGGGTACAGTGCAGGTTCAGACCCAGAGAGGGTCACAGTGCAGATTCAGACCCAGAGAGGAGCACAGTGCAGATTCAGACCCAGAGAGGGTCACAGTGCAGATCGCAGACCCAGAGAGGGGCACAGTGCAGATCGCAGACCCAGAGAGGGGCACCGTGCAGATCGCAGACCCAGAGAGGGGCACAGTGCAGGTTCAGACCCAGAGAGGAGCACAGTGCAGATTCAGACCCAGAGAGGGTCACAGTGCAGATCGCAGACCCAGAGAGGGGCACAGTGCAGATCGCAGACCCAGAGAGGGGCACCGTGCAGATCGCAGACCCAGAGAGGGGCACAGTGCAGGTTCAGACCCAGAGAGGGGCACAGTGCAGATTCAGACCCAGAGAGGGTCACAGTGCAGATCGCAGACCCAGAGAGGCACAGTGCAGGTTGCAAATCCAGGAAAGATACAGTATAGCTCATAGCCGTGGACAGGAATAGAAAAGAAAGATCCCACAAACAGCAATATAACCATAATTTGTTTTAATGATGTTAGTTGGGGGGGGGATATTGGCCTGGACACCAGGAGATCATCTGTGGTGAGAGAAGGTAGCTAATATTTCAAATTAGCTCCGTTCTCTCTCCACAGATGCTGTCAGACCTGCTGAGATTGTACAGTATTTTCTGTTTTTGTCTCAGGTTCCAGCATCCGCAGTAACTTGCTTTTGTCACCAGGAGACCACTTCTGATCCTCTTTGAATAGTGTATGGATCTTTTACATCCACCTTAAGAGTGCTGCTGGCTTAATGTCTTCCAAAAATCTCTTTGAAAGTGCAGCACTCACTGAGCACGACTGTGAAGTGTCAGCCTGAAGTATGTGCTCAAGTCTCCCAGGTGAGGCTTAAACCAAGAGCCACCTGACTCAAGAAGGGAGAATGCCGCTACTGAAAGGGAATTTAGCCAGTTTGTCACTCTCCAACCCAGGCACACAAAAGTCAATTTGCAGCCCCACCCTTCTCATCCTGGCTTTCAGCTAAAAATGGAACTGACCATCTTTCTTGATCACTTGACTACTTACAGCTGCAACTGGCCAAGACATTCGGGAACTCCTAGTGTTTTATTACACCATTTACAATGTCGGTGTACGGTCACAGCGAGCCCAGTTCTCACCTGAAGTGGTGAACTGCTTCCCGCATTCCCTGCACTTCAAGGGTCCATCCACGATGTGAATCTTCAGGTGGGCTTTCAGGTTCCCCAGCTATAAAACAGATAAAGTGACTACAAACCTTGTTACCAACCAATGCGGTTTTGAAGATTTTGGCAGCAAGTATTAGTAATCAGGGTCCAGAACAAACCACCCAAGTCAACAAGTGCGATTGATGACAACACTCCTGCTCTAATGCCTCCCTGCCATCTGGAAACTGAATAAAATGGCCCCCTGTTGGCACAGTCCACCGACACTGAAGTAGGCCTGGATCCTGAGCATCAGGCCAATTCTGACTTTGGCCTCAGGTAGAGGAAAGCGGAGTTTCCAGATGAGAAATGACCAAATCCAATAGCAGTAATTTCACCAGCAGAACCTTCGTATATTGCTGAGAGAAATCTAAAGCGTGAGCACAATATAAAATAAACAAGTTGAGGGTTGGGAGGCAAGGGATCAGGGCAAAATAGGTTCTGATAAGGACTAAAGGTGCGATCATTGACCATGTTGCGCCCAGCGCAGATCAGGGTACAGCAGGTGAATAGCGGGAAAGGGCAAAATCGAGATTTACGCCAGGCGCAAACCATTTTGCAATTCATCCGGCTCACTCACGATGGTAGGTTCCGGATCTCGCCCAAAAATGGCGAGAATATCATTAATCCTCATTTGCATTCATTTCAATCTCATTAACGTGATTGAAGTCGAATGCAATTGAATTACCTGACTCCCCAGTGGGAAGTCACACGGGTGTCGTTTAGTACTCCTTTTCAAAAACGTGAAGCTGGCGCATTGGCTACTGAGGGGAAGTGAGGAGGTGAGTAGCCATTTCCATTTTCCGGCATGTAGCTCAAGGGAACCAGAGCTGCTGCCCCAGTACTCAGGGGATTGGGCTCGATTCAGGGGCTGAAGCATTCTAGCTCTGGGGTCACCCCTGGGTGGGGGGGCTTTGCATCTGTGAAACCTTCAAGCCATCTTTAAATATTGTGGAGATCGATAACGGGCAATTACAGTTGCTGCTTGTCTGTCCTAATAAAAACCTCCAGGACAGAGCCCGGTTCTTGGTTATACGCTGACGGTCAGTTTAACTCCCCTTGACAGTGACCAGCCTCTAGCTTCACAGCCGAAAGCTATTTTAAATGAGGTATTAGCCTTGTTAGTTGTGAGAGCACTTCACAGCAGCGGGTTGTGTTTCCTGCTGGTGGCTGCAGATGCCTGGAGGCTGCTGTTGCTGTTTCCTTCCTTCACTGTAGCCGGAAAAAAGGACAATTTTTTCTAAGATACCTGGGTCCTGGAACACCGGGCTCACAGGGACGTGTCCAGAAGGCAATCCAGTTTGAAGCAAGAAGACGCTGCGGAACCTGGTGCACGACATTGATCCAAGTGAGCCACCTGATGAAGCCGCTGAAGAAATGCTTTTGCAGATTGCTGATGCTTTTGTTGTTGCTGTGGTGAGTGCTGCACGTAACTGGCACATCACCGCGGTCAAATACACTGGAAGTCAAGGATGCTCAACTACACCTTGAGCACCAGTGGAATATGCCGCTGCCAGGATTTGGTTCCGATGAGATTGGACTGTGTGGGTGGGCCTGCACAGCTGCAGCTCCTGGACGGAGAATGACACTGACATGTGGAACAAGTCACACATTGATGGACAGATCATTCCTACGACAAGGTTCGGGACATGATAACACATTCTCAGGCTTTTCCTCCATTTCCACTGAGGAACCTGCGAAGAATGATACCACGTGTTTGTTTTTTTTGTGAAAATTAGGTGACATAGCTTTGTATTGATACAATATGGAATGGTGATGTTTCCTTGGTTTTTAATGGTTAGTGTGATATGTGGAATGTTACGCAGTTGATTTTCAAATCTTTGTTACTGTTGATCATTTTATAAACAAAATATTCTCACCTTTCAGGTGCCATGTCTCAGAGGATGATTACTGTATTCCATGTCCAGTAACCTTTGATGCCTGAACAGTGTGTCTGCACTCTGGGAGTGTCAGCACCATAGAGGCTGCTGCTAACAATTAAATAGTAAAGAGCAGGGCTTCACCACTGGGGATCATCTTTCGGCCAAAGGTAGTGTCTGGATGAGTGGACGGCAGCTGAGCACAGCCTCCCTAGTGTTCCCGTCAGAGGTCTGGGGTCTCCTGATCTGGTTGGGGTGTTTGAGTGAGTAAATCAAGATTTGCCAGCGCAACTGGCTCACTGGATGGTACTCCGACAGTAGGCAGGGCAGTCATGGTAAGGGTGTGGGAGGCTTGGTCAGATTTCAGATGGAAGCCACAACGGATTTCGGTGTCTCTCCATCTCCAATTCCTTCCGTATAAAACAATGTTTGCTGGTGTGGATTCCACAGAGGCTGCCCTCGCTGTGCATGTGACAACCAAGGCAGGCAGTAGACGTCAGCAGTGACAACGCAGACTGGAGGCGGCATCCTATCTACAGAAGGCCGCCCCACACCCTGAAGACCTGGCCACCCATTAGGCTGAGGAGGGAGCCAGAAGGGGAGGCTAGCAACGGCCCAAAGTGTACAGGCTTCGTTGGTTATTCCATGAGCTGACAGACACCTTATGCCGCAAAAGACTCAATTTCTGCAGAGACAGTACAACACCTGTGCCACGTCCTTGCCAACATGGCACCCAGTGAAGGAGGTTTACCCGCTCCCAGAGGCCATGAAGGTCACAGCAGTCCTCAGCCTCTATGCCACCAGGCCATGCCAGGGCTCGAGCGGGTACCTGTGTGGCATTTCCCAATCTTCCGCCCACAGGCGCATCCGTGTGCTGACTGATGCTCTGTATACCTGGGCATCAGACTAAATCACCTTTGACCTGGACCAGGCCCAAGATGTCCAGGCTGCAGGATTTGCCACCATCACAGGGTGCCCCAGGTCCAGGGGGCAATCGATGGCATGCATGTTGCCCTGCGAGTGCCAGGGCATCAGGGAATGCCCTATATTAACAAGAAGGGGTTCCACCCCCTGAATGTACAGATCCTGTGCGGCCATCACCTCCAAATCATGCACATGTGTGTCCGCTATCCTGGCAGTGTGCATGACAGCTGCATCCTGGGGCACTTCGAATGTGTCTTCGAGGATCACCCCAGGATAACGGGTTGGCTCGTGGGGGAAAAGGGATACCCGCTGAGGTCATAGCTGATGACTACTGTGCAGAGGCCTGAGACTGAGGCAGAGACTCGATACAATGCGGCCCACGTTGCCACCCATGCTGTCATCGAGTGGTGCTTCGGGCTGCTGAAAATGCGGTTTTGATGCCTTGATGACTCTTGTGGTGCCCTGCAGTACACCCCCCAGAGGGTCTCCCGCTTTGTGGTAGTCTGCTGTGTCCTCCATGATCTGACCATCTCAGCGATGGTCCTCAATGACTCGCCCAAGCTCTGTAGTGCCTCGGAGCGTCCACCTGCTTCTGAGACATGTCCCTCAGTGACTGGGACATGATGTTGAGGCCCTCAGTCATGGTTGCCACATATTGAGCCATGCCTTGGACGCCATGCGGAAGTCGTGCTCCAGGTTTTCCACTGCAGTCACTACCCCCGCAGTGTTGGCCTCGGTGCCACGCATTGTGACACCATCTCCTGCGCCTGAAGCCTTTGAGACTTCTACAATCAGCTATGTACTCACTTAGAGGCCCAGCATCTGGCCAGCACCCAGCTTGTCCTGGGATCCAGCGGATCTTCGACTGCTGTCTCCCTTGGATGCTCCTGCTTCCACCTGATGTGCATCAGCAACTGTGTTATGCTCATCAGATGCCTGTCCACTAATATCACCCACCAAAGTGAGTGCCTCTGCACTGGTGGAAGTTTCAGGTGATTGCAGTGATGCCCCGCCAGTGGTCTCCTTGGAGCTCTCCTCCGAGGTGGTCTCTTGGATGCCGGGCAGGGATGACCGCAGGTGGCCCATCCTCATCAGATGGAGATCCTGCAAGACAATGGACATGTGGTCAATGAGAGGGAAGGATCATTTTGTCTGAAACGAACAACTCACTTGAGACAGGTCTTGTGGATAAAGGGTACTGGATCCTCACCTCTCTGTTGGTGATTGCTCTATCCTTGGGCAACTTTCCAGGGCCCACAACTTGTAGGGAGTAAGTGCCTCTTGTTAGCACTGTTGATGACCCCTTGCATCACTTTACTGATGATTGGGAGTAGACTGATGGGGCGGTAATTGGCCAGGTTGGATTTGTCCTGCTTCTTGTGCACAGAACATACCTGAGAAATGTTCCACATTGCTTGGTAGATGCCAGTGTGGTAGCTGTACTGGAACAGCTTGGCGAGGCACCCGACAACTTTTTTTGTTAAAAATAATTTTTATTAGGATTTTCAAAAACATATCAAAAACATAAAATAACAGCAAGAAAACCGTAGTAACAACAACAAAAAGAAAAACCACAAGAAGAAATAGATAAGCACCCGGCATATTCAATAAACACATATACACATTTCTCCCTTCCCCCGCAACAAACCCCCCCCCCCCCCCCCCCCCCCCCCTCCCACTCCCTCCCTCCCCTCCCTCCCCTCCCTCCCCTTCCTCCAGGTTGCTGCTGCTGCCGGCCCATTTTCCTACCGTTCTGCCAGGAAGTCAAGGAAAGGCTGCCACCGCCTAAAAAACCCCTGTACTGATCCCCTCAGGGCAAATTTCACCTTCTCCAATTTGATGAACCCCGCCATATCATTGATCCAGGCCTCCACACTTGGGGGCCTTGCATCTTTCCATTGAAGCAAAATCCTCCGCCAGGCTACTAGGGACATAAAGGCCAGAGCACCGGCCTCTTTCGCCTCCTGCACTCCCGACTCCACTGCAACTCCAAAAATTGTGAGTCCCCAGCCTGGCTTGACCCTGGATCCTACCACCCTCGACACCATCCTTGCTACCCCCTTCCAGAACTCTCCCAGCGCTGGGCATGCCCAAAACATATGGGCGTGGTTCGCTGGGCTCCCCGAGCACCTAGCACACCTATCTTCGCCCCCGAGAAACCTACTCATCCTCGTCCCGGTCATATGAGCCCTATGCAGCACCTTGAACTGTATGAGGCTAAGCCTCGCACAGGAATAGGAGGAATTCACTCTTTCCAGGGCATCCGCCCACGTCCCCTCCTCAATCTCCTCACCCAGCTCTTCTTCCCATTTACCCTGCAACTCCCTCACCGAGGCCTCATCCACCTCCTGCAACACTTGGTATATGTCCGAAATCCTCCCCCATCCAACCCACACCACCGAGAGCACCCTGTCCCGTACCCCACGTGGGGGCAGCAGAGGGAACCCCTCCACCTGCCGCCTGGCAAACGCCCTAACCTGCATGTACCTAAACATGTTCCCCGGGGGGAGCCCAAACTTCCCCTCTAACTCACCCAGGCTCGCAAACCTCCCCTCCACAAACAGGTCCCTCAACTTCCTAATAACTATCCTATGCCAGCCAAGAAACCCACCATCGATGCACCCTGGAACAAACCGGTAGTTCCCACGTATCGGGGACTCCATTGAACCCCCTCCTCCCCCCTATGCCGTCTCCATTGCCCTCATATTTTAAGGGTAGCCGCCACCACTGGGCTCGTGGTATACCTCGTTGGAGGGAGCGGCAACAACGCCGTTACCAGCGCCTCCAGGCTCGTGTCCACGCAGGACGCCATCTCCATCCTCTTCCATTCTGCTGCACCTGCCCCGTCCATTACCCACTTACGCACCATCGCTGCGTTGGCAGCCCAATAGTACCCACAGAGGTTGGGCAACGCCAGCCCCCCCCAATCCCTGCCCCGCTCCAAAAAACACCCTTCTCACCCTCGGAGTCCCATGCGCCCATACAAATCCCGTAATACTCCTATTGACCCTCCTAAAAAAGGCCTTCAGGATAAGGATGGGGAGGCACTGGAACAGGAACAAAAACCTCGGGAGCACCGTCATCTTGACAGACTGCACCCTGCCCGCCAGCGACAGCATGTCCCACCTCTTAAACTCCTCCTCCATTTGCTCCACCAGCCTAGTGAGGTTAAGTTTGTGAAGGGCCCCCCAGCTCCTAGCCACCTGGACTCCCAGGTACCGAAAGCTGCCCCCTGCCCTTTTCAGTGGGAGCCTACCAATCCCCTCTTCTTGATCCCCCGGGTGCACGATGAACAGCTCACTCTTACCCAGGTTGAGCCTGTACCCAGAAAAGCCCCCAAATTCCCTAAGGATCTTCATCACCTCTGGCATTCCCCCCACTGGGTCCGCCACATATAGCAACAAGTCATCTGCGTATAATGACACTCGGTGCTCCTCCCCACCCCGCACCAGACCCCTCCAAGTCCTCGACTCCCTCAACGCCATGGCCAGGGGCTCAATTGCCAACGCAAAGAGCAAGGGGGACAGGGGACACCCCTGTCTCATCCCCCTGTACAACTGAAAGTACTCCGATCTCCTATTCGTGGCTACGCTCGCCATCGGGGCCTCATATTACAGCCTCACCCAATTGACAAACCCCTCCCCGAACCCAAACCTTTCCAGCACTTCCCACAAGTACCCCCACTCAACCCTATCAAAGGCCTTCTCCGCGTCTAATGCTACCACTATCTCCGCCTCCCCTTCTACCGCCGGCATCATGATAACATTCAGAAGCCTATGTATATTGGTGTTCAGCTGCCTTCCCTTCACAAACCCCGTCTGGTCCTCATGAATGACCCCCGGCACACAGTCCTCTATCCTTGTGGCCAAGATCTTCGCCAACACCGACAACTTTTGAAGCACAAGTGTTCAGTACAATTGTCGAAATAGTCAGTGCCTACAGTCTTTGCAGTGTCCAGTGCCTTCAGCCGTTTCTTGATATTAATTGGAGCAAATCAAATTGGCTAAAAACTGTCATCTGTGCTGCTGGGGACCTCTGGAGGAGGCAAAGATGGATCATCCACTTGGCACTTCTGGCTGAAGACTGCAGCAAATGCTTCAGCCTTATCTTTTGCACTGATGTGCTGGGCTCCCACATCATTGAGCTTGGGGATATTTATGGGGCCTCCTCCTCCCGTGAGATGTTCAATTGTCCACCACCACCACTCACAGCTGGATGGCAGAACTTGGATCTGATCCGTTGGTTCTGGGATTGCTTAGCTTTGAATATTATTTGCTGCTTATGCTGTTGGGCACACAAGTCGTCCTATGTTGAGGCTTCACCAGATGGACACCTCATTTTTAAGTGTTCTTGATGCTGCTCGTGGCATCAGGTATGTGACAGCTTATTGTGGTAGTGACTGAGCAGCTGTGTAAGCATTCAGAACAATTCACTCCATGGTATTCTCACCACCACACAGATTTGAGAATCCAAATCATTTTTTTTTTTTGAAAATGCACTTTCAGGCTTGAGGTGCCAATTTAGCTTCATCTTGTAGCTTCATGACAAGGACTCTGGAATAAGGTCTTACTTGCTTAGTATCATGATTGGGGATCATATTTAGATACCAGCCCCATTCTAGGCTGAGTTCACTGAACTTAGCCAGGGCAGTAGTTGGACTGTTACAATAGATCCAGGGATTGGGGTGGATGTAAGAGTTAAAGAATCAGTCAGGGTCCCCACTCCCAATCGCAGCCCAGTGACTCTTGTTGAAAGAAACATTGGTGCACTCATATCACAGAATCTCCTGTGATGCCCCTCATTGGCCAATAGCCTGCAGACACTCAATAACTAGATATCTACACTGGCCAAGTAACACAGATTGACAAGGGCTATAGGAACTGTGCTCCAACAAGGACACCATACCTACTCAGAGGAGGGGGAAGAGAAAGGGGATTCTGCCCTACCTGATTAAAACGTTTCTCGCAGTGTGGGCACTTGTGAACCTTGTCAGCATCGTGCATTTCCAGGTGCCTCATTTTGGCAGTGGGATCAGAGAACGATCTCTCGCAGTAGTCGCACTGGTAAGGCTTCTCCCCACTGTGAACCAGCTGGTGGCGTTTCAGATTGCCAGAGGTGGTGAACGTCTTCCTGCAGTCGTCGCACGTGTACTTGGCCTCACCTGTGTGCCGCTTCTTATGCAGGTTGAGCAAACTGATCAGCCGATAGCTCTTCCCACATTCCTCACAGGAGTGAGGTTTAACAGGACTGTGTGGAGAGCAAATATAGTCAGCACAGGACTCCAGGTGCAGGCTGCACACTATATGGTTACTGGCTCTTGGCTTCATAGGGAATTGTATTTAATCATCGACAATTTCATTGTTGTCACTGAAGTTTAATCAATGCCCTGATGCAAACACGTTCAAAAATTGCACCTTCATTTATTTCGTCCAATTGTTTACAGCCCTTAGTGAGTGGTAACCTGCCATGTGTTATACAGCTGAAAATGTGTGTCCGTTCCCCCCCCCCCCCCCCCCCCGCAACTCCTCTTTCCATAAATCCAACTTCATCCCAAACTATGTCCTATCACCTCATTTTCATTCCTGCCAAACCTTACTGGCTCTCTGTTCCTCAGCTTATCCATTTCAGAATTCTCAATTTCAAATGTCTCATGTCATCTCTGGTTCCTTTCCCATTTACCTTATATCTGTGTCTCCCGGCCACTGAAAAAAAGTAAACTATTTCCACCAGTTGGGTAGTTGCGGACTAGGAGCCATTGTCTAAATTTTAGAGCCAGATATTTCAGAAGTGAAATTAAGAAATACTTCTACACAAAGGGCAGTAAAAGTTTGGAATCCTCTTCTGAAAACAACTATTGATGCCAGATCAATTGTATATTTTAGATCTGAGATTAATAGATTTTTGTAATTTAATGGCATTAAGGAATAAGGGGCAAAGGTGGGTATGTGGAGTCAGGTTGCAAATCAGCCATGACCTCACTGAATGACTGAACCGGTTTGAGGGACTAAATGGCCTCTTCCTGTTCCTCTGATCTAATAAACATCCAGGTCTAAACATCTCAGGAATTATTCCCATTGATTATGAGTCGCCATGGTTCTTTCATACCTGTGTGTTTTCTCATGTGCTTTGCAGGCAGCAGGGTCAGAGAATGCTTTATTGCACTCCCTGCAGGTGAAAGGTTTCTCTCCAGTGTGGATGCGGACGTGTCGCTTGTAGTTTCCTGTGTGTGTAAACTCTTTCCCACAGTCCTACAAGAAAGATGACACAAATGGGTTAACAAGGCTGTAATACTGAGTGTGTGTATGTCATGCATCTGCTGTCTCTGTGGAAAGGAACAAAACCAGGAGACACATCCCAAATAGGGTAGTCATCCATCCACTGTAGCAACCAATATGTTTTCAAAATGATTGATTATAAGCTGCCCGGCACACAGTGGCTGCGAATATGTATGTACATGTCAGGTGAGCACATGAACATGAATAGGTGAGCATATAGGGTGGCACGGCAGCACAATGGCTAGCACTGTTGCTTCAAAGCGCCAGGGTCCCAGGTTCGATTCCCACTTTGGGTCACTATCTGTGAGGAGTCTGCGTGTTCTCCCTGTGTCTGCGTGGGTTTCCTCCGGATGCTCCGGTTTCTTCCCACAAGTCCCAAAAGACGTGCTGTCAGGTAATTTGGACATTCTGAATTCTCCCTCTGTGTACCCGAACCCGAATTCTCCCTCTGTGTATTCGAATGTGGCGAATAGGGGCTTTTCACAGTAACGTCATTGCAGTGTTAATGTAAGCCTACTTGTGACAATAAAGATTATTGAAATATTATTAAAAACAGCCTTGGCCACAATGCTTGCCCAGGCCAAATGGAGTGTCATCGCCCAGGGGATAAGCCTGAAAGAATCATTACTTGTTTCAGATGCAGGAAAGTAATCGTTAACGACAAGACTGAGCAGAAGATTCAGCATCTTCAGCAGACTGTGGTGGTTGAGAGGAAAGGGCGAGTGGAAACTAAAGAAGTCAGTTAACCGGCATGTCCTGTCGATGAGGTTGCAACAAGACTTCCAACATAAAGGGGCCAGATGGTAAAACGTATTCTAAAGGTGGAAAGAACCCAACCTGCACAAGTAAGTACCTCGCAGTGAACTATTACCCTATTTTGGGTTAAAACCAATTAAAATAAATCAAGGAAACTGAGGGAAAAATGAATGGGGCAGCCCCATAAAAGGATACTGCCTTAAACAAAAACAAGTCACAAGTGAAACTTAGAACTTCAAACTAAAGTGAACCATTGCCTTGCACTTGTGTGTTATTGATCCATAAGGACGGGATTCCGTGCGGTCGATGTACGGTCCAAAGCGGCGACGTCTGGTATCCTCAGCACCATCCTGATCCTCCAATGTTGATTCTGACTCTGAGGGAGCATCTAGCTTCTCACTGAGCTCAGAGTGTGTCTTACTGTCTCTGTGACTGTCTGCCATCACTTCCCCATTCTCTTTTATCTCAGTGTCATCATCATCTTCCTCTTTATCTGCCTCCTTGAGCTCATCTTCTGTTGCCTCTGTGGAAAGAAACAAAACCAGGAGGCACGTTATCGCAAATAGGGTAACCTTATTAGACCATGGTAACAACCAACATTCTTTCAAATTGATTGATAATAGGGCGGCATGGTGGCGCAGTGATTAGCACTGCTGCCTCACGGCGCCGAGGAACCGGGTTTGATCCCGATCTTGGCTCTAAGTCACTGTCCGTGTGGAGTTTGCACATTCTCCCGGTGTCTGAGTGGGTCTCGCCCCCACGACCCATGGGTGTACAGGCTAGGTGAGTTGGTTACACTAAATTGCCCCTTAATTGGAAAAAAAAATTGAGCACTTTAAATAAGCTGCCCAGTCGTACAATTGTAGGTTATACCCCTGGTCTGTGTTATGTTAGCTGATCTCATCTGCCTCAGTTGCCTTGGGGCAGGGAAAGGAAACATTTGGTTCATACCCCTGATCTCCATTCAGTGACTCCTTTTGGAAGGTGTGGGTGTTTATATGCTGTGCAAGAAGAGAATCAGGCTTGAACACCACCTACCATTTGATATCTGTCAACACGCACTGTTTAGGCTTTCATATAAAGAATGGTCAGTTAGATTAGGTGCCTATGTAACTATAAGCCAGAAAGAATCAGCAAGGAGAGAAACAGGGACATTGCTTGGGAATAAAAAGAAAAGTAAAGTTGACATCTCTTCCATGCACTGGCTCACTGTTTATCTCCCTCTTACCCTTTCTTTTTAAAAAATATTTAAAGTACCCAATTCATTTTTTCCAATTAAGGGGCAATTTAGCGTGTCCAATCCACCTACCCTCCACATGTTTGGTTGTGGGGGCGAAACCCACACAAATAAGGGGAGAATGTGCAAACTCCACACGGACAGTGACCCAGGGCCGGGATTGAACCTGGGATCTTGGCGCCGTGAGGAAGCAGTGCTAACCACTGCGCCACTGTGCTGCCATCCACCTACTCTTTCTTAAAAATTGAAACAGATTAATTGTTGGGTAAGCATGGCGATCATTGAATGTCTAACTGGTTGATACCAATCTAATATTGACAGACAAGAGGGTCTCACTGAACAGTCAAGAGCTCAGATTTATCGTGTTCACCTGAGTAGTCCAGATCAGGGAGAGTTATCGTACGAAAGGGCACATTTAAAAAAAAAAAATGACACTGCGCCCATCCAAAAAGGTTAGAACGCAACTGCTGGCATTACAGACCGAAGACCATACCTTCTTCAGGATTCTCTGAAGTGTTGCATTCTTTGGTGTCATTTGAAGTGCTTTTCCTGGCAGGAAGATGTCGCCGTTTACCATATATCTTTGAGACGGCATCTTTCACCATGTCACCTATTGGGAAACATCACCAGAGGTGAGTCACAGAGAGAGAAGTAAGCTACATGCAGCCGCATCCTCAACAAGGCGAAAATCAGTTGGAAGTGCAAATGGCAGAAGCCAAAAAAAACATGAATTTGACTGGCTGGCAGCACAGTGGCATTGATGCATTAAACTGTGCAGAGTGTTACAAACCTTGATGCTGGGCTCCGAGACACAGCCTAATCATTTCACAAGGTTCTGGGTCCAAGTTTCATTATGGAGTCTGAACACAGAAAGGCTCACACTCCAGTGCAGCCCTGAAGGAGTGGCGCAGTGTTAAAGGGGCCGTCTTTTGGATGTTAAACCGAGGCAGATTGGGTTCTTCTAAAAGATCCCATGACAATATTTTGACTAAGAGCTGAGGACCCATCCCCAGTAATCTGGCCAAGATTTATCCTGAACTCAATGTCAGAAAAAACAGTTTATCTAATCGTTATTACATTGAAGTTTATGGGCGTTTGCTGAGTGCAAATTGGCTGCCACATCTCCTACATTATAACATTGATTACATGTTAAAAAGTACTTTATTAGCTGTAAAGTGCTTTGAGATGTCCAGCAGTTGTGAAAAGCACTGTATAAATGCAAGTCATTCTTGCGCTAATGGGGCAGGGGCATTGAGAAAGAACAGCAAGGAAATTGAAGGGACTGCACCGTACAACACTCTCCTGGCAGAGACCTCTCCACCCATAAATGGTGCATGGCAGAGAGAGTGTTTACTGGAATGTGGGGAAGCAAGGCTCTGTATGGGCTTTTTCAACACTGAGTGACAGCAGAATATAATTTAGTGTAGCTGCAAGTTTAATATTCATTTCTAATACAATATAGATTTAAAACAGCTGCTTTTGCCCCCATTTAGTTTTATTTTTTGTCTCAGGTGAGTGAGACAGAGATCTCAAAGCCAGTTAGCTCATGAACCTGAACAGCATGAAGACTCAGCATGTGCAGCAGAGCATTACTGAATCATTCTAGATCTCTCTCGCAGATACTCATGAACTTTGATCACAGACTTCCACCCACAGCCTCGAACTACCTGGGGTCAAAAGTTCATGGCAGCGATAGGAGAAACACAGTAAATGTACGAGCCTATGGAGGGGGGCACTGACTGACCAGGCTTGTAATCTTTGTCTTCATCATCTTCATACTCCATCGTTGTGTCATCGTCTTCTGACTCCACTGCCTCTTCCTCCCTCACTTCATCAGCTGGGTCCTTCTTTTCCTTTTCAGGGCTTTCTGTGACCTGCAATTTCTCCTGTTTTCCATCACTGCTCTGAGTCTCTAGCCCTGTTTGTGAGACAGGATTGGTGCAGTTAGAGGACGGGTACAAATTTTTTCTACTCGCTCTTTGAATAGTTTTAAGAATTTGTGCCCGACGAATGAACAGGATAAGGGTTTAAAATGCCTCTGACCTTTTTGTCTCTTTCATACATACCACTAGCTGAAAAAGAAGGCTCCTCTTTGGTGATAGCCTGGGATGGCGTGCAGGACTTACCTTCGATGAAAGAGGCACAGGTGCTGACAATGTTGTGCATATGAAGGAAGCCAGCCACTGAATGTACGTCGAAAACATTTGTCGAGGTTAGGTTCAGCTTGGCCGTGTACATGAATTCTAACACCTGGCCGAGACCTATGAGAAAGTATCTCACATCACTGCACGCTATTACCACTGAGGAATTCAGTCCACCCCTGGTAGCTCATGAAGACCTCCCAGGCTGCCCAGCTCGTCAACATAAACTTTTCTTTCTTCACATTGCTGCCAGCACACTTCGTAAATGCAATCTCACTTTCGATATTTTCCCTCGCTTCCCCTCCCCTCCCCCCTTGATTGGGAACAGTTCCAAGTGTGTCAGCTTTCCTCATCCGAGTGATTGCTTATCATACACACACACACACATACATATATATATATATTATTTATATATATATATATATATATATATGACACGGTTTGACATTCATCTATGAAGACACCAAAGCAGAACTAAATCTTGTTCTTATCTGACGCCCAAATGTAGGTACTTTCATTGGGACCGACTGGATAGTGACCAGGGTTAGGAAACTGGCTGGTGTTATTTTCCCCCCAACCTAACCTGAGCTTTTGAGGCAAAATACAGCATCCTCACTCCCACATGGGTTGAGATTGGCCAACTTCAGTCAGATTATGGGATCAAACACGAGGCCATAATGCAAGGCCCCCACGTCCATGCACTACTGAGAGAGTGCAGCATTTTGGATGAGACAGTCAGCTGATGTCCTGTCAGCTTTCTCAGATGAATGCGAAAACATCCCATGACACTCCTCAAAGGAGAGCAGAGGAGTATTTTTTATGTCCTGGCCAATATTTATCCCTAAATCAACCACAAAGACATACCACTTGGTTATTTATTTAATTTGTATTTGTGCAGCATTTTTGTGTGAACATTGGCTCTGCAGTTCCTACATTTCAACAGTGACTACACTTGAAAAGGAATTAATTGGCTGTGAAGAGCGTTGGGATGTTCTGTGCTTATAAAAGATTCTGTTTATATTTTTTTTTAACTCTCTTTTCTAGCCTGTGGAGCTCAGTCTCAGCATGCATATACTCAGAGAATCATAACATCCTTCCGGAAGTAGAACAGGGGAATTTAAATAGACCCCTGGTTCAGAATGATCAACGTGAATTAAGGCACAGGGCAGCACGGTAGCACGTGGATAGCACTGTGGCTTCACAGCGCCAGGGTCCCAGGTTCGATTCCCCGCTGGGTCACTGTCTGTGCGGAGTCTGCACGTTCTCCCCGTGTCTGCGTGGGTTTCCTCCGGGTGCTCCGGTTACCTCCCACAGTCCAAAGACGTGCAGGTTAGGTGGACTGGCCATGATAAATTGCCCTTAGTGACCAAAGGGGTTGGGAGGGGTTGTTGGGTTATGGGGATGAGATAGAAGTGAGGGCTTAAGTGGGTCAGTGCAGACTCGATGGGCCGGATGGCCTCCTTCTGCTCTGTATGTTCTAGATAAATCTATGAAAGTGATATTGGCTTTAATCCATGCTCACGCTAATGGCTTTACATCTCCTCTACACTGTGAGCACGAGCTCCCACACCTGTCAGATTCTCACCTGCTGCATTGCTGATGTCCAGGTGCACCACATCTTTCTGGTCCAGGAATAACGTTCTGAAATACTCGCTGCACGCGGCCAGCACCGCCTTGTGCGCCTTAAAGTCAATGCCGTCCACGACAAATGTGCAGTCGCAGAGCAGCCCAAGGTGCCTCTGATGATTCAATTGCTCCAAAACCTGGTCACTGTGCTGTGGAAAATCCATCCCTAAACAAGGAGAAATCAAAATCAGCTGGAGTCACAAAATAGGTCCCGTTGAACGGCATGACATTTGGGTTATGCCACCATGGTTAATTAGTGAATTGATTCTTTTTTAAATTCAAATTGCCCAATTCTATTTTTCCAATTAAGGGGCAATTTAGCAGGACCAATTCACCTCCCGTGCACATCTCTTTTTTTTGTTTAGTTTTATAGATTTAGAATACCCAATTCATTTCATCCAATTAAGGTGCAATTTAGCGTGGCCAATCCACCTAACCAGCACATCTTTGGGTTGTGGGGGTGAAACCCATGCAAACAAGGGAAGAATGTGCAAACTCCACACGGACAGTGATCCAAAGCTGGGATTGAACCTGGGACCTCGGCGCCGCGAGGCAACAGGGCTAACCCACTGCGCCACCGTGCTGCCCTACCCTGCACATCTTTTGGGTTGTGGGGGTGAGATGTACGCAGACACAGGGAGACTACGCAAACTCCAGACAGACAATGACCCGGGGCTGGGATCGAACCCTGGTTCTCAGCGCTGTGAGGCAGCAGTGCTAACCAATGTGCTACCGTGCCATCCTAGTGTACTGATTTTGAAAAGATTGTAGGAAATGTCCCAGTTTAGACAAAGCAAGAAACATCTACATCAATTCAGGATACTTAGATTGGTTCATGACACTCACATCTGGCTACCTGGTTGGCTTGCAGTGAATGAATCAATTTTCTGACAGCAAATGTTTCAGCTGACCAAGGATCATGTCTGCAACAGGGATTTGGAATTTTTTTCACTGGATGAATTATATATGCAATTGGCAGGTTTTTTCACTGCATTTCAAATTTGAACAGGTTCCACAGAATAAAATATTCCTAATTTTTTATCAAATTGGCTTTCTCGAAGAGAGGCCACTGAATGAATGATGTAAGAAATGGACTGTCTTCTGAGGTGGGGCCCAATCAATCTTTACCCTGCTTCTATCCCTTGCTCATGTACAACTGCTTGGTGGGACACTGTAGAGAGAGCTTTACTTTGTTGCTAACTTTAAAAAAAAATTTAGAGTACCCAATTCATTTTTTTCCAATTAAGGGGCAATTTAGCGTGATCAATCCATCAACCCTGCACATCTTTGGGTTGTGGGGTTGAAACCCACGTAAACACGGGGACTTTGTTGCTAACTTAAGTGCTTGATGCTGTCATTGGTGCCCAAAATGGAAAATATTCCATTCCTCAGCAACATCCCTTGCTTTGAAAAAAAATCACAGCACCAGGAAAATCTATTTCTTCACAGCATTTTACCTGCTAAGAATCTGCACATAGAAACAGAATTGTGCTCCTTCTAAATCGGCACACAAAATGTCAATGCTATTGGGGCAGTGAGAAAGGAAGAGAGAGGGAATGGAGAGGAGAGAGGGAGGGAATAGGAACCCAGGACAAATACAACATAGAACAGTACAGCACGTAACGGGCCATTCGGCCCTCGATGTTGTGCCGAGCCTTGTCCGAAACCAAGATCAAGCTATCCCACTCCGTCATTCTGGTATGCTCCATGTGCCTATCCAATAACCACTTGAAAGTTCCGAAAGTGTCCGACTCCACTATCACAGCAGGCAGTCCATTCCACACCCTAACCACTCTCTGAGTAAATGGAACTGTTGCTCTCTAAAATGGTTTGCTTCTCGATGGACAGCTCAAATCTGCGAGTATATTGATCAAAGGCAGCCCTTCCCAATAAAGGTACATGGCCACCCTGGGGAAATATGAAAGTTGGAGTTGGAGTTAGGCTGTCAGTGAAGGCTTGCCAACAACAGAAAAATGGACCCTGAGACTATATTCTTTCTGTTCTGTAGAAACCAAAGGCTTGCATTTAGATAGCAACATTTTACATGCTGGGACATCTCAATGATATTTCCAGCCAATTATGTATTAGGAAGTGTTGTGATGTAGGAAATATAGCAGTCAATATGCAGACAGCAAGATCTCACAAATAACAATGAGATAACAATCAACCAATCTGCTTTCAGCAATTTAACAACGTTGGTTGAGGAATAAATATTGACCATTCAGCCCATCGAGTCTGCATCGGCCCCGGAAAGAGCACCCCACCAAAGCCCACACCTCTACCCTGTCCCCGCAACCCAGTAACACCAACGGACCTTTGGACACTACGAGGCAATTTAGCACGGCCAATCCACCTAACCCGCACATCTTTGGGCTGTGGGTGAAACCGGAGTACCCGGAGGAAACCCACACAGATAAGGGGAGAATATGCAGACTCCGCACAGTCACCCAAGCCAGGAATCGAACCCGGGTCCCTGGTGCTGCAAAGCAACAGTGTTAACCAAAGTGCTAACGGGAAGACCGGGAAGAATTCCTCAGGTCTTCTTCGAACACTACCATGAAATCTTTATGTCCAGTCGAGAAGGCAGATAATAACAATCTTTATTATTGTCCCAAGTAGGCAGCACGGTAGCATTATGGATAGCACAATCGCTTCACAACTCCAGGGTCCCAGGTTCGATTCCGGCTTGGGTCACTGTCTGTGCGGAGTCTGCACATCCTCCCCGTGTGTGCGTGGGTTTCCTCCGGGTGCTCCGGTTTCCTCCCACAGTCCAAAGATGTGCAGGTTAGGTGGATTGGCCATGATAAATTGCCCTTAGTGTCCAAAATTGCCCTTAGTGGTGGGTGGGGTTACTGGGTTATGGGGAGAGGGTGGAGGTGTTGACCTTGGGTAGGATGCTCTTTCCAAGAGCCGGTGCAGACTCGATGGGCCGAATGGCCTCCTTCTGCACTGTAAATTCTATGTCTAAGTACACTTATGGTTATTAACTCTATGAAGTAGGAGATAAATGGCTGCCACCTCAGGTAGAATCCCTCCACCGATTCCCTAACGATGTACGGGCAGCACGGTAGCAGTGGTTAGCACAGTTGCTTCACAGCTCCAGGGTCCCAGGTTTGATTCCCGGCTTGTGTCATTGTCTGTGTGGAGTCTGCACATTCTCCCCGTGACTGCGTGGGTTTCCTCCGGGTGCTCTGGTTTCCTCCCACAGTCCAAAGATGTGCAGGTTTGTTGGATTGGCCATGCTAAACTGCACTTAAGTGTCCAAAAAAGGTTAGATGGGTTATGGGATAGAGTGGAAGTGTTGGGTTACATGGGGTGCTCTTTCCAAGGGCCAGTCCAGTCTTGATTGGCCAAACGGCCTCCTTCTGCACTGTAAATTCTATGGTCTATGGACCTTTTCCAGGTATAAAAAGTCCATACGGTCACCCAACAAGACTGAGGCACTAGGCAGAGCAGAAGCTCTCCATCCCAGCAGAACTTACCTCCGGGCTATTAGTGGAGCATCCGACTTTACCCCTTCCACAGCACCGGCAAGTTCGATACCCCAAAAATGGCCACCGACAGACAAGGCTCCAGATCGATGATAAGAACAGCTGATACGCTGCTAAAGAAGGAGACCCAAAAGCTTACCATCTTTGGACATGACCAGAACATGTGGGTATGATTGGCGGGCCCACGAGAGAGCACCGCTCACACCTGTCCTCCACCTCAGCAAAGAACCCGCTTTGATGATCTCCGTGTACCACTTTGAGTTGGATCAGGCTGAGCCGTGCACAAGAGGTGGAATTCACCCTACCAAGGGCCTCATTCACACATCCTCATCGAGGACGGGTCCCAACTCCTCCTCCCATTTCGCCTTCATTCGATCAAGTGGCGCAGATTCCGATGAGATGGTCTGTTCATGGATAGATATTCAAAGTCTTCTCTCCCCCCCCCCCCATGCCCCCGAACCCTCGCCAACTGTAAGATTTACTCCAGCACAGAGGGCTGTGGTCCTAAGGGGAAAGCAGGGCAAGCTACACGAACTACATCATGCAATGGAAAGTATCGGAAGAGGTGTGTTAGATTGAAAGATAGTTGGAATTTTGCCAAAACCCCTTATCATTTGGCAAACCGTACCTACATTAACAGGTCTAAGGCAATCTAACACCCTTCTCTTCCCATACCGTAAAAGTCGAATCCAAACCCAATGGCGCAAACACATTGTTACCGCTACACAGGGGCCAATAATGACATGGCACTCAGCTGCCTCCATATCTTCAAAGTAGAAATCACCACAGGGTTCGAGGTATACTTCATTGGAGAGAATGGGAGGGGCGCCGTCACTAGAGTCCAGAGACTTTTTCCCTTACACGAACTTGCCTCCATCCGGGCCCAATGTTCGGTGGAATTCGGGCCCTCCACCCCCTCCGGCAACCCCGCAAATTGGACGTTCTGCCTCCTTAAACAATTTTCCAGGTCGTTGACATTCACCTTCAACTTGGGTAGGGTGCTCTTTCCAGAGACCACCACTGATCTCGGCCTCTAACGACACAAGCTCCTTATCATGCCTTGTGAGCACCTCCCCCAACACCTTGCAGAATCTCACCATGTTTTTTCAGTGCCACGACAGCTTTATCAAGTTCATTGAATCATAGAATTTACAGTGCAGAAGGAGGCCATTCGGTCCATTGAGTCTGCACCGGCCCCTGGAAAGAGCATCCTACCCAAACCCGCACCTCCACCCCATCCCGGTAACCCCACCCAACGTTTTGGGACACTAAGAGCAATTTAGCATGGCCAATCCACCTAACCTGCACATCTTTGGACTGTGGGAGGAAACCGGAGCACCCGGAAGAAACCCACACAGACACGGGGAGAACGTGCAGACTCCACACAGACAGTGACCCAAGCTGGGAATCGAATCTGGGACCCTGGCACTTTGAAGCAACTGTGGGACCGGACCGGGCCCAATGTTTCCTCAATCGACTTGCATAATCTCTCTGAGACCAACTTCCACTGCCTCTGAAAGTATATATTAAATTGTATGTTAAATTCTTTAGCCGCCGCATCCAAGAGCATGGCCACTGAAATCGGGCCTTCAGCTATTTACAATCTATATTATGACTTAGATGAAGAGACAGAGAATAATGTATTTAGGCTTGCTGTTGAATCAAAGTTAGGTGGGAATGCAAGCTGTGAGGAGGACATAAAGAAGTTGCAGAGAAATAGAGACCGGTTAAGTGAGTGCACATGAAGGTGGCAGATGGAGTACAATGTTAGTAAGTCTGAGATTATTCACTTTGGGCTGAAGATTGAAATATAGATCCAATATGTCTTTCAGCATAGCAACACTCTCATACCAGAGATCAATCTAATGAACCTTTACTCTACTGTTTCCAATGCAAGTATATTCTTTCTTACAAATGGAAAGACCAAAGCTGCACACAATCTGTTTTTTCCAAAGCCCTGCACAATTGCAGTTAGACATTCTTATTCTTATCATCAGGGGCTGGTTTAGCTCACTGGGCTAAATTGCTGGCTTTTAAAGCAGACCAAGCAGGCCAGCAGCACGGTTCGATTCCTGTACCAGCCTCCCCGGACAGGTGCCGGAATGTGGCGACTAGGGGCTTTTCACAGTAACTTCTTTGAAGCCTACTCCTGACAATAAAGCGATTTTCATTTTTTCATTTTCATTATATTACAATCCTCTGTCAATGAATGTCAACATGCCATTTGCATTACTGATTGCTTGTTGTACCTGCACGCTAACTTCCTAGGTTCCTTTAAATGTTGACATTCAGCAGGTGTTCTCATACTAGAACCACCAACTCACTTTGGAGTTGCCCTTCTGAAGTGGGTGAATGAGTGATTCTGTTTGAGGACATGCCCACAATGTACCAGAACAAGTGTGATGTAACAAACCTGAAAATCATTAAGGAATCTCAGTGACATCAATAGCTCTCAGGGTTATCACACACCATGTATATTAAATATTTGAGGGCTGCAAAGCACAAGTGACATCTTTATTCATGATCATAGCAAGTTGTCAGAGTTAGGGGCAATTCAAACATACGGTTGCCGCCATGCGCTGATCGGTCGAACAAAGGATGGCTCCTGCTTGAAGGCTTTGATTTTGGCCGTTTCTGCCTGACTAATGGGCTATTTGGTTGGAAATTGTTTGAAATAAGTGGTGGGAATTGAATTCTCCTCTGAGGTGGAATGTCAGCGGCTTCCTGCACCTGGCAGAAGTCGATGGCTCCAGAGATGGAGAATCTGCGTGATGCAGTAACAGAAGGCATGGCAATGGCAGGAGCGTCGTTGTCATCGGCCCCATTGCCAGTGGAGCAGCTGATGGGGTTGATTATGGGAGAGCTTTGGTAGCATCAGCTATAGATGCAAGAGGACTGGTTGAAGGAGGATGAGGGAACAGTAGCCCTTCTTCGTGCGGGAGCCATGGAGCGGGTGGAGAAGCGCCTGGAGTCGCATGGTGCGACGATCCAAGAGGTGGAAATGTCGGTCACGGACCACAGTGATTGAACTGTGGAATTGGAGGGAGGTGGCGATGTTGGAAGCTGTCTGCAAGGAGCTGAATTTACCCATTGTAGGCCTGCCGGAGGGGGTGGAAGGAATGAGTGCCATGGCCTATGTCTCGAAGATGTTGTCAAAGTTGGTGGGTGAGATGGTCCCAGAGGTGGACCGGGCACATCGCTAATTAAGACAGAGGTCAGGAGTCGTACGGTGGCGCTGTGGTTAGCACTGCTGCTTCATGGCACCAAGGGCCCGCTTTCGATCCTGGCCTTGGGTCACTGTCCATGTGGAGTTTGTACATTCTCCCCGTGTCTGTGTAGGTCTCAACCCAACACCCCAAAAAATGTGCAGGGTAGGTGGATTGGCCACGCTAAATTGCTGCCGAATTGGAAAAAAAGAATTGGGTACTCTAAAGTTAAAGATAAAATTAAGACAGAGGCCGAGAGCAAGGGAGCCGCCGGGGGCAATGATGGTAAGAATGCATTAATTCCAGATGAGGGAGAGGACTTGAGGTGGGCGAGGATGATGAGAGATTGCAGTTAGAAGGGCTAGCGGATCAGAATATACCAAGGCATTGGAGCCGAAGCGGCAGGCAGGCTTGAATGGGGCAGGGGTGGGGTTAAGGGGAGAAAAAAGGAAAAAAATGTCAACCTGAGGATATTTTGGTATGTTTTTGAAAGATTGTGTTCATGTTTATGTATACTCTGCTTTAAATAAACATATCTAAGGGAGACATGGTGCTGCAGTGGTTAGCACTGTTGCCTCACAGCTCTGAGGACTAGGTTCGATCCAAACCCCAGATCATGTCCGTGTGGAGTTTGCACATTCTCCCCGTGTCTGCATGGGTCTCATCGCCAAAACGCAAAATATGTTCAGGGTAGGTGGATCGACCACACTAAATTGCCCCTTAATTGGAAAATAAATAATTGGGTACTCTAAATTTATAAATAAATAAAAATATTTAAAGGTTTAGGGGCAATTCACTTCCTATGATTTTCAAAAGATTTCAACCTAATAACCCATGTGAAGAAGCTGGAAACAAAGGAGAAGCCTATAATCAATCTTGGATGTTTACACTGGCTACAACATTCATGCAAAGCTACCTCCCTTGCAAGAGGCAAAGGTGTCCACTGTCAATCATCCTAATTGATCTCTTTATTTGGAGTGCATGTTGCAAACATTTCTGATGATATTGCCATGCTCTTCTTCTTAAATATGTTGTTAATGCATTTATCAGATGTTATAACCACCATTTTAAACAATGGTCTAATCAGTGTGATGAGAGGGAGGTGGTGGCATAGTGGTATTGTCACTGGACTAGTAATCCAGACCCAGGATAAATCCAGGGTAATGCTCCTGGGTT
This sequence comes from Scyliorhinus canicula, assembly GCF_902713615.1. Classification (NCBI taxonomy): domain Eukaryota; kingdom Metazoa; phylum Chordata; class Chondrichthyes; order Carcharhiniformes; family Scyliorhinidae; genus Scyliorhinus; species Scyliorhinus canicula. The sequence continues at coordinate 116,043,985 of NC_052161.1, read as the reverse complement.
TGAATCCCACCACAGCAGTTGGTGAAATTTGAATTCAATGTTTTTTTTAAATCTGAAATTAATAGTCCAATGATGACCATTGCCAATTGGCCTAAAAATCCATCTGGTTCACTAATGTCATTAGAGAAGGAAATCTGCCATCCTTACCCAGTCTGGCCTACATTATGACTCGAGACCAACAACAATGTGGTTGATTTAGGGATGGGCAATAAATGCTGGCCCACATCCCATGAATTAAAAAAAAAATGGTGGCAGTGGGAGTGAAGTGGGAATTTCAAAGACAGTGACTGGTAGATACAAGAATATCTATTTCTACTATTGACTCATATCATGATCTGATGTCAACTTCAACCTAGACAAAGCTCTTATAACACTCAGGAATAACAATGCCTAGGATATTCACTTTTCAGTGTTAAAACTTTTCACAATACATGGTGTGGTGTGAGGCCCGTTTCAAGTTTTTAAAACATTAAAATCACACTAAAAATACATTTTCCCCATTTGCTTTTGTATGTCAGTATAGATCAGAGATTACTGAGATCTTCAATGAATTTTCATCAGCAACAAACATTGTAGCTGTGCCCTGCCCTAAGTCTAGCTCAGGCCTTGGCAAAAAAACAGAATCTCCTATTTTAAAAAAAATATTTCACATGATGAGTTTTGATGGAGCTGTGCTCCGTCAGCCAAATGGAGTAATCAAACTTCTGAATTGTGCCTTGTAGATAGTTGACAGACTTTGGGGAGTCAGGAGAGTTACTTGCCACAAATCCCCCAGTCTCTGACTTGCCCTTGTGACCAGAGTATTTATATGGCTGGACCAGTTCAGTTTCTGGTCAATGACAACCCCAGGCAGTGGATAGTGAGGCATTCAGCAATTGCAATGCCATTGAATGCCAAGGGGCGATGGTTGAATTTTCTTTTGTTGGAGATGGTCATTGCCTGGTACATGTGGCACAAATGTAACTTGCCACTTATCAGCCCAATGTTGTCCAGGTCTTACTGCATATGGATAATGCTTCAGTATCTGAGAAGTTGTGAATGGTGCTGAACATTGTGCAATCATCCCCACTTCTGACCTTATGATGGAGGAAAGGTATTGATGAAGCAACTGAAGATGGTTAGGCATAGGATATTACCCTAAGGAACACTTGCAGTGATGTCTTGGACTGAGATGATTGACCTGCAATAACCATAACCTACTGTTGACGGCAGGATATTTTATTTCAATGCGGAAAACTCATCTGCTGTGGCCAGGAATATTTTTGCTGGTCTATTCTTTGCTGTGGACTCTGATGAAAGTTTTTCCTCAGTACATATAATGTCAGGTTGGAGATGGCAGTTTCTTCTTAACCACTCCTAACTAAAGGCTCAAGTTTTCATAACATACTTGTTATCTCAATACTAATGGTCCTAGATATAGCAGCTCACAGATCAGTACCTTCGTATATTTAGCCTCCTCTCCTCTTCTCGTCTGTCTGTTATTGCCCTCTCTCTCCAAATGTATGTCCATTAATCACATCTATCATTCTCTCTTCGCTAGTGTTTATTAATTTTCCCTCTGCTGGTACCTCCCTGTATATTATCCTCCCTCCCTGTCTGCCCTGGTGTTTCTCTTAATTGTCCCTGATCTTCCAGGGCATCCCGATTATAGGCTCGCCCCACCCTCATGCCGGTCTATTTACCGAACTCTATCCAAATATTTCCCTGTCTATCGACACACAGCCCTGATGTTTCCTTATTGTCACTCCTTCCCCTGGTGTTTCGCTGATCATTGATCATCTGTTCTTTCGTTCCTGCAGAGGTAACCTGGTGTTGCTCCATTATTGCCCCTCTGTTTATTGGCTGTCTATCAATTGATCAGTGTATTGACGTCTCTGGGCTCCATTAACCCTCTCTGTATCTATTGATCCATGCATTGTTTGAGCGCGCCTGGCGGACCCTGCCTCGTCTCCATGATGGCGGCGGGAGGCGAGTCCGCGGCCTCCATCGACCGCTCTGCCTCACAGCGCCCTTTCCTTCAGTTACTCTCTGAGGCGCGCTGCCAGTTCCCCGCTCCAGTCTAAACCTCACCTTTCTCTCCCCGCGGGCGGTTGCTGGGTCCAGGCTCGATTTCCCCGCCCTCTCTTGGGCCTGCTATCGAGGTTTGTGGCGCTCGCCGTGCCGCTGCTTCGGGCTAGTTGGGCCCTGCCGCCGCCATCTTTTCACTCTCAGATCGATTGCTATAGCCGGGGCTTCCCGCACCCACCAGGGCGCGTGCGCCGCGGAGCCGGGCCGCCACGCCGTGCATGCGCGACTCCGCGGTCCCCCCGGCACCCTGGTGCCGCGACGGGCGCCTGCGCGCTTCTTGCCGGCGGCGTCCTGCGCCTGCGTGCAGAGGATTGTACGCGTGCGCCTTGCGGCCGCCGGGGGGGCGAGTGAGCCGAGAAGCTAAAATGGAAGATGAGGAAATCGCGGATAACTGGGAGGAAGCGGCCGATAGTGGGGTAAGGTGCGGCGGATGAAGCCACGGAGAGGCTGGGGCTTCTCCAAAACAGGCCTCGTGGTCTGTCGACGCGGCTAAATAGCTTTGGCAAGGTCCGAGAGTTAAGCAGGAGTGGAGTGTGCAACAGTTAAAGGGTTCACAGTGAGTATCGGCCACAAGTGTGGGGTTAGGCAGCAAGGGAGCGGCATGAGAGAGAGGGCAAGAGAGCAGGGCAAGGCCTAGGTCTAGAGTAACTTAGAACAGACACACTCTACGTAGGAGTCGGTGCTGGCAGCAGGAGGGAGACTAAATACTCTAACATGACCAGAAAAGGCATTGGGAGTGAGTGATGCGGATTCCAGAGCGACAGAGGTAATATATCCACTACCAAGGAGAGGTGCAGTCTTTGCCAACTCTCTGAAGTGGACAGGCTGATCTCTCACCTCATTTGGGGGGGTGGACACTGTTGATGACTTTTCCAATGAAAATGATTGGAAGAGAAATAAATACTTCTGGATAAAGCATAGACTGCTAACATTGATTTCTTTCCAAATGTGCTTGCAAATGAGTCATTCTTTTGGTACACTCTTCCTACCGCAGGAACACCATTCTTGTTCCATTTGGCCTTTGAGCCCCAAATTTCAAAAGAGTGGGCTTTGGGATATTTTTAAAATTGGGGCATAGTGGAACAACCTGTGGTTCACTTGGTTGAAGTCAGCATTCTCTGCTCTCTGAATTCCAAACCAAGTACCTCCCGCAAAGTTTATTTTACCCGTTCCCCTCTCAACATTATTTCCTGACCTAAGTTTTCTGGCATGGTTTTTCAAATGGAACAGTAATTGTGTTTCTGCAGTGGGATGAGAGTACAGAAAAATGTCTTATTTGTAAGCACTGTTTTGGGGGGGGGGGGGGGGGGGGGCAAGTCAATGAAATCAGCCCCTGCTTCAACATCCCAAAAAAGTAATTATTGTTGACACTGTCAAAATTCTACCCAGCAGCCTCCAGAAGAGGCCAATATTTTAGCACTGGGAGCCTAGAAATTGAACTTTTCATAATGCAGACTTTCCTATTTTGAAATAATTTGCACCCATTGCCAAGTGATGTTGCACAAAGTTTATGACCCTTCAGATTTTCCAGTTCAGTTTTTTTTAAAAAAAAACCCTTGTCGAAGATCATAGAATATAGTTCATAGAATCCCTGCAATGCAAAAGGAGGCCATTTGGCCCATCAATTCTACACTAGGCCTCTGAAGGAGAACCTTCCCGTAGCCCACTCCCTGCCCTATCCCAATAACCCCATCTAATCTGCACATTGCTGGGTACTGAGGGAGGAAACTGGAGCACCCAGAGGAAATCGATGCAGTCAGTGGCCGGAATTGAACCAAGGTCCCTGGTGCTGTGAGATAGCAGTGCTAACCATTGTACCACCGTGCACCTATTTAAATATTGATCAAAACTTATACATTCTTCAAATGACAGAAAGGTAACTGAACCAAGAAATTCACAAGCCTCTTTCTAGTCATAGACTTGAATTCTGACGTCAATGACCCGACAAATTGGCAAATTAAAGATTTTTAAAGTAATATTTTGAGATAGTTACGCTACCAATTTTAAACCAAAATATAGCTTAAGAATATTGTGTGGTGGTCACAATTATTTGAAAGTTCTAAACTTATCTGGATATCATTCTATCTTGTAGCATTAAAATAAAAATACAGCAGAATTATTTTCTAGTACAGGGCACTCCTTGAGATCCCTCTCATCAGCCTGTGTTATTAGTCCAGTCCAAAGAATATTATGGAAGGCCCATTTAATGCTATCAGTGGCTAATGCTTTTTCTGAATTGAGAAGCCCAGATTAAGGCTGAAGGCTCATCGCGCAGAGGCTAGAATTTATAAAAAGGGAAAGAACAGGAGGTACAAAGTTCCAAGTTATGAGACCCCGGAAGAAAATATTTGGGCTAAATATGCCAGATTGTGTTTTAATGTGCAATGTCACATTGATTATTCATGAGTATTTTCTTTCACATTTCTAGAGAGAGCAATAAAATTTGCCAAACACATCAACTAGAGTATGATGGCTGATCTTGTTCTCCGAACAGCAGTCGTGGTGCCCCAGTTACTAAGCCCAGTGCTAACAGGAGTATGTGTTCACCTTCGGTGATCTTGCCAGCAAGATCTCTGTAGAGCTGCCAGCTTTAAAATCAATACAGAGTCTGCTTGATTAAATGTACTCCCGAGATTGCTCCATATGGGTTTTAAAGTTGGCAGCTTTGCTGAGAATGGTACTGTAGTGGCTGCCAGCATGAGTATATGCTGCTTTTAAAATTATTCCTGTAGCTGGGGAGGAGAACCAATGTTTTATTTTGGAGGAATGTTTTTGATTTCGCGTCCGAGAGTTGATGGTGTTACTGAGTGCATTAGGAAGTGGAGCTGGATAATTAGCCATTGCTGCAAAGAATCCTGTCAGGAGCTAAGTTCTGTTGGCGTGGTCTAACTTGTGTGGATAGGCAAGGACGTGCCAAAGCGGTCTACCTAATTTTCAACATTCTTGATTATCTGCTTGAGTGATTTGCTCAGTGTAGCAGATAATTGAGGTTCCACCATAGACATAACAAGGTCGATACAAAGCGAATATGGCACCATGATTTCCTACAAGTTGATTTAATATACAAGTTATCCAGTTGTATTCCTATTACTTGTACCTGGAATGTAGAGCTCTGTGTTACCTGGACTCTGGAAGATTAAATAGTTTGATTTTCAGTTACACTGGTGAAACCCCGAGAGTGCAATGTCTGCAGAAGATGGCAGCTGATTATAAAATAAAAATTGAATGCTGGAAATATTCTGGACTGATTGACAACTATTAAGGTTGCACTTCTGAAACAGTAAATTCTCTTTCCAGAGATGCTGATTAAGTTAGTGATGCCAGTATTTTCTGGAAACCCACACAGACACAGGGAGAACGTGCAGACTCTGCACAGTGACCCCTGGGGGGGCGGGGCGGGGGGGGGGGGGGGGGGGGGGGGGGGAGAAGGGATAATTGAATTGGATGAGTAGATGGTTAATCTACTTTTGGCGATGTTGGTTGAGGGAATGATGTTGGCCAGGATACCGACAGCTTGCTGCTCTTGGTTTAATGCTTTCACTGAAGGACAGCATCTCAAACAGTGCAGCTTCTCCTTCACTGCTGTGTCAGCAAATCAGTACTAGGTACGCTCGAGTTCTGGAGTGGGCCTTGAACTTCCAAGCTTATGAATCTGTGGCGAGTGCGCCTGTTGAATCAAGTTGGTACTAAAGAGCTGTTGACAGCAAAGGAGTTTGGCATGAAAGTTGTGACCAAATTATTTGGAAAACGCATCAGCAGAAAAGGCGATCACATAAAAACTGTCTGTTTAGTCCACAAGGTTTGCCCTGATTAAAAACAGGAAATGCTGGAAATACTCTGGCCTTGTATCTGTGGAGTTAATGTTTCAGGTCAATGATCTTTCAACACAACTGGCGAACTGTCAATTCTGATTAAAGGTCATCAGCTTGAAATATTTATTCTGTATTTGCGGAGGGGCTGCCAGACTTGCTGAGTATTTATGGTTTTTATTTCTGATTTTCAGCATTCACATTATTTTGCCTACGTCTGCCCTGATGTGTTTATTTTTCCATAGGGGCGACTCTTTGGGGCTTTGCAAGCTAATGAGACCTAGAGTGTGAACAGATGAAAGCTGCTGTTAAACTTGCAATAGACATGCAGAAACTGTGTCTTAACAATTGAAATAAGCAAGAAATGGAATGTAGAGCAGAATTAACAGAAGAATGGATAAGGTTGCATGATGCTTGGAAGAGACTGATAAGAGTCCTTGTGAAATTGGGTTAATGGAAAGGAGAAAGTGAACACGTAGTGAAACTTTTTTCAATTTAATAATAATATAATAATTTTGTATGCAGGACATGGACATCACTGCAAAGCCAGCATTTGTTGCCCATTCCTGGTTGCTGTTGGGAAGGTGGTGTTGAATTGTTGCCTTGAGTATCTTGCTATGAGAGGAATTGAACATAAAAGTAAGAATGTTGTGCTTCAGTTATACAAGGCATTGGCGAGACAACTTGAATACTGTGTGCAGTTTTGGTCTCATTTTTATGCATTGGAAGCAGGTTCTGAAGAGGTTTGCTAGATAATTAAGAACAATAATCGCTTATTGTAATGAGTAGGCTTCAATGAAGTCACTGTGAAAAGCCCCTAGTCACCACATTCCGGCGCATGTTTGGGGAGGCCGGTACGGGAACTGAACCCGCGCTGCTGGCATTGTTCTGCATTACAAGCCAGCTGTTTTGCCACTGTGCTAAACCAGCCCCTTGTTGGAATGATCGGGTTGTCTCACGAGGATGGATAGAAAGGCTCGGCTTGGTTCCATTAGAGTTTAGAAGAGGGAATGGTAACTTTAAGTATATAACATCCTGACAATTGACAAGGTGGATGTGGAAAGGATGTTTCCCCTTGTGGGCAAGTCCAGAATTAGTGGGGGGGGGAGACTATTTTAAAATTAAGGGTCACCCTTAAAAGACTGGGATGAGGAGAAGCCTTTAACCACAGAGGGTTGTGCAAGTTTGGAACTCCCTACCCTGCCTCGGAATATGGAGGTTGATCGCCTTTTATTGGGCAAGGCAATCAAAGATTTTGGAGGAGGGGAGGTGGGGTGGAGGAACATTGATGGGTTTTGTGGAACTCTAATAAACACAAAACAGATCAGCCACAATCTTACTGAATAGCCTACTTCTCCTATTTTGTATGTTCCTACATCTTGCTTGACCGTTTTAGAAAGCTGTTGAGTTGACTACATTGATGTGGATCTGGAGTCACATACTATAAGTTTGACCAGGTAAGAACAGCTGATTTCCTTCCCTAAAGGACATCATTGAATTATTTTTTATGGCAACCTCATTGGATGGTCACCATTATTGATATTGGCTTTTGGGGAATTGGACTCTGGATCATTGGTCCAGTCCTCTGGATTAAAAGTTCAGTAGCAAAAGTATGACAGTACTGTATCCTCTGCTACCAGACAGCTGAGAATACATGGCAAAAATAGGTTAAGAAGGTAAGAGGGGGTTATCCGTGTTTCATAGAATTTACAGTGCAGAAGGAGGCCATTCGGCCCATCGAGTCTGCACCGGCTCTTGGAAAGAGCACCCTACCCAAACCCATACCTCCACCCTATCCCCATAACCCAGTAACCCCACCTAACACTAAGGGCAATTTGGACCCTAAGGGCAATTTATCATGGCCAATCAACCTAACCTGCACATCTTTGGACTGTGGGAGGAAACCGGAGCACCCGGAGGAAACCCACGCATACACGTGGAGAACGTGCAGACTCCACACAGACAGTGACCCAAGCTGGGATTCGAACCTGGGACCCTGGAGCTGTGAAGCATTTGTGCTATCCACAATACTACCGTGCTGCCCCCTTGGGACTGCACCCAAGCAAGGGAAGGAAACTTAAGTTGCCAAAAGATTTGTACTGTATGATACAGTAGTGTTAATGCCTGGGTATTACCAGGAAGGGAGGCCTTCTTGACAGCAGGCTAGTTCAGGATAACTGGTTTTGGTTAAGACAGATTTGTCTGTTTTTATCCAAAACTCCAAATTCAATACTGTTTAATAGTTTTGCTTCAGCATAGATCAGACCCATGCAGTTTAAATATTAAACGTAATGGTAATGTGCACGATAGATTTGAAATCGAAACTCTTCGATGACTTGCAGCGTCCTTGCATGTAAGGAAACACTTGATTTGCCTTTGAGCCTCTGGGATCTGAAGAGGGCAATGCATGTGCAGATATTGAGCAAGGGAAGAATTAGGTTTAACTTGGCAAACCCCAACTGAATAACTGGCGAGATGCAGATGGATTGTTGATGCATTAGTGAATTTGCTTCTAAATGGTTTACTGGCATCTGATATTTTATACTTCAAAGTTACTTTTTTAGTGTCTTGCTGTGACTGCCATAATAATAACATATTTTTAGGGAACATATGCACTTTGCAGTGTTGCTGTGAGGCAGTAGTTACTGTACGTGCTGTATATGAGCTAATTCTAAAACTAAGCAAAGTGCAAATCCTAGGAGTCCCACTCCACCTCACTTAGGAATCTGATTTTACATCACCTATCATTTTGCAAGTTTAAAAGTGGTGTTGTGAAGTGTGAATGCACATCCAGCCAAATGCCTTTCTGGGAGAGAAATAAAAAAAAAAAAAATTGCTTATTGTCACGAGTAGGCTTCAATGAAGTTACTGTGAAAAGCCCCTAGTCGCCACATTCCAGCGCCTGTCCGGGGAGGCTGGTACGGGAATTATTGTCCCCGAAAGGAAGCCTACAGCGTTTTACCAATCCTAGTGATACAGCTAATGTTGCATCATCCTTGCCGCCCCAATGCCTTTCATTTTCTATTTTAAAATGACCATAATTCAAAAGGCAATGTGCCTTCTGTCACATCTGCCATATTTCTAAATCCTACTTTGTGAGGTTTCAGTTTCAATTAATACATGATTTGTGGTGCACTGAACTAGCATTTGCCTATTCTGTTTTTTCCAATTTTATTTGGTGAAATTTATTTTGATTGCTTTCGCTCTGCCATCCTATTTACCAGACCGCTTAATGTATTTGCAATCCAGCTAATCTACTTGGGTTAATCATTACCTTGCACATGGCTTGAATATTGTTTCATAGAGGATCTGTGCATGTACTGTTATGTATTTGTGTTTCCTTTCTTACAGGAAATTGATCGACGACTGGAGGCAAAACTGAAGATCCAACAAAAAGAAAAGTAAGATCTAAAAATTGTTCATTCATTCTCCCGGTGTCTGTGTGGGTCTCCCCCCCCCCCCCCCACAACATGAAAATATGTGCAGGGTAGGTGAATTGGTCACACTAGATTGCCCCTTAATTGGGAAAAGAAAGAATTGGGTACTCCAAAAAAAATTTTTAATGGTTTGTTTTTGGCTCTGCTTAATGACTTGATTGATTGGCATGCACCCCACTCTGTAGAATTGAAGGAAGTCCCGATTCCATACTGTCATAATACATTCAGGAGTGAGAAATCACCATTTTAGCTTTTCAAAGTTCATCCCACCAATTTCCCAAATCTTCCATCACAGCCAACTTGAATCCAAATGTGGCGTTGCTATGACGGCCTCCTCTAGAAGATTATTCCAGACATTTATCCATCTTTTAATTAAAGTTGTTCTTCCTAAATGTTTTTTCATAATTTAGTCCTTGGGCTGAGCTCCCTAACTTTTGAAGTACTGGGTTTCATTGTTCCCTTTTAACTGGCTGATCGCGGTTCGGGTGCCTGATCGCTTTCAATGACCACATGTACCGTGTGGAGAGGCTACGATCAGCTTGGCTGTGGTGGTCTTTACAACTGTGGTTGTAACTTTATAACTGTCAACACTTGCGTCGCAGGGTGGATGTTGCCAATGGAACTGTAGCCCACTAGCAGACATTGGGGAAAGGAAAATGCTTTAGAAAGACTCATGATTTTCCAAAGGTGGTTTCCTGAAAGAACGTTCTGATTCTAATGGAAATGGAAATGCCTGAGAATCATAGAATCCTTAAAAGTGCAGAAGGAGGCCATTCGGTCCATCGAGTCTGCATCAACCCTCCCAAGAATTGGACAATCCAGGAATTAGAATTGATGCTTATTAGGAGGGAAGACTGATGCATGATCAATCACTACTGAAGCGAGACTGTCGTCCAATTGAAGGCTTTAATGAACAAGTAGTTATCCCAGCAGCTCCGGTACAGAATGACTACTGTGGCTGAAACACAGATTCTTATGCTCCGCTTGCTAGGCGGAACCAGCAGGCAGGTTCTACCACTCATACTACAGTATAAGGTACATCCCACCTAGGTACCGCGATACCCCTAATATAGCCTACTACATTCACCCCCTGTTTAAAAGAGTCCGGCGGGGGTGGTCGCCTTGCTTTTACAGTGGTAGAGGTTATAGCGGTACCCTTCGGTGCCTTTACATGTAAATAATTGTCTGTAAATATGTGTATTGCAAGTTCATTTTACAATGAAACTATCAGCCGGTCGGGGGCCCTGGTCGTCCTCTGCGATCGTCGCAGTCCCGACGGTGATGCTGGCGTCGGCTCGGGCGTCCGTGGTTCTGGGAGTGTGTCGTCTTCAGCTTCATCGCATCTGGATGGGGCCAAAGGGAGGACGGATCCTCCTGGGAAGAGGGCTGCAGTGGTGTGCGCCGGTGAAAAAATGGTTGAGGTTGGTGGAGGGGGTCAGCGGGGGCCGGAGACCGTGTCTTGTCGGCCGTCGGGGTACGCCACATAGGTGTACTGGGGGTTAGCATGGAGGAGATGTACCCTCTTGACCAGTAGGTCCGACTTGTGGGCCCATACGTGTTTGCGGAGTAGGACGGGTCCGGGGGCTGCCAGCCATTTTGGGAGCGAGGTCCCCGAGGAGGACTTCCTAGGGAAGGCAAGGAGACGTTCATGAGGTGTTTCGTTGGTAGTAGTGCACAGTAGTGATCGGATGGAGTGAAGTGCATCGGGGAGGACCTCCTGCCATCGGGACACTGGGAGATTCTTGGACTTACTGACCAGTAGGACGGCCTTCCAGACCGTCCCGTTCTTCCTCTCTAACTGCCCGTTTCCCCGGGGGTTGTAACTGGTCGTCCTGCTGGAATAAATGCCCTTGCTGAGCAGGAATTGACGGAACTCGTCATTCATGAAGGAGGACCCCCTATCGTTATGGATGTAGGTGGGGAAACCGAACTGGGTAGAGATGCTGTGGAGGGCTTTAATGACGGTGGCAGCCGTCATGTCGGGACAGGGGATGGTGAAAGGGAACCGGGAGTACTCATCAATCACGTATAAGGAATACGTGTTGCGGTTAGTGGAGGGATGGGGCCCATTGAAATCCACGTGAGGCGTTGAAAGGGGCGGGTAGCCTTCACCAGGTGCGCTTTCTCTGGCCTGTAGAAGTGCGGCTTGACTCCACGCAGATTTGGCAGTTTCTGGTTACGGCCCTGACCTCCTCGATGGAGTAGGGCAGATTGCGAGTTTTAACAAAGTGGACGAACCAGGTGACCCCCGGGTGGCAGAGGTTGTCGTGGAGGGTCCGGAGTCGGTCTACTTCTACACTGGCACAAGTGCCGCGGGACAGGGCATCAGGAGGCTCGTTGAGCTTCCCGGGATGATACAAGATCTCGTAATTATAGGTGGAGAGCTTGATCCTCCACTGTTTAAGATCTTATTCTTAATTTTGCCCCGCTGTGCATTGTCAATCATGAAGGCTACTTACCGTTGGTCAGTGAGGAGAGTGCCGGCCAGGTAATGCCTCCAATGCCGCACAGCTTCGATGATGGCTTGGGCCTTCTTCTCGACGGAGGAATGGTGGATTTCTGAGGCGTGGAGGGTGCATGAAAAGAAGGCCACGGGTCTGCCCGCCTGATTGAGGGTGGCAGCCAGTGCTACATCTGATGCGTTGCTCTTGACTTGGAATTGGAGGGACTCATCGATTGCGTGCATCGTCTCCCTGGCAATGTCTGCATTGATGCGACTGAAAGCCTGGCGGGCCTCTGCCGATAGGGGAAAAATCGTGGACTGGATTAGTGGGCGGGCCTTGTCCACATAATTGGGGACCCACTGGGCGTAATAAGAAAAGAAGCCCAGGCAACGTTTCAGGGCCTTGGGCAGTGGGGGAGGGGAAACTCCATGAGGGGGCGCATGCGTTTGGGATCTGGGTCTATGACTCCATCATGCACTACGTAGCCGAGGATGGCTAGGCGATCGGTGCTGAACACGCATTTATCCTTGTTATAGGTTAAGTTAAGGATTTTTGCGGTATGGAGGAATTTGCGGAGGTTGGTGTCGTGGTCCTGCTGGTCGTGGCCGCAGTTGGTGACATTGTCGAGGTACGGGAGCGTGGCCCCCAGACTGTAACGGTCAGCCATTCGGTCCATCTCCTGTTGGAAGACCGAGACCCTATTTGTGACACCAAAGGGAACCATTAGAAAGTGGTAGTGACGCCCATCTGCTTTGAATGCAGTGTACTTGCAGTCTTCCGGGCGAATGGGGAGCTAGTGGTAGGCTGATTTAAGGTCTACTGTGGAGAAAACCTTGTATTACGCTATCTGGTTGACCATTTCATATATGCGGGCGAGAGGGTACACGTCGAGCTGTGATACCTGTTGATGGTCTGACTGTAGTCTATGACCATCCTATGCTTCTCCCCGGTATATACAGCCACCACTTGAGCTCTCCAGGGGCTGTTGCTGGCCTCGATAATGCCTTCCTTTAGTAACCGTTGGACTTCCGACCTATTGAAGGTCCGGTCCTGGGCACTGTATGAAAAATGAAAATCGCTTATTGTCACGAGTAGGCTTCAATTAAGTTACTGTGAAAAGCCCCTAGTCGCCACATTCCGGCGCCTGTCCGGGGAGGCTGTTACGGGAATCGAACCGTGCTGCTGGCCTGTTTGGTCTGCTTTAAAGCCAGCGATTTAGCCCAGTGAGCTAAACCTGTACCGTCTGCTCCGGGTGGCGATGTGTTTGCAGGTTTGCAAACAGGGAAGGCGGGTCGACCTTGAGGGTTGCGAGGCCGCAGACAGTATGGGGCTGCCGAATTTGAACGTTAAACTTTGCAGGTTACACTGGAAGTCCAGTCCCAGGAGTGTGGCAGCGCAGAGATGGGGGAGAACGTAGAGTCGGAAGTTATTGAACTCCACGCCCTGGACCGTGAGGTTGGCTATGCAGTACCCCCGGATCTCCACAGAGTGGGACCCAGAGGCCAGGGAGATCTTTTGTTGAATCGGGTGTACAGCGAGGGAGCAGTGTCTTACCGTATTGGGATGGATGAAGCTCTCCGTGCTCCCAGAGTCGATCAAGCAGGATGTCTCGTGCCCATTGATGAGTACTGACGTCGTAGCGGTTGAAAGCGTTCGGGGCCGAGACTGGTCCAGTGTCACTGAGGCAAGTTGTGGCTGAAGCTGAGAGATCCCGTCGGGCGATACACAGCCACCCGAGTCGGGGTCCTGAGATGTCATCCAAGATGGCTGCCCCCATGAATCGCACATGGCCGGCTGGGCGATCTCATCAGGCGATACATGGCCAGCCGAGTTGGGGTCCTGAGATTTCATCCAAGATGGCTGCCCCCATGAATAGCACATGGCCTGTGAGGAGAGGAATGGCAGCGGGCCTGGTTCACCTGTGGAGACAGCGGCGGCCGACCGGGCCTGGCATACTGCCACGAGGTGCCCCTTCTTCCCGCCGCCCTTGCAAATGCGATCGGGCCGGGCAGCATTGCCGGGGATGTTTGTTTCGCCCGCAAAAATAGCATCGGGCCCCCCTTCCGGGGTTTCCTGGCTGCCGCACTGCACAAGCTTGTGGGGAATTTAGTGGTGCTTTGGAATCGGCTGCGGGTGGGGTCTACCCTGTCCATGCAGGTATCGCATGGTCGGGAACGTGGGCCTGGGCATTGCAGGAGGCTACATCTAGGGAGTGCGCAAATTTCCGTGCCTCTTTAAGCCCTAGGGTGTCGTTTTCCAGCAGTCGTGGGTGGATTTTAGAGGACAGCATGCCCGCAACAAAAGCATCCCGTATTAAGAGTTTGATGTGGTCATTGGCTGAGACTTGTGGACAGTTACAGTTTCTACCTAACACTAACAATGCGTGGTAAAAATCGTCCAGTGATTCCCCTGGGATCTGCCGTCTGGTAGCTTTAAGATGCCGAGCGTATACCTGATTCACGGACATGGTGCTCTTTTAACAAAGTAATTGCGTCCTCTAAAACGTCCACGTCTTCGATAAGGGTGTAGATTTCTGGGCTCACACTTGAGTGGAGGACTTGTATTTTTTGTTCCTCCGTGGGGGTAGTCGGGGCAGTCCTGATGTACCTGTTGAAACATGCCAGCCAATGTTTAAAAGTTGCTGCATTTGCCGCTTGGGGGTTGATTTGTAGACACTCTCTGGCTTGATGTGGAGAGCAGCCATTCTTCAATTTTGTTCATTAAATTGATGCACGATCAATCACTACTGAAGCGAGACTGTAGTCCAATTGAAGGCTTTAATGAACAAATAGTTACCCCAACAGCTCCGGTACAGAATGACTGCTGTGGGTGAAACACAGATTCTTATGCTCCGCTTGCTGGGCGGAACCAGCAGGCAGGTTCTTCCACTCGTACTACAGTATAAGGTACATCCCACCTAGGTACCGCGATAGCCCTAATATAGTCGACGACATAAGGTAGCTCCCAACTCCAGGACTGTGTTGTAATGTAAGCAATCGTGCGGGGCGCAGTGGTTGATGAGTGAGTGCTTGCTAAGGGGAATGAATTTTTCAAAAACTTACTGTTGGCGGTTTCCAGCTGAATGCGGTCGGAGTGAAGACAAAGTGACTGCTGGGTAAGGAGTAAAGATTTAAATTCTTTGCATGGGCCCATAACAGCTGATTGCTGTTATCGTGCAGGGTGCAGTGGTTGCTGGTTAAGTGTTTTATTTTTATCTGTATTTAAGTTGGGCAGTTCCTACACCTGAGACACTACACTTGTAGTGTCCCCCACCCTTCCACCTCCTCTAACCTAAGGGATTGAGCGAATATCAGGTAAGTTCTTTCGTTATCGAGAGGGGATGGCAGGGAAGGCAGTGCAATGTTCCTCCTGCAGAATGTTTGAGGTGAGGGATGCCGTCAGTGTCCCTGCTGATTTCACCTGTGGGAAGTGCACCCATCTCCAGCTCCTCAGAAACCACGTTAGGGAACTGGAGCTGGATGAACTTCGGATCATTCGGGAGGCAGAGGTGGTCCTAGATAGTAGCTTCAGGGATGTAGTTACTCTGAAGAATCAAGATAGATGGGTGACGGTGAGAGGGGCTGGGAGGAAGCAGTCAGTGCAGGGATCCTCTGTGGTCGTTCCCCTCAGTAACAAGTAGAACAGTACAGCACAGAACAGGCCCTTCGGCCCTCGATGTTGTGCCGAGCAATGATCACCCCACTCAAACTCACGTATCCACCCTATACCCGTAACCCAACAACTCCCCCTTAACCTTACTTTTTTTTAGGACACTACGGGCAATTTAGCATGGCCAATCCACCTAACCCGCACATCTTTGGACTGTGGGAGGAAACCGGAGCACCCGGAGGAAACCCACGCACACACGGGGAGGACATGCAGACTCCACACAGACAGTGACCCAGCCGGGAATCGAACCTGGGACCCTGGAGCTGTGAAGCATTGATGCTAACCACTATGCTACCATGCTGCCCCTTGTAGTGTCCAAAGTATACCGCTTTGGATACTGTTGAGGGGAAGACCTACCAGGGGTAAGCCACAGTGAACGGATCTCCAGCACTGAGTCCGTCTCTGTGGCTCAGAAGGGAAGGAAGGAGAGCAATAGTTATTGGGGACTCGATTAGAGGGACAGATAGACGGTTCTGTGGCAACGAAAGAGACTCACGGATGGTATGTTGCCTCCCGGGTGCCAGGGTCCACGAAGTCTCAGACCGTGTTTTCAGAATCCTTAAGGGGGAGGAGGAACAGTCACAAGTCATGGTACACATCGGTAAGAGAAGGGACGGGGATTTAAAACAGGAATTTAGGGAGCTACGGTGGAAGCTGAGAGCCAGGACAAACCATGTTGTCATCTCTGGTTTGTTGCTGGTGCCACATGTTAGCGAGGTGAAGAACAGGGAGAGAGTGCAGATAAACACGTGGCTGCAGGGATGGTGTAGGGGGGAGGGTTTCAGTTATGTGTATAATTGGAGCACATTCTGGGGAAGGTACAGACAGGACGGTTTGCACCTGAACCAGAGGGGCACCAATATCCTGGGAGGGAAATTTGCTACGACTCTTTGAAGGGGTTTAAACTAATTTGTCAGGGGGATGGGAAAACGAGCTGTTGTCCAGAAGCCAGTGTTGAGAGTAGTGAGTTATTGAGGAGGGCATCAAGTTCGCAGGCGTGTACCGGTAGACAGGAAGGTGGGTTGAAGTGTGTCTACTTCAATGCAAGGAGCATCCGGAATAAGGTCGGTAAACGTGGAGCGTGGATTGGTACCTGGGACTACGATGTGGGCATTAGAGACATGGTTAGAACAGGGATAGGAATGGTTGTTGGAAGTTCCGGGGAATAGATGTTTCAGTAAGAGTAGGGAAGGTGGTAAAAGAGGTGGAGGAGTAGCATTGTTAATCAAGGGGGGCTTATGGACCCCAACTGTCAGTTGTGTCAATTTCAGCGGCCGGCTCACTTTGATCCGGAGAGGGAAGCTGCTCTCTCACTGAAACAATCAGCCGGCCGCTGAAATTGACACTGCCGGCTGCTCTCTCCCTCCAATCAGAAACATTAAAACTTAAAAGTTGGATTGGAGGGAGAGAGCAGCGGGCAGTGTCAATTTCAGCGGCCGGCTGATTGTTTCAGTGAGAGAGCAGCTTCCCTCTCCGGATCAAAGTGAGCCGGCCGCTGAAATTGACACTGTTTTAATTAGATCCACGATGGGGGTTTTAAATTTATTTAAAAATCTATGCTAGCGCTTCCCATTGTGAGTCTACGGGGGTCTGACCTCTCCCCCCGCCCCCCCATAGACTCTCAATGGGAAGCGCTAGCATAGATTTTAAAATAAATTTAAAACCCCCATCGTGGATATCCGCGGCTCGGTTGCAACGCGGGTGGCTGTCTTGGACCCCAACACCCGCGTTATAAAGGGGGACTACTGTAGAGATGTGGAGGAAGAAATTGCAAAACAGATTATGGATAGGTGTGGAGGTCCCAGGGTAGTTGTCATGGGTGACTTTAACTTTCCAAATATTGATTGGAACCTCTATAGGTCGAACAGTTCAGATGGGGCAGTTTTTGTACAGCGTGTGCAGGAGGGTTTCCTGACACAATATGTGGATAGGCCGACGAGGTGGGGCCACATTGGATTTGGTACTGGGTAATGAACCTGGCCATGTGTTAGATTTGTTTGTGGGAGAGCACTTTGGAGATAGTGACCACAATTAGGTGTCTTTCACTATTGCAATGGAGAGGGATTGGGCCATACGGCAGGGCAAGGTTTATAATTGGGGGAGGGGTAATTATGATGCGATTAGGCAAGAATTAGGAGCATAAGTTAGGAACAGAAACTTGTCAGGGAAAGGCACAAATGAAAAGTGGAGCTTGTTCAAGGAACAAATACTGCGTGTCCTTGATAGGTATGTCCCTGTCAGGCAGGGAGGAAATTGCCGTATGAGGGAACCATGGTTCACAAAAGAGGGTGAATGCCTTGCCAAGAAGAAAAAGGAAGCGTATGTAAGGATGAGAAAACAGGGTTCAGTTGGGTCATTTGAGGGTTACAAGGTAGCAAGGAATGAGCTTAAAAAAAAGGGCTTAGGAGAGCTAGGAGAGAGCATGAGAAGTCCTTGGCGGGTCGGATCAAGGAAGACCCCAAGGCTTTTTACTCATGTGAGAAATAAAAGAATGACCAGGGTGAGGTTAGGGTTGGTCAAGGACAGTAGTAGGAACTTGTGTATGGAGTCAGAAGAGATAGAGGCGTTGAATGAATACTTTTCTTCACCAAGGAGCGAGGCCATGTTTCTGAGGATGAGTGTGTGATACAGGTGGGTAGGCTGGAGGAGGTAGATATTCTGAGGAAGGATGTATTGGCAATTTTGAAAAACCTTAGGGTCGACAAGTCCCCTGGGCCAGGTGGAATATATCCAAGGATTCTTTGGGAGGCAAGGGATGAGATTGCAAAGCCTTTGGCTTTGATCTTTGGGTCCTCACTGTCCACGGGGATAGTGCCAGAGGACTGGAGAGTGGCCAATGTCGTTCCTCTGTGCAAGAAAGGGAATAGGAATGACCCTGGTAATTATAGGCCGGTTAGTCTTCCATCGGTGGTCGGTAAGTTAATGGAAAAGGTCCTGAAGGATAGGATTTATGACCATTTGGAAAGATGCAGCTTAATCCGGGATAGTCAACACGGATTTATGAAGGGTATGTTTTGCCTCACAAATTTGATTGAATTCTTTGAGGAGGTTACTGGGAGTGTAGATGATGGTAGAGCAGTTGATGATTTTAGTAAGGCGTTTGATAAGGTTCCCCATGGTCGGCTCATGAAGAAAATAAGGAGGTGTGAGATAGGGGGAATTTTGGCCAATTGGATGAGTAACTGGCTATCACATAGAAGACAGAGAGTGGTGGTGGATGGAAAATTTTCAGGCTGGAGACCAGTTACCAGCGGTGTACCACAGGGTCCTCTGCTATTTGTGATTTTTATCAATGACTTGGAGGAGGGGGCTGAAGGGTGGGTCAGTAAATTTGCTGATGATACCAAGATTGGTGGAGTAGTGGATGAGGTGGAGGGCTGTTGTAGGCTGCAAAGAGACATTGATAGGATGCAGAGCGTGGCCACAAAATGGCAGATGGAGTTTAACCCTGATAAGTGCGAGGTGATTCATTTTGGTAGGAAAAATTTGAATGCGGATTACAGGGTCAACGGCAGGATTCTGAAGAATGTGGAGGAACAGAGAAATCTTGGGGTTCATGTCCACACATCTCTGAAGGTTGCCACTCGAGTAGAGCCGTGAAGAAGGCCTATAGTGTGTTAGCGTTTATTAACAGGGGGCTTGGGTTTAAGAGCCGTGGGGTTATGCTACAACTGTACATGACCCTGGTGAGACCACATTTGGAGTATTGTGTGCAGTTCTGGTCACCTGACTAGGAAGGATGTGGAAGCATTGGAAAGGGTGCAAAGGAGATGTACCAGGATGCTGCCTGGTTTGGAGGATAGGTCTTACGAGGAAAGCTTGAGGGAGCTAGGGCTTTTCTCTTTGGAATGGAGGAAGATGAGAGGCGACTTAATAGAGGTTTATAAGATGGTGAGGGGGATAGATAGAATGGACGTTCATAGACTATTTCCTCAGGTGGATGAAGCTGTTACAAGGGGGCATAACTAAGGTTCAAGGTGGGAGATATAGGAGGGATGTCCGAGATAGGTTCTTTACTCAGAGAGTGGTTATGTATGGAATGGACTGCCTGCTGTGATAGTGGAGTCGGACACTTTAGGAACTTTCAAGCGGTTATTGGATAGGCACATGGAGCACAGCAGAATGACACGGCTAACTATAGGTGAAGCTGGCGCAATTTGACTAACTTTAGCCCTACAATTATACTTAAAATGCTCCCAATTTCTTTGTGTTGTTTGTCACAGATTTTGGAAGGAACATGACCTTTTTTATCTTTTTTCTAATATCAAGACATTTTAAATGATAGTTGATAAACTAAACTTAGAGCGACTAAAACTGAGAGTCTAAGGGGATTACACTAAGCAAGAGAGAGGAGACACACTGAAGGGCTGCAAGACAGCTGATGTTTCAATTTTCAAAAAAGGAAGATCAAACAAATCCAGGGACTTGGATCAGTTATAGAGTCATGGAAGTTTACAGTACAAAAAGAGACCCTATGGCCCATCGTGTCTATGCTGGCCATCAAACCCCTATTTATTCTAATCCCAGTTCACAAAGTTTTCAGAAAGGAAGGCCATGCTTAACCAACTTCATTGAATTCTTTTAAGAAGTAAAAGTAGACAAAGTTAATTTGGTGAAAGTCATAGTAATCTGGTGGACTTTCAAAGGCCTTTTATAAGGTACTGCAAAGTATAGTTCTGCCCTCTTTTAAAATACTTGATAATATAATGGGGAATTCATTCAAAGGCTAGGCCAGCATTTATTGCCCATCCCTAATTTCCTTTGATAAGGTAGTGGGCTGCCGTGATGAACCACTGCAGTCTGTGTAGGTACATCCACGGTGCTGTTAGGAGCGTTCAAGGATTTTGACCTAGCCACAGTGTAGGAAGCATGATAAATTTGCAAGTCAGGATGGTGAGTGGCTTGGAGGTGAACTTGTAGGTGCTGTTCCCATAAATTTGCTGCCCTTATCCTTCTAGATGGTAGTTGTTTGGAAGGAAACAGCCTTGGTGTGTTGCTGTAGTGAATCTTGTAGATGGCACACATTGCTGCCATGGTGGGTCAGTGGTGCAGGGTGTGGATGTCTGGATGGGAAGCCAATCAGGTTGACTGCTTTGTGTCAATCTTCTTGAGGTGTTATAGCTGCACTCATTGAGGCTAGTGGAGAGTATTCTGTCACATTCATGACTTGTGCCTTGTAGATGATGATGAGACTTTGGTGAGTTGAGAGGTAAGTTACTCACTGCAGGATTCCTAGCCTTTGACCTGCTCTTGTAGCCAGAGTATTTATATGGCTATTCCAGTTCAGTAAGGTCAATGGGAATCTCCAGGGTATTGATAATGGGGGACTTGGCGATGGTAATGCCATTGAATGTCATGGGGCAATGGTTTGATTCTCTCTTGTTGGAGATGGTCATTGCCTGGCACTTGTGTGACATGAATGTTGTTGGCCACTTGTCAACCCAAGGATGGATATTGTCCAGGTAAAGGCAGGTTCAATTGAAGCTTTTAAGAAAGAATTGTGATTTTCTAAAAAATAAATTTGACGGGCCCCACAGGGAAAAGGCAGGGAGTTGGACTAGCTGAGTTGCTTTTGGAGAGTTGGCACAGACACACTGGGCTGAATGATCTCCAACTATTTTGATCATAAATAACCATGTAAACTAAATCAAATAAACTGAGGGACAAATTAAAGGGACAAAGAGCAAATCACAAATGAGACTTAAAACACCAAACCAATATGTGATTAGAGGGGCCAATAAAGCACCCCAATGGCACGGAAGGTCTCAACGTTGCCAGTAGACACTGCATGCTCCATTTCCAGGGACACCTGACCGTGATTGTATCCACGGCAGAGGGGCAGACAGTCAGGTCTGTCGATTGCTTTGTTTGCAATCCCTTCGATTGCCCTCTGCCTGTACCAGTTGATAGGTTTGGTCAGGCCCTGGAGCAGGCTCGCAGGGAGGTCCTCCTCTTTCCCTACTCCTCTCTGCACCACGTGCCCTTAGATCAGGAGCGTGTAAACAAAACTTCAAAAAGGTTTTTTTAAGTAACTGAAAAGGGGGTGCAGTCTAAAACAAACTACATAGGCATGATCCACGGAATCCACAAGGCCGCAAAATGGACTGGCATCTTGGGAGTCAGTGAACCAATGCACTGTGCTGTAACCATCCTATGATTTTCTTTTATATCATTAGTTTGTGGGTTATTAATCTGAAATGTGGCAGCAAGGGCGACACGGTGGCGCAGTGGTTAGCACTGCTGCCTACAGCGCTGAGGACCCGGATTCGATCCCGGCCCCCGCTCACTGTCTGTGTGGAGTTTACACATTCTCCCTGTGTCTGCGTGGGTTGCACCCCCACAACCCAAAGATGTGCAGGTTAGATGGATTGGCCACGCTAAATTGCCCCTTAATTGGGGGAAAAAAATGAAATGCGGCAGCAGTGAATTGCGCTTGGGAATGGTGCGAGGGAAATCAGACCAAGTTAGTACTTTTTAATCATTTATCTCATGGTTCCTGCTGGAATGTGTAGATCAACATTAATGATGAGATTACGCTCAGGTGAAATGTTTCTTCCAGTATGGCTTTTGATACTTGCAGATTAAGAATGATTGCCTGAGTTTGATTTCTGCAACTCAGCATTTGTCACCACATTTGAAGGAAGGGGGTGGAAATTGTATGGAAAAATGTTCTTCAATTTGACTAAGGTTGAGGAAAACAGGCATCTTTATTTTTCCCAAACTGGAAGTTAGGGAGTGTTGTAGAGGCAGCAATGTTGTCTTCCATTATCTGGACCAACATCTCCAGTCAATCCAACCAAAAAACTGTGAATAAGGCACTTATCGCAGTTACGGGGGCGGGGGGGGGGGGGGGGGGGGGGGGGGGGGGGGGGGGTCCTGCAGACAAATTGGCTGCTGCTTTCACCCAATGTCTACAAAAGTAATTGTGTAAAATAATTTGAAAGGTCTGAGGTGATGAAGCACTGTGTAAGTGCAGATATTATTTGAGGGGTGTGCTGATGTACTGAGTAACAAACATGGACCTTGTGGTGCAAGGTATATTGTAGACTTGGTATCTAGCAGCACACGTATAAATTAGGTTAGAAGAATCAAATTTTTTTGAAGTAACATTGCAGCCAGTGACATGGGGAGGTAGTAATGCTTGCATCCTTACAATGCCTTGTAAACTGAGTTGGACTCTCTTTCTGATAGAATGTGAAAGTGCATGGCAAAACAGGAGCCACTGTATTGTAAGAGAACTTCTGACTTCAGAACAACCATGAGAACGGGGGAATTTCTGTTTCAGAGATCAAAAAACTTGCTGGGGATTTATAATCATGTTCGTTATCCAACAACCTGCCCCACATCTGCTTTGAATGTTTTTTTTTGAAAGTATTTATATTCAACAAATTTTCAACAATTTTAGAATACAAAACAACCTAAACCCCCCCCCCCCCCCCCCCCACACCCCCATCCCCTCCCAACTGTTAATGCTAACCAACTCCCGGAAATGCTTGATGAACAAACCCCCTAAAATTGTAGAAACCATCACTCGCCTCCCTCAGAGCAAATTTCGCCATTCCCGGGGTCAGACACTCCAGCAGCTCCCCCTGTCATGCCGAGGCACAGAGTGGCGAAGCTGACCTCCACCCCAACAATACCCACCTACGAGCAATCAGCGAGGCAAAGGCAAAATCATCTGCCCCCACACCGGCCTGCAGCTCCAGCCAATCTGACACCCCAAATATGGCTTCCAGGGGACTGGGCTCTACGTCCACATGTAAAACCCCCAAAATGGTGCTGAACACCGTCCTCCAAAACCTTTCCAGCTTCAGGCAGGACAAAAACTACATGAATCTACATGATTCGCAGGGCCCCTCCAACATCGCTCACATGCATCCTCAACCCCTTCAAACAGCCAGCTCATCCTAGACTTTGTAAGGTGCGCCCTGGACACTACCTTCAGCTGTATCAGCCTCGCGCACAAAGTCGAGGCATTTGCCCTCCGCAGCACCACTCCCAACTCTTCCTCCCACTTCACCGTAACCGCTTCATGGACAACCCCCCCCCCCCCCCCCCCCAAAAAAAACTATCCGTTCCACAACCCGAAGCTCCGAAGCTCAATAACCAAGGGTTTTATACCCAATCCAAATAGAAGGGGGGGGGGACATGGGGCCTCGTACTCCGGGAATGCAAAATATCCTGAGTTCATACTGTTTGTGCACACGCTTGCCATCGGCTCGTTGTATAGAAGCTGTACCCACAAACTTCTGCCCAATCCCAAATTTCTCCAATACTGCCATCAAATAACTCCACTCCACCCGATTGAACGCCTTCTCCACATCCAACACCACCACCACCTTCGTCTCCGTCCCCTCTGCCGGAGAAAGCACCACGTTCAACAACCTCCTCATCCAAGGATGACTGTCTTCCCTTTACGAACCCTGTCTAATGCTCCTCAATCACCTTTGGGAGGCACCCTTCCAACCTTAAACGCAACACCTTTGCCAATATCTTGCCGTCTACATTCTGCAGCAATAAAGGCCTATATGACCCATACTACACCGGATCCTTGTCCTTCTTTCGCAAGAGCGAGATGGAGGTCTGCTCCATTGTTTGCGGCAAGGCACCCCTAACCGTCGCGCCCTCAACCATTCTCACCATCAGCGGCACCAGCCTATCCTTAAATATCACCTACCCTGAAACCTCCCCCATGCAATTAAACCCCACATATTCCTCAATCACCTCCCTACCTTGTCACAGAAGCTCCAATCTGCCAGTGACCCCACATTCACTGGATTGAAGCAAATTGCTGGAATCTGAAACCAAAAGAGAAAATTCTGGAAAATCTCAGCAGGACTGACAGCATCTGTAGGGAGAGATGAGAGCTAACATTTTGAGTCCAGATGACCCTGTGCCAAAATCCCACACCCACTCTCCATCCCGTCCTCTGGGCTGCCCCCTTCTCCAAAACCATTTCCATCCAATGTGGAGCGTGATCAGAGATCACAATTGTTGAGTACTCCGACCTCTTAACTCCGGCCAACAGAGCCTTTCCCACCACAAAAGAGTGAATCCTCAAACACCTTGTGAACCAGGGAGAAAAGCGAATACTCAATCCCTTCGGTGTAGAAATCTCCACTCCCCCACCTCTGTCATGAGCCCAGCCAGCTCCCCCCCACACACTAACATCCAGATGTGGGACGGCACCCAATGCTCTCTTCATGAACCCCGCATAATCCCAATTGGGGCCATATATGCTCACCAGCGCCACCAACCTCCCCTCCAACACACCCTTCGCTATCATGTGCCTAACCCCCTGATCAAACGCCACTGTCTCCATCTGAAACCTCACACTCTTGCTCACCAAGATTGCGCCGCCCCCGAGTCCTACTCTCGAACCCCGAATGAAACACCTGATTCCTTCAACTGTCCTTAAGCCTGATCCTTCACCCTCAAATGGGTCTCCTGCAGCATCACTGCATCAACTTTTAAACTGAAGTGCACAAAAACACTCAGTCTCATCACCGGTCCCCCAACCCCATCGGGTTCCATGTCACTATTCTGATCGGGGTTCTCACCCTTCCTGCCATCACCTGCCCATCCGGCCAGGCCCTCCCCATCCTTTTGTCATCGTCGACACCCCATCCCAGCATCACCCATCCAGTTTCTCTTGCAGACACCTCATCCAGTATCGTCACCCCCACACACACACACACACACTCCCGTTCACTAGCCAACCTACGTTTGCCAGTGCAAGAACAATACGAAATGCACCCATAAGGAAAAAATGAAAACTAAAGCCCAAAATACATGTACACAACCCCCATTCAAGAAATAGAAAAGCAAAACCTCAATCAAATAGAAAACCCTCCAGAAGAAAAACATCCCCATCCCCATCAACCAAGTCCAATTCCCAACTCTTACCTCAGTCCCAGTAGTTCAGATTTAATGAACGCTTCCACCATCTTGAAATAAAAATCCCTCGAATTGTGAGTCACACTCAACTTCGCTGGGTAGACCATTCCAAATCTCACTCCGCAGCTATACAATGCTGCCTTCACCCGTCCAAAGGCTGCCTGCCTTCTCGCCAGTTCCACTGTCAGGTCTTAGTATGTACGTATACCAACCCCTTCCCACCTCACCTCTCGTCTCTGCTTCACCAGCACAAAACCCTCTCCTTCACTTGGTAACTGTGAAAGCAGACTGTAATCACCCTTGGTGGCTCATTCTCGCTTTAGGCCCTGTCCAACTATAGCAGGAGGGTTCTTTCCCCCCCCCAATCAACTCCACAAATATCTTTACAAAGTACTCAGGCCCTCCACCCCCTCAGGCAGACCCACAGATTCTCAGCTTTGCCTCCTCGACTTGTTCTCGCGCTCCCCTCCACCTTGTCTCTGAGTCCTTTGTTGGCCTCCGCCACCCTCCGCACCTCCTGGTTGCTGTGTTTTAGCAATGCCTCCTCCACCCCCTTCAACTTCTCTCCTTGCTCCTGCACCTCGACTGACGTCTTCATCATCATCACCTTTACCGGGGCAATTGCCTCCTCCACCCACTCTTTCATCGCAATCGTCATCTCCCTTCGAAGCACCTCCATGTGCTTGGAAAACAGCCTCCCGAACTCCACCAACATCACCGTGGTCAGAATCTCCACCATGAGAGGGCAGCACGGTGGCGCAGTGGTTAGCATTGCTGCCTCACGGCGCCAGGGTCCCAGGTTCAATCCTGGCTCTGGGTTACTCTCTGTGTGAAGGTTGCACATTCTCCCCGTCTTTCCGTGGGTTTTGCCCCCACGACCCAAAGATGTGTCGGGTAGGTGGATTGGCCATGCTATATTGCCCCTTAATTGGAAAAAATTAATTGGGTACTCTAAATTTGTTTTTAAAAAAGAGTTTCCACCGTGAGGGGAGCGGCCCCACCCATTGAACTTGCACCCGCCATCTTCCTGCAGGACTCTCAACCTCACTCGATGCAGACTTTCACTCACCCACCCTCTTCCTTCTTTCCAGCACCCTTCTTCTGGGTCTTCAACATTCATGTCTTCAGCATGGTGGTTAGCATAAATGCTTCACAGCTCCAGGGTCCCAGGTTCGATTCCCGGCTGGGTCACTGTCTGTGTGGAGTCTGCACGTCCTCCCCGTGTGTGCGTGGGTTTCCTCCGGGTGCTCCGGTTTCCTCCCACAGTCCAAAGATGTGCGGGTTAGGTGGATTGGCCATGCTAAATTGCCCATAGTGTCCTAATAGGGTAGGGTTAGGGGGGGGGGTTATTGGGTTACGGGTATAGGGTGGTTACGTGGGTTTGAGTAGGGTGATCATGGCTCGGCACAACATCGAGGGCCGAAGGGCCTATTCTGTGCTGTACTGTTCTATGTTCTAATTCTCGGCCTCCTATGACTTCCCATACTAACTCATTCACATACTACCCCTGAAACCGAGCATAAAAGTCCAAAAACCAGATCTCTAGCAGGAGCCACCTAATGTGTGACCTTTATCTGCATGTTACCACCACAAGTCCCAGATCTGCTATGAACGAGTGCTTTTCAAGCTCGTCTGTTCAGAGGATAGCTTTCCAATATTGACAAGATTTCTGTTCCCACTTCCAAATGATGTCGAAAAGAAAATAGTTCTGTACAACTGCAGGTAATTATTATTGATACATAGGAACATAAAGTACATAAAGAAATCTGACAGATGGACATATATCTGATTGAAAATGTATTCTAGGAATGGGACAGGAGACTCAGTTGGACTTGGCTCTTTGGGGGGGGGGGGGGGGGGTGCGGTGCAGCGCAGGGACGTGGGGAGAGAGGGAACAACCTGCTTAGTTTTGTTGTTATACCTGTTCATGAACAATGACGTTTTGCTTAGCTGCTGGAGGGTTTAGCAAAGTATGAATTTCCAGTAACTCTAGAGGTGGGAGGATTGGGCAGAGAAATTGAAGGAAAAGATGACGAGATCATGTGTCCAAGGATCTGGAATGCTTTGTGCTGAAAGTGTTCACGTAAATGCTATGCCATGCCATGACCTGAGGTTGGTAACTCTTGCACTTTTGGAGTAGAAGTGTACAACTGCAAGTGAGTCACTGAATGGGGCCACCAAATAAGGATAGTGACCTAAATAGAATGTTATGTATTACTGATCAGTGCAGTTATTTGCACTCTATATTCGTCCATCGATCAAATATATCTTGAATGATAGAAGAACCAGAATGCCAGTAATACAAGATAAATTAAAAATCCAAGAGCAATTAAAAGCATGTTGGGATTCTGCAGCACAAAGAGAAATTAAACTTTGATCTCACCCCATGTTTACAAAATGGTGCTTGTGCATTGAATCCAAAAAACATTATTTCCGTTCTATGGCATGAAATTTTGCGGTGTGGCAGCCTGTCCTTTATTTCATTTTATTTATTTATTTTTAATTTAGAGTACCCAAATCCCATGTCCAATCCACCTACCCTGCACATTTTTGGTTGTGAGGGTGAAACTCTCAGAAACGGGGAGAATGTGCAAATTCCAAGTCCTGTCCTTTATAATAGTGTATTGTCCATCTCATCCTGAATTGCAAGGTAAAATCTGTTTGTTCCCTAGTAGAAAACTATTTTTCATCATAAACGTTTTACCAAAAGTCTGTAACCAGTTGCAACAAGTGATTGATCGCTTTTGATTCCACTCCCTTCCTCTATCTCTGCTGCCGTACATTTAATGACTGCTACCGACAAATGATTGCTGCCGACAATTGAGATAATTACTTTAGATCACATGGTTTTGGGTGGGGAGTGTATTTTCTAAGATTCACAAGCTGTGTCCGTTTAATGGGACAGGCTGCATGGAGCAGAGCATCGTTCCCTGTCCGTCATTGTTTGTAATAGTGAAAATTAACAAATGCCAGTAATCAAGGTTCACGGTGTATTAAATGTGGTCTGGAAGCTGCCATTTCACTTCGACTTTGGGAAGTCACAACAGAAAGATTACGTTGCAGTACTAGATGGCTGGCTCAGCGTAGACCTTCTGAATCTGTGCGTCAAGTGAGCTGTTGAAGAGGCCTGCCTATTTTGTTATGGAAGTTTTAAAAATAAATCAGTCCCCTTTGTCAGCGTAGCCTGCCAAGAAGGGTGCCACACACGCTTGTGAAAAGCCAGCAGTGCACTACGCCCTCCCTTTATGAATGAAAATGAAATGAAAATCACTTATTGCACCAAGTAGGCTTCAATGAAGTTACTGTGAAAAGTCCCTAGTCGCCACATTCCGGCGCCTGTTCGGGAGGCTGGTATGTGAATTGAACCGTGCTGCTGGCCTGCCTTGGTCTGCTTTAAAAGTCAGCGATTTAGCCCAGTGTGCTAAACCAGCCCTGTATAAATGAAAATCGCTTATTGTCACAAGTAGGCTTCAAATGAAGTTACTGTGAAAAGCCCCTAGTCGCCACATTCCAGCGCCTGTTCAGAAAGGCTGGTACAGGAATTGAACCGTGCTGCTGGCCTGCCTTGGTCTGCTTTCAAAGTCAGCGATTTAGCCGTGTGCTAAACCAGCCGAGTTTTTACTTTACGACTCTGAGGTACACTCCCATTTTTCCTCAGCACATTCTTGTTCAAGTTCTGCCATAATCCCTTCCTGATCAGGTGTCCAGTTGGATGCTGTCGCATGATTTTGTGTTTGGCACAGCATTTGGGGAGAATGGCATTCCAGAAAGTCTGTCATAATGTTTTTGTATTTAAACAGGAAATCAAAGCTGCCGCCTAAACTTCCCATCGTCATACAGGATGATCTCCATCCAACACCCTGCACCCCACAGATTCGCATTTTGAAAAGACCGACGAGTAACGGAGTGGTCAGCACACCGAACTCTGCGACAAGACCACCTCCACAGGTCAAGTCACTCGCCCAGAGAGAGGCAGAATACGCAGAAGCACGGAAACGTATCCTGGGGAGTGCAAGTCCTGAAGAAGAAGATAAAACTAATACAGAAAGGTAAATGACAGGACAAAGGATTGGACTACCATCGTTATATTATGTTCCTTTACAGTAACTGACTCCAGTTGAGAGTAGCAGCCATTTAGTCATTCACCGGGTATGGGTTTACCAATTTCGCACTAAACTGTACCTACTGTAATTGATTCAGTGGCAATTGTTGGTGATAGGATATCTCATTTACACCTCCTCCAGACCATCTTTTTTTTCCATTTAATTGTCCCATCATCTCCTCTTAGCTTGCACCATCATCTCTTTTGACATTTAATATCCTCTGCCTTCCACTCCATCACGATTTTGTTCTCCCTGCCCTTGTACTTAAAAGCAGTTACAACTCTTGATATTTGCCAGTTCTCTTTTTAAAACATTTTAGAGTGCCCAATTCTTTTTCCAATTAAGGGGCAGTTTTGCATGGCCAGTTAACCTACCCTGCACGTCATTTTGGGTCGTGGGGGTGAGACACGAGGAGAATGTGCAAACTCCGCACGGACAGTGACCCGAGGCCGGGATTGAACCCGGGTCCTCTGCGCCGTGAGGCAGCAGTGCTAACCACTCTACCACCATGCTCACCGTTTGCAGTTCTGAGAGAAGGTTGAGACTTTAACTCAAATCTTGTGCTCGTCCATGCACTGTCCGCAAATGCTACCTGATACAGAGTTGTTCTCAATATTTTTTTTTTCCAAAATGTTTTTATTAAGCCTGTCATTGAAGAAATTCCATCTCCGGGCAAACCCCTCCACAGACAGTCTCAAGGCGAACTTGATTGTTTCCACCTAAGGAATTCCGCGAGGTTGCTCACTCACATCCCTGGGTTCGGCATCCCTCCATCCCAACAAGATCTGGCTGCGGCCTGTCAAAGAGGCAAAGGCCAAAATGCAGCGCCTCTCGCCCCCTGGGCTCCCGGGACTTCCGACACTCCAGAAATTGCTACTTCTGGACTCTGGACCATCTTCAATACCTCCGACATCACATCAGCGAATCCCCGCCAGAATCCCTCCAGCTTCGGACGGGCCCAAAACATGTGGACATGATTTGTGCCGCCGCGGCCCCCCTCCCCCCGGTGCACCGCCCACACCTATCCTCCACTCCCTCAAAAAACTTGCTCATTCTGGCCACCGTCATATGTACCTAGTGAACTACTTTAAATTGAATGAAGCTAAGCCTAGGACACAGAGGATGCACTCGCCCTCCTCCGAGACCCCTCCCAAAACCCAGCCTCCAGCACCCTCCCCAGCTCTTCCTCCCTCTTCCGCTTAACGTCTTCTATCGGGGAGCCCTCCCAGTCCATTAATTCTTTATAAATCTCTGACACCCTGCCCTCAGCAACCCCTGTTTTCAACACTACCTTGTCCTGCATCCCTGGGGGCGGCAGCTCCGGACAGGACGGCACCTGTTTCCTCACATAGTCCCAAACCTGTAATTACCAGAACCTATTCCCGCTGGGCAGTTCATACTCCTCGAACAACCCCTCCAAGCTCAAAAAGATGTCCTGCACAAACAGGCTCCCAATCCGCTCAGTTCCCGCCTGCCAAACAAACAGCCTGGAGCGGGAGCTGCCAAATGCGCGACCACTCACACCATGGCCACCACTGGAACGTTCCCAATATTTTCTGTTCTTATTTCAGATTTCCAGTTTCTGCAGTGCCTTTCTTTTTTTTATTGTTAGCTAATCCATTGTCTTGCCTCATACTTCCTACAAATATTCATATTTTCAATTTATTTTAAAATATTTTTAACACTTTATCATCTTTTCATAAAGCAGGCATCACATGCTCGGCTCAAAAAAACATAATAATGGGAGGGAAAGTAACCTGGTTGACTGTTGAATCGAAGGAATGCTTTTCGGGGAGAGCCTTCCCACATGGTCAGACGTAACAAAAATGTTATGGCAAAGACCCTGTATATAGTTAGTCAGTTAGTTGGTGAGGTCTGCAGAGAGGTAGACTGGCAGGTCTCCTTTAAGAAGATAACTTTTATGTATTCTAGATTTGTTCCAAATATACAATTGGAAGTTTTTTTGAAATTTAAAGTACGCAATTCTTTTTTTCCAATTAAGGGGCAATTTAGCGTGTTCATTCCACCTATTCTGCACATAGGTGAGACCCACACAGACACTGGTAGAATATGCAAACTCTACACAGACAGTGACCCGGGGCCAGGATCGAACCTGGGTCCTCGGCACCGTGAGGCAGCAGTGCTAAGCACTGCACCACTGTGCTGTCCTAAATATACAATTGCATGATTTGTATACTGGATAGTCTTTGTATCTGAACCCAAGGCCACCAATGGGAGTGACCAGTGCCACTGAAACGTAGGATAAGTGAAACTTGTAATTTCTGAAGGAAAGTGTACTTACCTGAATACTGAACGTAAACAGAATTAGATCTGCCTGTAATGCTGTATAGTCAAACAGCCTGCCAGTACCTGTGGTTCTACTCATTCCCAGATATTTGAATCCTGGCAGTAATTTCTGACCAGTTTATTGTACATAAATGACCCAATTTAGAAACAAACAGATCTCTGAAGGTTGCCACTCCAGTGGATAGAGCCATGAAGAAGGCCTATAGTACAGTGTGTTAGCGTTTATTAACAGGGGGCTTGAGTTTAAGAGCCGTGGGGTTATGCTGCAACTGTACATGACTCTGGTGAGACCACATTTGGAGTATTGTGTGCAGTTCTGGTCACCTCACTATCGGAAGGATGTGGAAGCATTGGAAAGGGTGCAAAGGAGATGTACCAGGATGCTGCCTGGTTTGGAGGATAGGTCTTAGGAAAGGTTCAGGGAGCTAGGGCTTTTCTCTTTGGAGCGGAGGAGGATGAAAGGTGACTTAATAGAGGTTTATAAGATGGTGAGGGGGATAGATAGAGTGGACGTTCATAGACTATTTCCTCAGGTGGATGAAGCTGTTACAAGGAGGCATAACAATAAGGTTCAGAGTGGGAGATATAGGAGGGATGTCCGAGGTAGGTTATTTACTCGGAGACTGGTTAGGGTGTGGAATGGACTGCCTGCTGTGATAGTGGAGTCGGACACTTTAGGAACTTTCAAGCGGTTATTAGATAGGCACATGGAGCACACCAGAATGACAGGGAGTGGGATAGCTTGATCTTGGTTTCGGACAAGCTTGGCACAACATCGAGGGGCGATGGGCCTGTTCTGTGCTGTACTGTTCTATGATGCCACTTGTCCCATCTCTCAAAAGTAACTCAGTAGGGAACCGTTTCTATCCGTTTTAGCCAATGGAACCAATAAAGGTCCCAACAAAGAAACTGAGCAGTGGAATTCAATTTCCAATGGAAGGATTTATTACTTTAAATAACCTGTTGCTTCATTATTCAAGAAGACATCCCAGCTCTGAGACCTATCTAACCCTGGCCAGTACTGCTGAACTTGACTGCAGAGGTAGATTTTAATTCATTTTTGGCAGTCACATTTTGAAGATGTTGATTGAGACAAACTTGAACCACCCTTGCCTTTTTATTTTACTTTATAAATTTTGAGTACCCAATTCTCTCTCTCCTCTCCCCCCCCCCCCCCCCCCCCCCCCCCCCCCCAAAATTAAGGGGCAATTTAGCGTGGCCAATCCACCTACTCTGCACATCTTTGGGTTGTGGGTTGAGACTCGCGCAGACACAGAGAGACTCACGGGGACTCGGGGCCGGGATCGAGCCCAGGTCCTCAGCGTCATGAGGTGGCAATGCTATCCCCTGCGCCACCTTGCTGCCCCAGGATCCTTGCTTCGAAGTGGCAAATTTCATCCACACAATAGGATTTTGCTGAAGTTTCATGTTGCTTCAATAAATGCATTTCTCCGCGGATTGAAACCATGGATAAATATCCTAGTGTGACTGCAAGGGGCACACTCTAGCAAATTTCTTTTAAGTTTTATTAGTTTGCGAAATCTTTCTTCATCACTATCTTTGTGTTAATTACCTGATTTCAAAGCTTTCTAATGGACCAGTTCCAACAGGTTAATTTAACAGGTTCATGTTTTGTGTAAATAATTAAGCTGGGGAAAGATTACAAGAGACAAGTTGTCTGGGAGGTTTAAGACATAAAAGGAAAGAGGTGTTGGGTTTGTGCATTTAAAAAAAAATTTTAAATACCCAATTCATTTTTTTTCCTATTAAGGGACAATATAGCTTGGCCAATCCACCTACCCTGCACATCTTTGAGTTGTGGGGGTGATACCCACACAGACATGGTGAGAATGTGCAAACTCCAGCACGGTAGCATGGTGGTTAGCATAAATGCTTCACAGCTCCAGGGTCCCAGGTTCGATTCCCGGCTGTGTGGAGTCTGCACGTCCTCCCCGTGTGTGCGTGGGTTTCCTCCGGGTGCTCCGGTTTCCTCCCACAGTCCAAAGATGTGCGGGTTAGGTGGATTGGCCATGCTAAATTGCCCGTAGTGTCCTAAAAAGTAAGGTTAAGAGGGAGAGGGGGGGGTTGTTGGGTTACGGGTATAGGGTGGATACGTGGGTTTGAGTAGGATGATCATTGCTCGGCACAACATCGAGGGCCGAAGGGCCTGTTCTGTGCTGTACTGTTCTATGTTCCACAGAGACAGTGACCCAGGGCCAGGATCGAACCCGGGTCCTCGGCGCCATGATGTTGCCTTGGTTTGTGAATTTTTAATCAGATATTATAAGAACATGAAAACTAGGAGCAGGAGTAGGTCATCTGGCCCTTCGAGCCTGCTCAATGAGATCATGGCTGATCTTTTGTGGACTCGGCTGCACAATAACCCTTTATTTCTTTATTCCTCAAAAAACTATCTCTCTTTATCTTTAAAACATTTAATGAAGGAGCCTCAATTGCTTCACTGGGCAGGGAATTCCATAGATTCACAACCCTTTGGGTGAAGACGTTCCTCCTAAGCTCAGTCCTAAATCTACTTCCCCTTATTTTGAGGCTATGCCCCCTAGTTCTGCTTTCACCCGCCAGTGGAAACAACCTCCCCACATATATCCTATCTATTCCCTTCATAATTTTATGTTTCTATAAGAACCCCCCGCATCCTTCTAAATTCCAACGAGTACAGTTGGTGGGTTTCTGGAGCAAGTAAATAGGCTGGATCTAACATTTGCAATTTTTGATAAGTTGAGTTCTTTTGAAAATCAAAGTTAAGCCAGAGGTATCGATAAGCATTTTGCAATCTACACTACTTCCATGAGTAAACAGAAGAGAGTATATTATATTTTTGTTGCCCTGAAAGCAGAAATACATTTGAAACATGAAAAATGTTATCTTTGGAAAAATGTGAGTTTGAGGTATGAGAACAATGAGATGAAAGGGAGGAACGGTATTTTCGAGTTACGGTGGAGAGCTTATTTGTTGGTTGTGCAGGTGTTGCTCGTTTTGCTAAGTGTGCTTTACACTTAATTGGCTCTGTTTTATAACCTTGCTCTAGAGTCGCCAGGTATCTTTATGATACCACCACGAGGTTCAAGTTCAAGTGCTGATCAATAACTCAATACACCAGTTAGTAAGGTTCAAATCCAAACACATTTATTATATACACAGTCAATCGCTACTCATGCATAAAATACTACAGAACTAGACTATTTCTACCACTACAGGCCAATACTTATCTTTGGAAAAGGAACCCACTGGGTCAGGGAACAATGGCCTCTCGTTCGATCCTGTGGCTGCAGGCTTCCAGCTGGTGTGGACTAAGGGTTAGGAGCGCCTATCTCGTAGCGTGCGTTGACTGGACACTTACTTGTTGGTGCAGCTGCTAGGCAGGTCTCTGTCAAGGGTTGTTTCGAGCTGCTGGGAGACCCTGCCAAGAAGACCGAATTGAACTTGGGAACTTTAATTTATAGTCCCCAGGGGCTTCGCGCCCTTTTGGACGGACCCCGTACCTGGTTCCAATTGATTGGACCATGTTCCAATCGATTGGTTTGATTTCCCCAATACTGGGGCCGATCCCTGATTGCTGGGAGGTTCCTAAGCGTCCGTTGGCTTCTTTTGTGTTGGCTCCTGCTGGCGCCGAGGAGTCTGGCTTTGCCTTGACTATCTTAACTGTTGCTATTGTTCCCGGGGATCGCTCATCAATATGCAGATGGTCGTCAGTTTCAGTGCTGTCTGCTTTTCTGCGAGTCTAATATACAGGAACCTTGGCATTCTGCTTCCTTCCCTGTACCTGTCCATTTTTCCCTGCGTTCTTAGCGAATCTCCATTTTAAAGTCGGTAAGTGGCCAACCCAGGTGGCTACACAGGGAAGATCTGGAAGCAGCTCTGGGCCGGGAGAAGTAAGTTACATCATCCACCCAGTCAAACCAGAAAAGTCCTGGGTTGCAAAAAAAGCAGACTTGTTTCTGAAGGTTTCCTGGTTTTCCACAGCAGTAAGAGTTGGAGACGTCATGTGGTATACCTTATTCAAGTGGTGGCAGCTTTGCCTTGGGTAATTTTATTTTTTAAATTTAGATTACCCAATTATTTTTTTCAATTCGGGGGCAATTTAGCGTGGCCAATCCATCTAACCAGCACATCTTTGGGTTATGGGGGTGAAACCCAGGCAGACATGGGGAGAATGTGCAAACTCCACACAGACAGTGACCCAGAGCCGGGATTCAAACCTGGGTCCTCAATGCTGTAGTCCCAGTGCTAACCACTGCACCACCGTGCTACCCTACCGTGG
This sequence comes from Scyliorhinus canicula, assembly GCF_902713615.1. Taxonomy (NCBI): domain Eukaryota; kingdom Metazoa; phylum Chordata; class Chondrichthyes; order Carcharhiniformes; family Scyliorhinidae; genus Scyliorhinus; species Scyliorhinus canicula. The sequence continues at coordinate 116,007,970 of NC_052161.1, read as the reverse complement.
GTAATTATATTGGATTTTTCACCACCAGTCAGCTCTCCCCCTCAAAGGGGAAAGCAGCCTATGGTCATCTGGGACTATGGCGACTTTACCGTACCTTTACCATTATACTGAATTTTTATAGTTAAACTTAAGGGAGTCTGGTCTGCGAGGTGTTTACTTGTGGGTCCGACCAAGTAGGGAGTCTTTTGGGGACCTCCTAAGGAGAGATTAAAGCATTGGGCTTCTACTCACTGGAGTTTAGAAGGATGAGGGGAACTGATTGAGGTACATAAAATACTAAAAGGGAGAGTCCATGGTGTTATGGATAAGATACTGGCATGGATAGAGGATTGGCTGATTGGCAGAAGGCAGTGGGGGGATAAAGGGGTATTTTTCAGGATGACAGCCAGTGACTACAACCATTATTATCTAAAGCACAAGGGCAGCAGATACATGGAAACACCACCTCTTGGACGTTAGCCTCCAAGCCCCTCACCACCCTGACTTGGAAATATATCACTGTCACTGGGTCAAAATCTTGGAACTTCCTCCCTAACAGCACTGTGGGTGTACCTACACCGAGGGACTGCAGTGGTTCAAGAAGGCAGTCCAGGATCTTCTCGAGGGCAATTAAAGATGGGCAATAAATGCTGGCTAGCCAGTGACATCCACCTGTATTTCATGAATTAATTTTTACAAGTAGCTGTAACCCCGGGTGAATTGTTTGCTATAGACACTCCCATGGCAAGAGCCCATGATACATTTGGCTAATTTGCACCTATCACAGGCAATCACTACTCCATCTTTATATCCTGATGCTTTATTGGTCAGAAATGGGATACCAGTTGTGTTGGGTAGAAGATCCTCATGTTGATAGAACCAGTCAGTTTGTAAAGTTGTGAATTTTTTCTTTATAAAACACCTATACCAGAGTGTACTGCTTACAAATGGAAAATGGCTAAATTATAAAGTAAATGCACTTGCGTTATTTGCTTGCTTACAGAAAATCTATGCCATATTGAAAGTTGTTCTTCTAAGCTTAATATATATTTAAATGGGCAGCAATTGGACAGGATGTTGTCTATTTTCAACCAGACTAAAACCAAACTTGTGTGTTGCTAGATTAGAATTGTTTTGTATGTAGGGAGCACCATGTCTCAATGAATAAGACCCTTCAAGATGGTGCTATGATACTGGAAGAGACCCCTAATAAATATTAGGAAACTGGATGAGAAACCCCAACAATGTTTCAATTTTTAAACTGAGGAAAGGGTACTTCACCCGTTCCCAGGAATGACTCCACTAACAAATAAGGATTGTTGTATAGAAACAACATATAAGGAAAGTAGGAAGGAGCTTAAGCAAGGGGTCAGGAGGGCTAGAAGGGGTCGCGAAAAGTCATTGGCAAATAGGGTTAAGGAAAATACCAAGGCTTTTTACACGTACATAAAAAGCAAGAAGGTAGCCAGGGAAAGGGTTGGCCCACTGAAGGATAGGCAAGGGAATCTATGTGTGGAGCCAGAGGAAATGGGCGAGGTACTAAATGAATACTTTGCATCAGTATTCACCAAAGAGAAGGAATTGGTGGATGTTGAGTCTAGAGAAGGGTGTGTAGATAGCCTGGGTCACATTGAGATCCAAAAAGGCGAGGTGTTGGGCGTCTTGAAAAATATTACGGTAGATAAGTCCCCAGGGCCTGATGGGATCTACCCCAGAATACTGAAGGAGGCTAGAGAGGAAATTGCTGAGGCCTTGACAAAAATCTTTGGATCCTCACTGTCTTCAGGTGATGTCATGGAGGACTGGAGAATAGCCAATGTTGTCCCTTTGTTTAAGAAGGGTAGCAAGGATAATCCAGGGAACTACAGGCCGGTGAGCCTTACGTCAGTGGTAGGAAAATTACTGGAGAGAATTCTTTGAGACAGGATCTACTCCCATTTGGAAGCAAATGGACGTATTAGTGAGAGGCAGCATGGTTTTGTGAAGGGGAGGGCGTGTCTCACTAACTTAATAAGAGGTCACAAAGATGATTGATGCAGGTAGGGCAGTGGATATTGTCTATATGGACTTCAGTAAGGCCTTTGACAAGGTCCCTCATGGTAGACTGGTACAAAAGGTGAAGTCACACTCGATCAGGGGTGAGCTGGCAAGGTGGATACAGAACTGGCTAGGTCATAGGCAGAGAGTAGCAATGGAAGGGTGCTTTTCTAATTGGAGGGCTGTGACTAGTGGTGTTCCGCAGGGATCAGTGGTGGGACCTTTGCTGTTCGTAGTATATATAAATGATTTGGAGGAAAATATAACGGGTCTGATTAATAAGTTTGCAGACGGCACAAAGGTTGATGGAATTGCAGATAGCGATGAGGACTGTCAGAGGATACAGCAGGATTTAGATTGTTTGGAAACTTGAGCGGAGAGATGGCAGATGGAGTTTAATCCGGACAAATGTGAGGTAATGCATTTTGGAAGGTCTAATGCAGGTAGGGAATATCCAGTGAATGGTAGAACCCTCGAGAGTATTGAAAGTCAGAGAGATCTAGGTGTACAGGTGCACAGGTCACTGAAAGGGGCAACACAAGGTAGTCAAGAAGGCATACGGCATGCTTGCCTTCATTGGCCGGGGCATAAGTATAAGAATTGGCAAGTCATGTTGCAGTTGTATAGAACCTTAGTTCGGCCACACTTGGAGTATAGTGTTCAATTCTGGTCGCCACTACCAGAAGGATGTGGAGGCTTTAGAGAGGATACAGGAGAGATTTACCAGGATGTTGCCTGGTATGGAGGGCATTAGCTACGAGGAACGGTTAAATAAACTCGGTTTGTTCTCACTGGAGCGATGGAGGTTGACGGGCGATCTGATAGAGGTCTACAAAATTATGAGGGGCATAGACAGAATGGATAGTCAGAGGCTTTTCCCCAGGGCAGAGGGGTCAATTACTCGGGGGCATAGGTTTAAGGTGCGAGGGGCAAGGTTTAGAGTAGATGTACGAGGCAAGTTTTTTTACACAAAGGGTAGTGGATGCCTGGTACTCTCTGCCGGAGGAGGTGGTGGAAGCAGGGGTGATAGTGACATTTAAGGGGCATCTTGACAAATACATGAATAGGATGGGAATAGAGGGATACGGACCCAGGAAGTGTAGAAGATTGTAGTTTAGTCGGGCAGCATGGTCGGCACGGGCTTGGAGGGCCGAAGGGCCTGTTCCTGTGCTGTACTTTTCTTTGTTCTTTGTATTATTAGCAGATGATTAACCTCATTAACATCCAAGGAAAAAGCGGCTTTTTGCAAAGTTCAAAAAAAATAAATTGAGTACCCAATTATTATTATTTTTTTCCAATAAGGGGCACAGGGGCACCTACCCTGCACATCTTTTGCGTTGTGGGAGTGAGATCCACGGGAGAATGTGCAAACTCCACACGGACAGTGACCCAGGACCGGGATCAAACCTGAGATCTCGGCGCCGTGAGATAGCGGTGCTAACCAGTGCACCACCGTGCCGTCGAAAAAGCAGCTTATTGATTAATAGTTAAACCGTTCGGAAAAAATACAGGTCTTTGAGCTTACTTTCCCATCTACTTCTAAAATTTCAATTAAGCAAAATCCACAATCAGGCCAAATGCCCCTTATTAGTACAGTTAACACTTCGTGGCTTACAGATTTATTCACAAAGTCCTTGGAGTGAAGCTTTTAGAAGTCAGCCAGAGAAACGCAACTTTTCTCAGAACCTTAAAAGTGAAACTAAGGATAGAACCAGCCTCTCCCATGAGTGACATGACAGCTTGTCTAGCTGTTAACCCCTTAATTATGGGTTTAGCAGACATATAACCTGGATACCTTAACCTAAGTCCTTTTAACAACATTATTGCAACAGACATGTAATACAATATAAAAATTTCCTACATTCATCACAATGGATATATTTGTATTTATCCTTTTACACCATCTTGTTAGCTAAAAGTGTTTTGTAATAATCAAGTTACAGCTTGCACCCCTTCCTCTAGCTGTTTTCTGTTTTGGTGTTTGCCATTTTGGGCACAAATGAAAAACTTTTGTTTGCTCTGAATACACATTGCTCATATTCCAGTTTTCATGTCTGCTTCAGGAGGTTGGCTCATGTTCCATCAAAAGTGCCTCCTTTTTAAGATTGCCTTCTCTTTCACTGTGGCGTATTAAAGCAAATATTTTCCTGTTCCATGAAAATGAAACTCCTTGGGGGTGCTTGTCGATTGAGAGAAAGAAGAATCATGTGTCTTTCAACCCACCTAGATATCTGAGTTTGAACGATGAAGCCAGTGGCATGCCATCTGGACAGCTGTGGGCCAAGTGCTGGAACATGGTATTAGAATAGATAGGTGTGTGATAGCCGGTGCAGACATGATCGGCTGAAGAGCCTCTTTCTGTGCTCCACGACTCTGGCTCCGGTACCTGCCTTGGGTCACTGTCTGTGTAGGTTTCTTGCAGGCACTCCGGTTTCCTCCCACAAGTCCCAAAAGACGTGCTGTTAGGTGAATTGGACATTCTGAATTGTCCTTCTGTGTACCCGAACAGGTGCCGGAGTGTTAATGTAGGCCTACTTGTGACAATAATAATAATAAAGAAAAACTTCACGTTGAACACTTCATATTTTTTGTATATTATGCATTGCTATCACACTTGGGTGTACAGAATCGTACTTATTTGTGAACAGAACATACTTGAAGCATTCCAGGACATAGCAGCGTCTAACCCTCAATAATTTTGGGATAAATGCCATCTTGTAAATATCTGTAACAATATGCATGATTAAGAACTTGACATTCTCAACACTAGCTCAGTACTGGTTCCAGCAAAAGCTAATTGTCTTTATTTTTCAGGCCGACCAGAATCACCCAGTCAGAGGAGATCAGGCAGCAGAGTTGTGCAATTCGACAGCCCCATGGCCCTGATGGTACACCAGGCTTCAAACAGCGCAGATAAACGTGGGCCAGCGAGTGCGCTTTGTAAAACAGAACTCTCCAGGACCGAGCGTGCAGTGTTGGACAGAGAGAACGGACTCAAGCAGAGGACCTGATCTGCTTCTCTTGCACTGTGATCCCCCTTTGCTCCGCCCACTGTGACTTTTCTCCTTGCGCACTGTGACCCCTGCTCCACCCACTGTGGTTGGCACACTGCTGTGAGCTCTCCAAGGAAACCGTGAAGGGGAGGTTTCTTGCAATCAGACTGGCCAAGAATACATTGTGTGCCATTTCTAACTAGAAATTTGCTCCAGCAATAATACTGTTTAAGAATGTTTGATAGTTTATCTTTTAATTTCAGAAAAGAGTTTGACTATGTATTAGTGATGGATGCTGTTTGTCCTTTTTCAGCCCACACTTCACAGGATTGTTTTGGTTTCTTCCCACCTGTCCCAATGCCATGAGATAGCCCTTCAAGGGTAATTATCTTACTAAGCGAAGAACGTCAAAATATCCATCAGAAATGCACCCATTTTAAGTTTGGCTCATCTTTAGCTATTTATTGTAGGCTGTATTTAAAATAAATGTTTTCAAAACATCTTATCTGGAGAAAGATGCCAAAAACATGAAATGATCCACAGGAATGTGGTGCCCATACTTGGGCTATTTGGCACAGCAAGCCAAGGGGCGCACAGCGGTTGTGTTCAGTAGTGCAAGTGGTCTGTTGTACAACCAATTCCTGTCCTCCCATCCATAGGAAGCGAGCAGGTCCGTTGGTTACCGGAGAATTAGTTGAGGCGGGAGCGCTGTGGGGTAGGAAAAGAGAGAAGCTCAAAAAGTGGCCGTGAATGTTGCGGTATCTCATCCACCTGAATGTGGTTAGCTGCATTGGCCAAATCCCAGCTGACCACCAGGATTTTATTTTTTATATCAAAAACTAATACGGTGGTGGGATTTTTTTTTTTAAATGGCGTACTAGGGTAGCACTTAGGTGCTAGCTGCATAATGCTGTGGTCCCGTGATCTTATTCCAGCACTGCCTTATGCTCAAATTCACCAGCTATGCTTTGTGCATGATGGTATAAACTGCAGGATAAGTATAACTTGCAGTGGTAGAAAATCTCTTTGTAAAAGAGGATGTTTCGGCAAAGGCCATGTCTGTAGTTAATGCTGCTCCCATTGTGGGTCAGTACAGAGCAGTATTGCTCTCCGAAACTGGGAAGGTTTTCAACATGTTCTATTTGGAACTTTTCCAGTTTTACAAAGGGGAGAAGTTAGAGGAAGAGAGAAGGACAAGAAATGTAATTTTTTTTTTAAATAAAAAGGGAAATAAAATGGTTCCAATGAAATTATATGTTGCTTCGAGAAGGTGAAAGGTTTGAGGCTAAGTGGTGGAGCCTGAGATTTTGGTACAGTTTTTTGTCTCCCTTCTGATGGTTGTGTGCATTCTGTGCCCTGCTGTCTGTCACAAAAGCGAGGTTTTCCAGTTACTGCCCATCACTAGTACATACTCTTAGTACTTTTCAAGGCAATGCCTTTGTTTTCTAGAATCTCAAAAAAAAACTGTTTCTAGGTCCATCTAATGTTAAAAAGGGCATGGATGTAATTTCTTTTTGTGTGGCTCACACATGAATCATCTGTCTTGTGCTTGCGCAAATGCGCATGTGTTTGTGTACGTGTGTGTTCTGTATATGTGTCTGCCTGCGAACAAAATATTGCTTCTGTGTGGGGAGGATGGGGTGGAGTGTAGTTTAATTAATGAAGATTGGTGAATTTCAATCAGTGCTTTTTTGGGGGGGGGGGGGGGAGAAAATAATATTAGCCGCCTCACTCCTGTACAGCTGCTAGCACAGCCTCTCCATACACCAGCCATCAAATTATTTGTCTGGGGCATAAAACATGACTGAATTGATTTGTACTGCGGTTGATTGGGTTTCAAATGCTGTCCATGGTCATGATGATAAACTGTAAAATGTCAGGCCCTGGAAGATTTTTTAACTTTTATATTGAATAATATTCAAAGTGCTTCCCCAGCAATTGTTAATGTCATCTTTTATTTTCCTGCATATCTTGTCCCCAGGTTTGGGTTGTCAGTTGGTGAGTTATTTTCGCACTACCTAGCATTTCACTTGGTCAGTGGACTGACACAACCTGATCTCTGGTGTTTATGAACTTGGCACAACTGGAACAATTGCCTCAGACTCTTCAGAATATACTTGTTCTGTAAACAATAAAACAGCTGACTCACTGCTGGTTCTTTGGGTTAATATGCTGCGTGATGTGGTGTATGTACCACCAGGAAGGTCGTGGTTTTAATCTAATCTCAAATCAGCCAGCCAGTGGTGGCTCTTACAAGTGACCTCTGTGCTCTGGGAGGGTGGGGGGGTGGGGGGGGGGGGGGGGGGGGGAAATCTAGGCAGATTTTTCATTCTATGTAGTTATTCAGCAATTATTAAGAATGGGCAGAGGCTCAGTTTTAGTCCTGCTGCTTTTCCTTTTTGATTCCCCTCATTTCTCCCTACTCCAATCAAATAACCTACCGATGCACATTGTTCAGCTCGCACACTTGGATGAGGTACTGTCTGTGGAACTGTACCCAAGCCCGAGTTAAATGCCTTCAGGAGAGGGAAGGTGGAGGTGGAAAATCTGAGGTAATCACTGGATTGGGGGATTTATATTTCTACAAAGGCAAAAGTATAAGTATTTATGGACCTAAAGCACAGTTGGGTTAATCAAGCAAGTAATTGTTTTGTTTCCCAGCCAGAATTACAATCAGGCAACTATTTTTTTTTAATCAAGCTTTTTTTTTCCTCTTGCAGTTAGTGATTTCAAAGCCCTTGTATCTAATGGTAAGCCAAATGGCAATAGTTTACAAATAGAGCAAACTTGTAGATTACAGCTGAAAGCTAGCACTGGCATAAATTGTGCAGCATTTTGGGGCCTGTTGGGCTTGAGAGTCATTGTCAAGGAGGAAATGTGTTTGAAACACTGGTATTGTAGTGAAATAAAGTAGCAGTGTCAAAACTAGCCTTGTGAACAGGACTGTGGAATAGTTGCCAATTTGCCCTGTTCAGTTTGGACTGGATGAATTAAAACGTGCTTGAAGAACATTGTACACCCTTTCCATTATTCAACAAAAGATAAATAGCCACAGGTACCGAATTTGGTATACTAAATAAAATCCGGATCAACTTGGCATAATGGTAGCGGGCAATGAATGGCTGAAGACCAGTTTCAGCTCCATAATAGATTAGTGTTGGTTGTGGATGGGATGCAGAAAAAAAGCTGGGAGTGTGTTGGGGAAATGGCATGTTCAGTAAAGCTAAATAAGACTTTTGATTATACAGAGATGGGAATCTTGTTACCGTTGTCTGCATGTTAGAAAGTCTTTGTCAAAGTGCTGAATGAAACTCATTTTAATGAAATAAGTCTGCACAAAGATTGTCCTGCTATGCAAAATTATTTACATTTTGATTTCTGCTAATCCAGAGACTACAGAATGATGGTGCTGCCTCCCCTCAATAGGGCTATTAACTATCCCTTGCCCTTCTACCTTTTTCAGACAGCTTTGCTGAGATCAGGCTTTTATTAAGTTTGCAATTGCCGCATACCTGTACATGATAGAGTTGCCAACTTGTAGTACCATGCAGAATTTCAGGAATCTTTAGGAAAGAGTATATAAAAATCAGTGACGTGAACAATTTACGGCAATATTGATGGTGATTGGAGCATAGTATGGTCGCTGGGCTGGTTTGTAATCCTATTTGGCTGGTTTGACAGCTAGTGGATAAAGGATAAATATCGAGCAATAATGATAAATGAGTAAGGGGTCAGTTTTCAGATACTGATCTCTAATGTAAGCTGTCATTTCAGTGCACCTGTTCACTGCCACAGATATCATTAAAAAAAACATGAAATTATTGCAGAGGTGCAAAAATGGTCCAGTTACTTTGCAAACCTTGTGACAAAATCCAGTTCCGTTGTGAGATCACCAAGTGCTCTGAACTGTGTTCCAGACCTTTCGGAGTCGTGGGGCCTTTTTATTAATGCATCTTAATGAGGGCCACTTTCATTACTGAATAAGCTGAATTTTATCTTTGGCCATGTCCAATTACTGGATTTTCTGACCAGTTATTTGGAGATTGCGCTTTATGCATTTTCTTTTGTGTAACAGCAAGCTAGTTACCTTCATCTTAATTCCCATTGCAATTTACTTTAATCACCAACAGCCAGATATTGCTGATATACCAGCACTCTCAACAAACTTGACTTTACTCTGGAAGTAGTTGGTTCAAGAGTTTCTTTCTTTTCTAGGAAACTGGCAAGCTCAGAAGTAAATTTAGCAAAATGGCAAAACAAAGTGAACGGGGATGTTGAAATTTGTGCTCAAAGTTGATTTAAAGGTTATTTATATAGCATCTAAAGACAACTTGCATCTGAATTGTGTGAAATGGGTGTTAGCAGAAAACCGCTTTGCTTCAGTGGTTATAATGGAATGTGATATGTGTGGAATTTGTAAACTAGTGAAAATGCTTGGGGTTCTTCAATAATGTCATGAGGGACACTAAATGTCCTTCTGTGATTATCGTTGACATTACAGATGCTTGAACAATACAGTGATTGTAAGTGACAGGTATATTACTTGGAAGTTACTTTTAAAGAACGTTAAAACTCCTTGGTTACATTGCACCTTTTCACCTGCTTCCAAGTATCTCGGGAATTTTTGAAAACAAAATCACATTGCCCTTTTTCTATTGTATGGTAGAATGTAACTTGAAGCAATGAGTTGCCATGTTTTCTGGGGAAGATGTAGGTGTACCTAATTTAAATATAAAATGGCATTGATATCCCTTTTCACTGCCCTCCTGCCCCCAAAACCAATGTTAGACTCTAATCAGAAGGTTGGGCCTATACAGCCAGTTGACTTTTTGAACTGAATTATGAATTGTGCTTTGACGTACCTTTTTTTAATTCTACAGAGAATGCTGTAGACTGAAATTTGGATTTGTACAGAATTGGCTGTCAGTATTAATATTGCTACTGGGCTACTACATAAAAAGTGCATGGCAAAATGGCTAACGAGAACCACACCACCCCTTAACTGAAATGGGTCTATCGGATGATTATTGAATGTAAAGATGATTTGTAGACCATTTTCAAATGTCCTGGTTATCACTGGCAGATGGTCATGTAGATAGTAGCTTCTCCACTCTTCTGTTTGATAGGTTCAGTTTGTAAGCAATAATAATGGGTCATGATTTCCATTACACTGTAGTTTGCATATCTTGCTGCATGGAGAAATCAGCCTAGTATCGGAGACATTGAATTGTTGGACCCATGACGTGGATTCCCGTGTTATCTGAACTCTGACACATGCCACTCATATGCAATCTGTCGGAGCAAATGGGAACTTACCAGGAAGCCTCTCATCAATCAAGTAAACATCCTGGGGAACAATTTGAGGTGTTGCATAGAATGTGCTTTTTGCCCAAGTATGAACTATGTACTCCTGACTTGGCAGGGGACAGAAAGGGAAATGGAGGTGGGGTGGGGGAGACAGAAAAACAAACTGAAAACATTTACCAACTAGTCAGATATATTAGCATAGATCACTGAGCAATTCTAGAGTTACGTAGAGAGGCTTGACTTATGTACAAAATCGCTTTTGTGCACAGTTCATTCTGGTTTATATTATTGGCTTAGCGCAATCAGTGTCTGGTCTTAACTTGAGAGTAACTTGAATGTTCTAAATCTGTCTCTTTAAACAAAGGTTTCCCTGATGTATGGTGGTTCTTTAAAGTTGAGTGTGTAGGCCAGCAAAAGGACAAAGGATGTATGTCAAGCCTGTTACATTCACAAATTACATTTAAGCTTGTTGCTATGCTTGTATAATGAGGATTATGCTGGGAGTATGCAGCTTTAATGCTATCAATGCAGTTTATTTTTTCATAACTTTAGCAAAATATCACCCTTCTGTCAGCACTGATTTCCCCCCCCCCCCCCCCCCTCCCCTCAAATTCCCCTTTGAAGATTTCCAAGTAGGTCCAGCTGCTACACCTGGGAACATGACACATCTTAAGAGTTGCCCTGATTCAAGAGGAAGAGTTAGGAACCAGGCTTGGTTTGCATGGATTTGTGGTTTGATTATTAAGTTTGCACCTTAGTTATAAATGCAGACACAGTTATTTTTTGTTTATGTGAAAGCTGCAACAGACCTGACCTTTATATATAGATTTTTACAAAAAAAAATGCTGTCCATTCATTTGGACTTTTTTGAATGTTTTATTGTCTTGGTGAGTCCATGTGGATGGTTATGCTACACACTTGCGGTTGCAAATCAGTACTTTGAAAAGATGCTGTCTTTGCACTTCAGTGAGACAATGTTGTATATTGCAGGAGTGGTAGGAACTTCACGTGGATCTTGAGATTTATTTAACCTCAATTTATTTCATAAACTACAGTATCGTTTGGGACTTCTTAAAGGGCATATTCTCTTTGGGGGGGGAAAAATGCGTTGTTTATTTGGGCATATGATGCAAAGATATTTTGAGGTCGCTCATCTGTGACCTTGTTCCAACAAAAAAAAAATGCTCATCTCATTAAATGAAATGCACAATTGGTCAGTCAACATCTGAAAGAAAGTAAATGTTTCAAGTGGTATGCTTGATCAGAATGGCCATTCTCTGTCACCAAACAAAGACAGTTTCTTGGAGTACTTCATGAAAAAACTGCCCCTATTTAAGCTTGCATAATGCTTTGTGAAATTGTCCATCAGGTTCTTGCATGCTGTTGCACTCAGTCGATGAAAGTGGCATACGCTTGTGTGCCGTATGGTTAACGATGTAAACAATTGCTAGATACCAGTCACACAATCTAAAGTAAATTCATGCTTTGAATGTGTTGACCAGCAGGTTACTGTCGGGTAAGATGTCTATCACTGTATTTTGTCTTTATTTACTGACAATGTAACGTTTGTAGGATTCAGTGTTAACAGCTGCTGTTTGGTTGAATTTATTATAGTCCTTTCCATTTGCATGAAGGCTGGGAAAGATGTGCAAATATTGTTTTTAATTGCCTGTTTAACATCTTTATCAACAAACAGATGCTCTTGCTACTGTCCTTTTATAATTTTATATTTTATCCTGCAAAATCACCTGGATCTCTTGAAGCAGCATTTTCTTAGTGTTCAGCAAAGGAAAGTTCTGGTCTGTGAGTGCTGGACATAATCTGTACAACTTCTGTTTATAACTGACTGGCAAAGTTAACTATATTTTGAGTAAAATTTTATAAGTTTAGCCTCAACAGTTTGGCCTGATTTTTGGTGTGTTTTGCTCTTTGTCTTATCTGAGGTAGACTTCTTAAAGTAAATCTTGTAATTTCTTTTTAAATTTGAAGTGCCCAATTTTTTTTCCAATTAAGGGGCAATTTAGCGTGGCCAATCCACCTACCCTGCACATATTTGGGTTGTGGGGGTGAGACGCACGCAGATATGGGGAAGATGTGCAAACTCCACACGGACAGTAACCCAGGTCCTTGATGTTGTGAGGAGGCCACTGCGCCACCGTGCAGCCCTAGTTCTTAAAGTCAATCATCAAAGTTCTCTGATTCCAGTATATTTTTCTGTGACAGTAGAACAGTGTGAGAGATTTCATAAGGAAGCCAAGGCTGTAGGAATAGGAAAAGTACATTTAACTTGTTAGGCTCTTTCTCTCATATTTTAGACCTTCAGAATAATTCAATCATTTAATTTCCTTCCTTGGTTTAAAGCCTTTATAGGTTCAATTCTTATCAGGTCTGATGCAGTTGAATGAAAAGGGAATAAACATGAACTCTGAACACTTTATTTTTCTGTTGATGGGTCGGTCTGAAATGGTAGCTTGTCTTTTTGATGCTGAAAACATTTCGAGCATTCTCTATTTGATATCCAGCATTTCCACTTCAACTGTGCGTTGCCGTGTCTGAATTCAGTGGAGTACTTGGTCTGCATCCCAAATACTATTTGCAAAAGGAGAAAAAAAAGAATTGAAAATGGAAAGCACCTACGAAGAATTGAAGAGGAAAACGCAAGCCGTGGAGAAATGAGCAAAGGTCCAGCCACTACCACAAGGAAGATCGTTACCAGTGAGCGTAGTTATAATGTGTTCAGCTGTTGTGCTTGGATGCATTTGGCAGGAAAGAAAAATGAGATGTGCCTCATTTTGTCATTTCCATATATGTGCTTTTGGAACCTGTTTTCTGAATTTTTTTCCAAACTCTTGCCCCCCCCCAAACATCTCTCTGAGTTCAATGCTCTCCCCATTCCTTTTTGAGTAAGATCTATTCCCAGGTGTCAATAATGTAGCAACACAACAGTTCTCAATTTAAGTAGCAGCTTTTAATTATAAGAATCTTTATTGTCACAAGTAGGCTTACATTAACACTGCAATAAAGTTACTGTGGGAGGAAACCGGAGCACCCAGAGGAAACCCACACAGGGAGAATGTGCAGACTACACAGACAGTAACCCAAGCTGGGAACTGAACCTGGCACCCTGGTACTGTGAAGCAACAGTACAAACCATTGTAAAAAGTCCAAGGTACTTCGTAGCAATAGTCAAACAAAAATTTACTCCAGCTCAGAGCTATTAGGACAGGTAATATGTTTTCAAGGAGTGTTTTAAAGGAGGGAGAGGTGAAAGGGGTTCAGGAAGAACGTCTAGAGCTTTCAGGCCTAAGTAATCCGTTCTGTGGGAAATGCACAATGTATCTAGTAGCATCTACCTGCTTGGCATGGTATAAAGCCGTAACATTGGGTGGAATTTTATCTTTATTTTTGATGAGGTCTCAACTTGGGTGGGAAAAGTGTTGTGCAGTCCACTCTTGCTCCAAATATTTTTGCTCATATGACATGATGACACATTGGCACTTACCTTTTTGATGTGTTCATTTATTTTCAACTTTGCAGTAATTGTAAAATATTCACTTTCGCTGTAGCAATTTTCTGCCCTGATCAATAGGATGCGATTGCAAGCATTTTACCAGTAGATGGTGGAGCATGTCATTATTAGCATAGTACTGTACTGACTAGTACTTGTTGTTTGAGTTAGTGTGGCCCACCAGCAGAAAAATCTCGGCTGACACTGGGGAGTGCTGCACTACTGAAGGTGCCATCTTTTGGATTAGATGTTAAACTAAAGCCGGTAGGGTGGGGGCCGGGGTGGAGGGTGATCTGGGGGCCGGGGTGGAGGGGGCTCCACTGGGCTCTATGTGAGGGGGAGGGGCTCCCACTGGGCTCTATGGGAGGGGGCTCCCACTAGGCTCTATGGGAGGGCGGGGGCCCTCCCACTGGGCTCTCTGGGAGGGGGGGTGCTCCCACTGGGCTCTATGGGAGGGGGGGGGTGCTCCCACTGGGCTCTATGGAAGGGGGGGGGGGGGCGCTCCCACTGGGCTCTATGGGAGGGGGGGGCGCTCCCACTGGGCTCTATGGGAGGGGGGGGGCGCTCCCACTGGGCTCTATGGGGGGGGGGGGCGCTCCCACTGGGCTCTATGGGAGGGGGGGGCGCTCCCACTGGGCTCTATGGGAGGGGGGGGGCGCTCCCACTGGGCTCTATGGGAGGGGGGGCACCCACTGGGCTCTATGGGGGGGGGGCTCCCACTGGGCTCTATAGGAGGGGGGGTGGGGCTCCCACTGGGCTCTCTGGGAGGGGGCTCCCACTGGGCTCTATGGGAGGGGAGGGGAGAGGGGGCGGGGGGCTCCCACTGGGCTCTATGGGGGGCTCCCACTGGGCTCTATGGGGGGCCTGCTCTCAGGTGGCCATTGGGTGTTATTACATGAATGTTCGTCTGTTACAGATTTCATGCTTGGTAATTTTAATTTGGTGGGCTTTAATGTGTAATTGGACAGTACTTGTGCACAAATCACATAGTGTGTCTGAGGTGTATATCCACCTCCAGTAAAACATTTAAACAGATGCTGTGTTTCCTTAATTTTTCAGGGGAAGCGACGTTAATTTTCTTATACTCAAATCCTCCACCTTATAGTTGAACTTGAAGAAAGTTCTGTACTATTGCTCTGTGGGTGTTGAAATTGTTGATGGTCGAATTTTTAAAAAATCCGCATCTGTTATTTATTGTGAGGTTATCTTGCTCCTGTTGATGTAGCTCTACTACATCTCTTATAACCTGAGATAGATCAATTTCCTAATGTGAGAAACGTACAAAACATCACTTTACACGTTCGCTTGGGGGCTTTTGGTCTGCACACAGGCTGCCCACAACCTCATCCCCTTCTCTCGCAGGAGCCGCGGGAAACTGAGACCGTGCCACCTCCAGTATCCCGTGATGCCGCGGGAGCCGACGATGGCCGGGCGTCCTCCAAGAGCCCGTGATGCAGCGGGCGGCGCCTCCTCCAATATCCCGTGATGCCCCGCGATTGTTGGGTGCGTCTGCATTGGGTCCTCCTGTGGTCGGTGGTGCGGCGGGCAGTAAGATGGCGGAAAGTGACTATGAGTCGGTGCTCTGTGTGAAGCCGGAGATTCACGTTTACAGGATCCCGCCGAGGGCAACGAACCGAGGCTACAGGTACGGCGGGGCTGCGCGGGAGATGCGGACTGACATCTGGCATTGGTGATGAACCCCGGTCGAAGTGATAGTGGAAGTTCCCGTTTCCGATGAAGGAAGTAAGACCCGAGTAAGAGTTTGACTGAGGGAGGAGAGAGACAGCAGAATAACGTCAGGATCGAAGAATGAGGAAAAAGATAGATGGAAAACCGGGGCGGGGGAGTTGTAGAGGACCTCAAGGGATCCTCATGGGAGTGTGATATGTGTACAATCCCGAGGGGGCGAAAGGACTGACATGCTCTGGAATCTGGAGCATTGACAATTGGGAGAATATTATCACTTTGTACATAGCTGCTGCCGTAATCACATATTGAATGGTTAGTGAACAATGTTGTTAATTCCGTAGCTGAAGACGTCGTCGTCGGGTTCAACTCGACGATGATGTCTACTTCAGGGTCGCCAGTTTCTGCCGTGGGTCTTCGGGTGGCTCAAAGGGCCGATTGTCGATCCGCAGATCTTCGGGTACATGAGGCAGGATGTCCCACGAGATAGTGTGGTGCAGGATTTGCTTCATTTTCTTCCCTGCTGTGCCTCAGCTCTGACAGCTGTTACAATGGGGGCGGGTTTAGCACAGTGAGCTAAACAGCTGGCTTGTAGTACACAACAACGCTAGCAGCCAGGTTCAATTTCCGTACGGGCCTCCCCGAACAGAAGGCAGAATGTGGCGACCAAGGGCTTTTCACAGTAACCATTGAAGTCTACTTGTGACAATAAGCGATTATTATTATTAGTGCCTCCCTTTTGCGAAAATATCCACAGTACCACAAAACGTTGCTGAATAAGATATGGGACTTAAAGGGGTTCATATTCTTCTTGTTTTGGTCATTGTTAAAGTAACATTACTAAGATTCTGACCATTAGTTGGAAATGATCTATTTGTTGATCACTAAGAATGGCAAATTCAGAATCATGACCAGCCAAAGAATAAGGAAGGACCCTGTGAATAAGCCAAAATGATATCCAGCCTGAGTCATTGGAATCAATCTGTTGTGTTTGGAATGATGTGGACAGATGCTCTGGATTATGTGCCCCTTATTCAAGGTTCACATTGAAACTCTTGTTTAGTCTTTTTTTTATATTTATGCGTGTCCAATTCTTTTTTTCCCCCAATTAAGTGGCAATTTAGTGTGGCAATCCACCTACCCTGCACATCTTTCGGTTTTGGGGGTGGCAGACACAGGGAGAATGTGCAAACTCCACGTGGACAGTGACCCGGGGCAGGTTCGAACCCGGGTCCTTGGCGCAGTGAGGCAACAGTGCTAGCCACTGTGCCACCGTGCTGCCCTGAAACTCTTATTAAAAGTGTTTTTTCTACCTGAACTACTTGTGTTGAATTATTGCTGCAGCAGTGACATTGAATAGTTAGTTTTATGCCACAGAAGTCCAAAACGGAGGTGCTATTGTAAATAGGGCAACGAACAATGTGCAGACAGTATTGAGAAACTGGCAGAATGGAACATATATTGATGACATCTTGCATTTATGGTCTGCCTGCTTGTTAAAACAGCCTGCATTTTCCAAATTGCATGTAAAAATACTGACCTATTTTACCTGTGCTAGTAGATTCAATGGCTATCACATCTCAACAGTTTATATTGTAAGCATTCAACAATTAAATTAATTGAAGTACATTCAACCAGATATACCCTTAGACTGTCAGGTTTCTGGCAAGAAACTACCTCCATATACTGGCAATAATCATTGGTTGTTTAACCCCAACATTTTCCAGTAATATCAATGACCGGCATGGACTCCATCTGTGCTATAAATGACTGCCCGACTCTTTCTGTAATTTTGTGTTATTTAAAAGGAAAAAAATCTCATCAGGGCATTAGAAATAGGTGTGGTACAAGAGTTAAAAAATGCTGCAAAGGGAGATGGGACTGATTGGTTTTGGGGAAGCTTAGACAGCAGCATAAAAGGAACAGTAGATGGAGATAGCTGTTGCCAGGTTAGTAGGCCAGTGCAGAATTTACCGGATTGGAGGAGTGCTTGTGGTCTAAAGAATGATAATAGAATGTACCTTTTCTTGTTTAAAAAGCAGTTGGTGTACACAGAAACTGACCTTGATCTTGTTGTTGAGTGTGGTGCTTGGAGGAAATGTTTCACATTGTCATACAGGATGCTGCTACTATAGAATCTGGATTTTGAACTTTGTGCAAAGTCCCACTGGCGGCGGGTTCAATAATCACTCAGAACATAGGGTGTGCAACAGGAAACGGCTCAGTACAAGTGTAAGAATGGGGTTTGGATTCAGACTATGTATTAGCAACTATAACTTGCATTTATTTTCTACCTTTTTAACACAAGCACCCCGAGCGAGGTGCTTCACAGCAATCTTGTCAAACCAAATTTGGCACCAGGCACTGAATGCGATATTAGGGCACTCCATGTTTGTGTGGGTTTCGCCCCCACAACCCAAAGATGTACAGGGTAGGTGGGTTGACCACGCTAAATTGCTCCTTAATTGGAAAAAAAATAAATTGGGTACTCTACATTTATTTTAAAACAGAAGTCAGAATTGGAGGTGTTGTAGGACTGGAAGTGATGAGGCGAGGCCATGGAGGGGTTTGACAGAAAGGATGAATTTTTTAAAATCGAGATGTTGCTCAACTGTGGCCCATTTTAGGTCAGTGAGCACAGGGGGATGGGTATACAGGACTTGGTATGAGTTAGGATACGGGCTGTAGAATTTTATGTGAGCTTCAGTTTACAAAGCGAACAAAGAAAAGTACAGCGCAGGAACAGGCCCTTCGGCTCTCCAAGTCTGTGCTGATCATGATGCCCTAACTTTAAAAAAATATCTGTACTTACTTGGTCCATTTCCCTCTTTCCTCCCTATTCATGTACCCATTCAGATGCCTCTTAAATGTTGCTAATGTGCCTGCTTCCACCATTTCCTCTTGCAGTGCATTCCAGGCACCTACCACTCTCTGCACGTCTCCCTTAAACTTTCCCCCTCTCACCTTGAACCGGTGCCCCTTGTAATTGACACCTCCACCCTTGGAAAATGCCTCTGACTATCCGCCCTGTCTATGCCTCTCATAATTTTGTAGAGGGTGTAAAATGGAAGGGCAGCTAGGAGTGTCTTGAAATAGTCACGGTTGTGAAAACCTGCAAAGAAACTCTTATTTTGATGCAAATACAGTTTGACTTGTTTTGCCACGTGACCTGCTACTGAGGAATATGATCCTCCAAGCCTCAGTAGATAAAGTTTCCAATGAAATGAGGATTCTCTTTATAAAGCTACCAACTTCCACACAAGATACTATGTTTTTCACAATAGGTCTGTCATGGAGTAATTTAACAGCATGGGTTCCAATAAAACACAGGGTCTGGAATTGATTGCGTTTTAGGAAGTCAGTGCCAGATTTGGAAATCCCAGCTAGACTCTGCGAGTTTTATTTGTAAGCTTTGTGTGGCTGAAAATATTTACTGAATTGCACGCTATCTAATTGCATGTGTGTGAAATGCTTGGTGCAAATTAACTGAAGAGGCAAATTGCACTATACGTCACTTTTATAGGGAAACAGAATTCTTGCCATGCTGAAATTAAATGTCAGTTACTGCCTTCATTCCTGTACTTCTGTCAATTGGTAATACATTGGGGAAGTAGTCTGGGCAACTACAAACTAGATATTCTAATAGGTTATTGTGATGAGACTTCAAACCTCTCTTGCATTAATCCCTCACACTATGCTTCTGCTTCCCCATCTCCATTGCTGGCATCATTATGCCTTCAGTTGCACTCAAGCCACTGATCCTCCCAGCTGGGGAATGTTGCTGGGTGAGAAAAATACCATGGGCAAAAAACATAGTCTCAAAAATGTATAAAGCGATTGGTTTATACATAGGCAAATATTATATGATGTGCAGAATCCCATTAGTTTTGTACTAATCGGAAGTGACAGTTGTCAGCTGAATTCACAGACGGTTTGCCACACCAGCTGGTTAAATCACGCTGTTGATCCCTCTGTGAAACCACAGAGCATATGTTTCTGGGCGCATGAGAGATGGCCAGACTCTGTGCCATCGCTGCTGCTGCTGCTGGACATGTACTGTTAATGTTTTCCTTTGTTTCAATTCTGTTTATCATTCAAACTGATGCATCAATCCTTTCTTCCTGTAATTGCTCCATTGTCGATTCAGCGGTGTCTCTATGATACAGTATGTCTTGACTCCAATAATGTGATAGGGGTTTGCCCCCCACTCCCTGTAGCTGGTCCAGAAATCACTTGACTGTCCCATGGGCCCCAACATCTGGGCTGGATAGTGTCCCTCTCAAAGAAGTGAGTTGGGGTAGTCACAGCCTGTCTAGCCCGGGCTTAGCATCTGGCAGCTGCGCTGTTATCTCTGGGTTCCCTAAAAACCTGTCCATGTCCTCTAATTATATGCTGCCTTTGCAACATCATCTAAAGATGTAGGAACAGCTTCTCCTTGGACACTGACAACACCTAGTTCCACCTGTGTTCTCACCCCTTCATTGCCTTTTTGCACCGTCAGTCCTACGTCCAGTTTAAGTGACCTGTTCAATCCTTTGATTAAATGTTGGAAAGGTCAAAACCATTTTTGAAGCTCCTGTTGTAAATTTGGTATCCTTGCCACTGATTCTAGTCTTTTCCCTGATTACTGTCTTTGTTCAACTAGACTGCACACAACTTGGCAGCTTATTCAACAACGATCTTGCTTCCAGCCCCTTCATTCGAAAAAATGTCGGCTTGTATTTTAGTAAAATTTCCCCTGTCATCACCTTTGCCTCTGCAAAATCGTTGTGCCCACTCTTCAGCATATATTCTTTGGCTCTGCACCTATTTGTGGCTAATTGTACCTTTGTGATGCATTTTGGAATTATTTATTTTTAAAAAATTTAGTTGCCTAAATATTTTTTTTCCAATTGAGGGGCAATTTGGCATCACCAATTCACCCACCCAGCATATATTTTTGGGGTTGTGGAGCTGCGACCCATGCACACATGGGGAGAATGTGCAGTCTTCACTCTGACATGGACAGTGACCCGGTGCAGGGATCGAACACGGGTCCTCAGCACTCTGAGGCAGCAGTGCTAACCACTGCACCACCTTGCAGCTCTTGGAATTATGTTCTGTATTAACGGAGTTACATAAATGTAAATTGTTGTGCTTGCCTAATGTCCTTGTGTGTGCAGAGATCTCTGGATAACAATCAGGAGCGAGAACCTTGGCTGGTTTCATTTCTCCCTCTCCAGTCAAATTTAGAGATGTTGGGGTTAATTGCACATCCAGGATGCTAACCCTAGTCCGTATGGTTCGGTATCATACTTGCAGTGTCCATTTACTGGGTGGTGTAGAATTTATGCTATTAGACACTTTGTTTTCCTAAAGCATGTCGACTTTGCAAATTTATTTGCTGAATCTAGCCTCCGTCTAGAATAGCAAATAAATTATGAGATTATTTGCTGACGTGGTTTTACCAAGAAAGGTGAAATCCGTCTGAACCATGCTGGAGGTGCGTGCCAACTGTTTCACATGAGCAGAGAACTGTGATCTAGAGGAAGAATTGGAACAAATGCAGGAAGGAAATATCTAACAAGAAGTAGAGTGTGCAAGCAATTTGTAAACTCCGGAACAGAACAAGATAACAACTTAATGAAAAAATCAATTAAAAAATATTAGTTATAAATAATTGAGCATAGTTGTTTTTAAAAAAATTCCAATTAAGGGGCAATTCAGCAAGGCCAATCCACCTACCCTGCACATCTTTGGGTTGTGAGGGCGAGATCATACAGACACGGGGAGAATGTGCAAACTCTACACAGACGGTGACGCAGGGCCAGGATCGAACCCAGGGCCTCGGTGCTGTGAGGCAGCAGTGCTAACCAGTGCGCCACCGTGGCTCCCCATAATTTGCACAGTTAACATCAATAATTATACGTGACACAGACTGGAAGCTGTGTGAAACAATTCTTTATTCTGTTCTAGGATGCAGGACAGTGATATTGAAACAGGAAATAACCATTCAGACCCAAAGCTTGTTCTGCAATTCAATTAGAACATGTCTGAAGGGTCACTGTAACTAAGCATTTACCGTTGACATTTCTTGATGATTTCACCACTGGTTCAATTGCTCGATTCAGTCTCCAAGATAGAAGTGAGCCATACAGACCACAGAAATTCCAGGTTCTCTTCTTCCTCTTAAGCAGTCCCTCAGGATTGAGGATGATTTGCTTCCACTCTAGTTCCATGAGTTCTGAAATGGCTGGTAGTCCAACATGTGATCTGTTGACTGCCGCATGCGGAGCAGATGCTGCCTGGTTGGTCAAAAAGATTGGTTGTTGGGAGGTTTGTGTGTTCACCTCTAGTCTCTCCGACAAAGTCTCTGGGCGCAATTCTCCGACCCCCACGCCGGGTGGGAGGAGTGCGGGGCGATTCCCGCCACGCCGCCCTGGCACCCGCGCGCGATTCTCTCTCTCTCTCTCTTTCTCCTCCCCCCCCCCCCCCCCCCCCCTCAAAAACGGCGTGCCGCGTTTCATGACACACCGCTCGGAGAATCACCGCTCCCCATTTGTAGCAGGCGAGCGGCGATTCTCCGGCCCGAATGGGCCGAGTGGCCTGCCCAATCCGACGGGTTCACGCCGGCGCCAACCACACCTGGTCGCTACCGGCGTGAACAGCGCGCGAACGCTGCGTGTGCGGTCTGTGGGGGGGAGGGAGGATCGAGCACCAGGGGGGCGCTCAGTAGGGGTCTGGCCCGTGATCGGTGCCCACCGAACGGCGGGCCGGCGTCTCTAAAGGACGCACTCTTTTCCTCCGCCGCCCCGCGCCGGCGCCGGCTAACCTGCGCATGCGTGGGTGACGTCATTTGAGCGGCGCTGGCCGCGTGTAATTGACACGGCGCCGCTCCTAGCCCCCTGGGGGTGGGAGAATAGGGGGCGAGGAGCGGCCTCCGACACTGGAGTGAAACACTCCGGTTTTCACTCCGGCGTCGGCACTTAGTCTCCGGATGGGAGAATTTCGCCCTCTGTGTTTGGTGTCTTCCTGAATGAAGCTTTTGGTCACTCAGGCCAGGGACACCCATGGGCTAACCATGACATTTCAGCAATACTTTGAGAACATCCCTAAAGCACTTCTGTTGTCTTCCTTGAAGTCTCCTGAAGTGACTGAGTTCCCAGTGTAACAGTAACATCAGGAGTCTGCTGTCTGGCATACAAATGCCTTGTCCTGCCCAGCAGAGCTGTTTTGAGTGATTAGCAATTTGGATATGTTGGCCTGGGAGAAGACGCTGCTGTTGGACTGCCTTTCTTGCTGCCAGATTTGGAGAATTTTGCATTCTCCTATGGGTTTGTGGTGCCTGCTGCAGGTTGTCTGTGGGCTGGTTTAGCTCACTGGGTTAAATCGCGGGCTTTTAAAGCAGGCCAGCAGCACGGTTCGATTCCCGTACCAGCCTCCCCGGACAGGCGCCGGAATGTGGCGACTAGGGGCTTTTCACAGTAACTTCATTGAAGCCTACTCGTGACAATAAGCGATTTTCATTTCATTTCCTGAAGCATATATTGGAGGGGAGGGGCACTGTTATAGATCACCGCCAATGTGGAAGTTAGGTATGTGACAATTGGATGGGAAAGGAGAAATCAGCCAAACATCCTGCTCCTGTTTATAATCCACTCATTCTTCCTTTTTGTAGACATGATGATTAGGCTTGGTTCTCTTTCATTACAGTCAAATAACTGGTTCAGGTTCATGCATGAAGAGTGAAGGCCTAAACAGTCTCCTGGAGGCCATCTTGAAAGGATCACTGTCTTCAGGAGAGATTTTAATATAAAATTATGCAGCTCAACATTGCAATGCATTGAACCATAGTCAGCATCCTCACGAGTTGTGGGTAGAGGTTTTTGTGACAAGGTGCAGGAATTGCCTGTCTGTGTATTGGTTTCTAAAAATAAATTTAGAGTCCCCAATTAAGGGGCAATTTAGCGTGGCCAATCCACCTACCTGCACATCTCTGGGTTGTGGGGGTGAGACCCAGGCAGACACTGGGAGAATGTGCAAACGCCACACGGACAGTGACCCGAGGCTGGGATCGAACCCGGGTCCTCAGTGCCGTGGGGCAACAGTGCTAACCACTGCACCACCATGCCGCCCGGAGTGATATTGGTTTTTAATAGCTGCAAATATTAAAAGAAAAAAAAAAAAGCACCGTTCATTCCCTCAGGATATCCTGGAGCACAGCCAGCGAAGTACGGTTGAAGTGTAGTCATCCAAATGACAGTATCTCCAACAGTGCAGCACTTCCTCTCTACTGCACTGGAATGTCAGTCCAGATTTTGAGTACAGTTCTTTGGATTGGGTCTTATTTTAAAAACTTAATCATTCTGCAAAGCGCAACCATAGATTGAGGGTTGTGGGCGGGGCGGGGTTTGAAGTGTAACTAAAGGTTAAAGAGCAACCCCTAAAGGTAAACTATACAGGGTCTGTGATCTGTCAAATAGGATATGCACATTGGGCCATGGACTCCTGAGCTACCAAAAATCAAGTACTACCTGGAATCTATGAAGGTGTTCTAAACAAAATGGTTGCACGTCACTGTTCCATGTAACACACTCCACCCCAGATTCCCCCTTGGAGCATGATTGGATTCCTGTAATAAAAGTCCTTCATTGGGGCTGCTGTTGGTCAGAAAAATTACATCCCTGGATGGAGAAAGATGGTAAGGAAGTGGAGAATGTGCATGAACAGCCTGTACAGGAAACCCCTGTGGAATAGATGGAGTAGTTTCCTTGAGGTAGCTGAAGTAGTAGAGCACCGGCACCTGAATGAGGTTTTGACACCTCGC
The DNA here is from genome assembly GCF_902713615.1 of Scyliorhinus canicula. NCBI lineage: Eukaryota > Metazoa > Chordata > Chondrichthyes > Carcharhiniformes > Scyliorhinidae > Scyliorhinus > Scyliorhinus canicula. The sequence goes on along the minus strand of NC_052161.1, from coordinate 115,983,654 downwards.
GCCACGCCAATGAGAAACTTCACCCAACCGAGTGCAAATCGGGTAGGATCTCTCCAAAAACCTCCTGACACAGTTCGGGTACAGCACCTGGACATCACGGTTCAGGCGACATAAACTTTTACTCCGCTATCATTCATTATGCCATGCTTCTGCCTGGGCATTCTGTTCCATCACCTATATGTTGCTCAAGCGAGCTACACAGAGGTGTTGATTGTGGCATGACTGCTGACCGAAGCTAGCCATTTCTTTTGACAGAAAAGATTCTTCTGAATATAATCATGTTCCAGAGATGATAAGATCTTGATAAAAAGATCGGAAAGCCACATGAGGCTACATGTGCACCATACAACTTGGTGAAAAGGAACTGCTGATCATAGCTTCATTACCTGGCAAAAGAAAATCATAACCAGCACTTGAAGATCTTCCACCTTGAGATATTTCTGCAGAGTGAAGGCAATTGTTTAACAGTGCAAGCTCCTGAAAATTAATCAACCTGGCACACTGCCAACCCTTCTTATGTTTCTGTCTTTGTCTTCAGTAACCGAAGCACACAAATCCATGGGTCCTAAGAACATTACCCGAACTGCATTGTTTGGAGAAGCAACAATGGGATTTTTCAAACTCTTGTTATACACGTTTCATAAGAAATTGAGCCAAACATGAATCACAAGGTCCCAGGTTTGATCCTAATCATTGCTTAGTGCTCTGATCGGGGTCAAGGCAGCAATTTGACATCCCTAGCTCTACGAAGCCAGGATTTCTGATTAGTATCTAATGAAGGTTCCTGGAAAATGCACCCATGTGGACATTTGAGAAGGGCTGGGTGAAACTTGGCTGTTATGTCTTTCATTGTTGGAATAAACTGGCAATGTTATTTAGAGTTGTATATGAATAATGACCTCTTGTCTGAGATATTTGGAGACTGCCAGGGCCTGTGGCACAGGATGCAGCAATGAATCAGTGTCTCAAGATCATAAGTATGCAATCATGGAGGATGTTCACACTGGAAAGTTCAAACTTTTCCTGCGTTTTGCTCTGGATGATCACATCAAGTACTTGAAGTTATTCTTAAACAGGTTTTGGGCGGGAGAAACATTGTAATGTGAATTGACCTCCAACAGAAACCATAGTGTTGTTTAAGATCGTGAACGACATAATGGAATGCTGAAGTGTTCAGATGTAGGCCTGTCAATAATTCTATACACAGTGTCACAACACCCTAGGCTAGTGCGTGGTCAGTTCCAGCATCACTTGACCCGCAGTCACAACTGGTGAAATTAGATTTTATTTTAAAATACCCGAGGACCTTTGTTGAGCCCAATATCTACAGTCACTGGGTTTGTAACTTTAAAACACAAGCAACCTTTATTATGTACAGTATTATAATTAAACGGACCGAAAATATAACTGACTATCTACTACCCCTTTTGAAACCACCCCCATTCCTAACTCGCCCCACTCTATACTGACAAACAGAGGGTAAAGGGTGGTGGAAATGGAAATAAAATATTGATAAGAATAAAAGGATAAGGATCTTTGCTGCACTGGGATGACTTCCAGTCAATGTCGTTCTGAAGTTCAGGCTTTTGTTTTGGTACTTCTTCCTTCTAAGTTTTATTTGGCACGGTGGTCTACTTTCTCTGCAGACTCAATATTATTTCAGGTTTACAACAAAGGATGTGCCAGGCACTCACTGCTTTCAGAACGATGGAGTAGTTCTTTTACTTCAGCAAGCAGGAGAGAGAGAGAGTTCCTTTCACTTCCAGGGTCTAAACACTTGCTGCTGAGTTCTCTCAGAAAACATCACGCAGGAATCAATCACTAACCGTTGTCAGGCAGAACACTGTCCCTAGCCAACCCACCGGTTAACCAATCAAACTGATTCCCTCCAAAGCTGGTTCCTAAGATCCACTCGGTGCCAAAGAGTCTGGCTTCTTCTTTTCTGGCAAGCAGGCTCTCAACTTTGAATCTTCTGCTTAAAGGCACTTCTGATTATGGGTCCACGGACCAAATAATAAATTAAAAGAAATGGGAGCAAACAAAATAAGCAGGAAGGACTCATACATGCCTCTTCCTTAGAGGGATGAAATGTAATTGCAAGGACGTTTCATCACAATGTATGCGACACATATCCGTTATATCTGGGCCAGTCTGACTGTTTTGAAAACTCACGTTATGTGGTAGGAGAAAGTATTGATGTGCTTTTATTGTGAACTCCATCCTAAGTTCACCCTGACTAGTGGTGCAGGCATTCGCCTCAGCTTATTGCCTCGTACTCCAACATGCCTAAGAATAACAATTTACATTTATGTTAAAGTTCCAAAAAAATTCAGTTGTCGAGAGATAAACCTACGAGTGCACTTGTGTGCCAGAAATGTGAAGGGCTGACTAATGTGAATGCATTACCACTGAATGTGATTGGAGTTGATGCTATCTGCCATTCAATGTATGTCGGGGTACACGTTAGCACTGATGTGCAGAGGGGGTTTTGTTTCTAAGTAACTTTGTTGTAAGACTGTCCCGTTTTCCTGCTTAGAGCTGCAGATTGGAAGTTGGACCAACCTGACTGGACTGGGAGACTCCGGATAACAGCCAAAGGAAATATTGCCTACATTAAGTTGGAAGACAGGATTTCAGGTATTCGCTGCAACTCAGACATTCAAATTGCCTGTGAGATGATCAGTGTTCAGTTCAGAGAGCCCAGTTAAAACTTTGAATCCTCTGCAGAAAGCCTTCTCCCACCATCCTAAAAAAAATAAGTATTATACTGTTCAGGCCAAACGGAGCACCCTGTTCATGCTACATTCAGGAAGGTAAGCTCAATAAAGGTGTGCGCTCTCTGTCGATATCAAATTATTTGAATAGGAGCAGAGGCTGCTATCACCATGATTTAAACATGCAGCAAGGGAGCATCGTGCTTCCTATTGTAGTACTTGCCCCATAATATCTTCAAATGAAATGGTAATGTCTATGTTCCTGACATCAAAATATTTTTTATAATGCAATTTTTAAAGTTGCCTGGCCCAGCAGTATGGGAAAGTACTTGTTTCCTGATGGGTGCGTTTTGATAACGTGTATTTAGCAATCTCTGTGGTGAGCATCGGAGACCGCACTAACCGCTGTAGAAAATTGACTTGAGAGTGACACCAGTTGTTGCTGAGATGCTGGTTGTAATGGTGTTTAACCTTATATTAAAACAGAAAATGTTGGAAAAACTCAGCAAGTCTGGCAGCATTTGTGAAGAGAAACAGTTAACTTTTCATGTCTGTCCTTCAGAGCTGAAGAGAGGTAGAAATGTGTTTTTTTTATGTTGTCATATTCTCTTCATCAGTATAAAAGCCAACACATTTCTCCCTCTCATCAGCTCTGAAGAACAATCATAAGGACTCAAAACCTTAACTTTGTTTCTCTTTCCACAGATGCTGCCAGACGAGCTGCATTTTCCCAGCATTTTCAGTTTTTGTTGCAGATTTCCAGCATCTGTGGCATTTTGCTTTTATTTTAACCTTGTTTTGGCTTGTTTTCTCCTCAGGAGAGTTGTTTGCACAGTCCCCAGTGGACCAGTTTCCAGGGATTGCAGTGGAAAGTGTTGTCGATTCAAGCAGATACTTTGTAATTCGCATAGAAGATGGAAACGGTAATTTTACCGGGCAGGGGTTATTCAGGCCTGATGTCTGAAGCTCTTAGCTCTTTAGCATTTCACTAATGTACTAAAGGACATGGATTTTTGCATGATTTTGGCATTCAAGGTAACTTGCGAATGCTTTTGTTGCATTATGTGGCTTCAGCTGCCGAAGATGATTCGTGGCATCTTCAGCAACATATCAATTAATTTATTCTTCTATCTCCAATATAAGATGGTCTGTATTATGACTTGTGATTACATGTGGGAAATCACACAATAAACAATAAAGAGCTCAAGCATAAAAGAATGAATTTATATTGCGCCTTATTGATGCCTGAGCGTCACTGAATGATTCACACAATAAATTGCTTTCTTTCTTGATGTGCACCAACGTTCCCTCTAATTTCAATAACAACATCTTGTATTTATATTAACTTTAAAGTAATATTACTTCCTAGGGCATTTAAAAATCATCCATTTGGGACAGCACAGTAGCGCAGTGGTTAGCACTGGACCAGGGTTCAATCTCTGCCTGGATCACTGTCCGTGTAGAGTTTGCACATACTTCCCGTGTCTGCGTGGGTCTCAACCCAAAAGATGTGCAGGGTAGATGGATTGGCTATGCTAAATTACCCCTTAATTGGAAAAAAAAACCAATTGGGTACACTAAATTTTTTTTTAAACCTCCGCATTGTGGAGCTTATTTGTTGCACCGCATAGTCTCTTTTAAATCGCCGGGAGTCTGCACAAACCTGCATATTAAAGGGTTTTACCAATTTGGCCCTGATGTAACTCGTTTGCAATTGCGCACTCCTGCAGCTATTTGTATGTGAAGACAGTAACAGTTTTGCACATATATCCCTCAAATAGTAAGATTGGCTAATCTGATTTGCCTCTTGGTTGTCCAGGAGCTTGCAGCACTTTTTGGAATAGTGCCATGGGTTTCTTAATGTCTACCTGAATGGGCAGAAAGAACCTCGACCACCCAACTGAAGGGTGGTTTCTACAGTACTGCAGCCCTACCTTATCCTAGGATGTGTATTCAAGACCTGGAGTGTGATACAAACCCGTAATAATAATAATCTTTATTAGTATCACAAGTAGGCTTACATTAACATTGCAAGTTAATGTGAAAACTTCAAAGGGAGGAGAAAACTAATATATTAATAGTGCTTAGCACTGCTGCCTCATAGCACCAGGGACACTGGTTCGATTCTGGCCGTGGGTGATTTTCTGTGTGGAGTTTGCATGTTCTCCCCATGTCTGTGTGGGTTTCCTCCAGGTGCTCCGGTTTCCTCAGTCCAAAGGTATGCGGGTTAGGTGGATTAGCCATGCTAAATTGCCCATTAGTGCCCAGGTTAGGTGGGGTTACGGGGATAGGGCAAGGGAGTGGGCCTTTTGGGTGCTCTTTTGGAGGTTAGCTGTAGACTTGATGGGCCTCCTTCAGCACTATGGGGATTCTATAATTCTATGATTCCGATGGAAATTTTAAGTTAGATTGTAGGTTGTAATTTTAAGGCATTGTAAACGAAGCTTTAACTGTTACTTTACTTTGAGTAATGGATGTGAGGGGGAAAACAAGATAACTTCACATTTCCATCCTTTTCTCAGATATCAGTGAATAGATCTGCCATCCACTAGTTCTGTTTTTCCTTCCCTAGCTTCGGGGTACTGAGGCCAATTGTGTTCCTATTACCGTTGCCTGCCCCCCCCCCCCCCCCCCCCCCCTTTCATCCCTTGCAGACGATGATCAACAGATTTGGTGCCTAAAATCACCAAAGATTTAACCTGTGGATAGTTACAGCAGGTAACTTTACCCTCAAAGCCAGAAGGGAACCCAATGTGTAACTAGGTTAGGGCAATTTAAATTTGTGAAATTTGCAGCCCCCGTGCACACATAAAATATGAAAATTAAATACTGAGCTATTGTCAATTACACAACCTGTATCTGCATATACGCTTCAATTTGTATTGTATAACTGGTGACCTCCCAAAAACAGCAAGCTGCAGGTTTATATCAGCAAGCTCCTACAGTTGGATGATCTAATCAAGATATTTAAAATGATTAAGGAATTAAGTAGGTTGATATATAGAAACTTTCCTCTGATGAGTGAATCCAGATTAAGAGAACATAATCATACAATTAGTGCTCGGCCAAAAAGAAGTGAAATCAGGAACTACTTTCTCACAAGGTGGTGGGAATCTGAATTCTCAAACTCTGGTTCAGTTAATCAGGAGCAAAGGCATGTAATTGAAGTTGAAAGTACTGATCAGCTAGGATCTAATTAAAAGCTGAAATAGACTGGAGGGGCTGGATGGCTCACTAGTCTCTTATGAGTCAAAACGTTATGACTGGTACTTTAATATTGTATCTTGATCACATTGATATGTCCACTCTACTGGCTGGAAAGAGGATGCGTAAAATGTGAAATTGTAAATGTATCGTTTGACAAAAGCTGTTTCATTTTCCAGGGCGACGCGCATTCATCGGCATTGGATTTGTTGACCGGGGCGATGCTTTTGATTTTAATGTTGGTCTCCAGGATCACTTCAAGTAAGTTGCTTGGCATTGTAGTCCAGACAAATTTTGATTAACAACTTCTGAACAGATGGTTTGAATGTCTAGATCAAGGAATTGCAAGTCCCGTCTTAAGTCCATGGAGCAAATTGCCGTAATATATTCTTAATCACTAAAGAAAGATCATATTCCCATGTTTCAACTTTAATGGCAGAAACTACAGCAATCTTATGGTTCCATTTTGGAATCTTGAAAGTATGTATAGACCAACACTTGGGCACCCTGGAACAAATTTTGTGTCTCAAGTCACTGATGAAGGTAGTGTAACTAAATAAATATCCTGATTTATTTTTCTTATTTTTGTTTAAGATCTAATTTTTATGGGCAGCACAGTGGTTAGCACTGCTGCCTCACGGCGCCAAGGTCCCAGGTTCGATCCCAGCTCTGGGTCACTGTCCGTGTGGAGTTTGCACATTCTCCCCATGTTTGCATGAGTTTCGCCCCCACAACCCAAAAGAAAATGTGCACGGTAGGTGGATTGGTCACAATAAATTCCCCTTAATTGGAAAAAATGAATTGGGTACTCTAAATTTATTTTTTAAAAGATCTAATTTTTATTGTAAATTCTGGTTTACATAGCTTCAACTATTCCCAACAAAATGCTGCATTTTTGTGTTTTTTTTGTAGATGGGTTAAGCAACAGAGTGAACTCGCCAAACAAGCTCAGAATCCAGACTCCGGACCCAAGTTGGACTTGGGATTTAAAGAGGGACAGACCATCAAGCTAAGCATTGGGGTGAGGCACAGCAGAAGCATCTATTATTTAAAATAAGACAAAATTATGTGGCCAGAGGGTGGTGGTGCAGTGGTTAGCACTGCTGCCTCACGACGCCAAGGACCCAGGTTCGATCCTGGCCCCGGGTCACATGCTGTGTGGAGTTTGCACATTCTCCCCGAGTCTGTGTGGGTCTCACCCCCACAACAAGATGTGCAGGGTAGGTGGATGGTACATGCTAAATTGCCCCTTAATTGGAAAAAAAAATGAATTGGGTACTTTAAATTTAAAAACAATTATGTGACCAGAGGTCAAAAATTTAAACACCATAAAATAAATTTGAATTGGATACAAGAAGGAACTTCTTCGCACAACATATGATAAATGTATGGGATACCTCACAGTGCCGAGGTCCCATGTTCGACCCCGGCTCTGGGACACTGCCCGTGTGGAATTTGCACATTCTCCCCGTGTTTGCGTGGGTTTCACCCCCACACCCAAAGATGTCCAGGCTAGGTGCATTGGCCACACTAAATTGCCCCTTTAATTGGAAAAAATGAATTGGATACTCTATAGGATACCAGGCCTGCCACATTTCAGTATACAGAACAAACTTGGATATTGGAGAGGTGGGACTTCAGTAGGGAGAGTTCAAGAAATGGTGACGGTGGGAAGTCTGAGTATTGAGGAGATGCATTTCAGTGAGACAATAAGAATAGGGTGGACGATCCTTCAGTGGGAGTGTTTGTGTGGGGGACAGATTAGTTTTGGTGAAAAATGTGGTATGGAGGGGCAGATTAGAAAACTCGTGCAGCAAGAAACTGTGGTTTTAACACAAGTAAGAACTTTAGTATGCACAAGTTATGTCACAGTAATATGATAGGGCAGAGAGTTTTGTAAGTAGAATTCAGACAAAATATTTCTGTGGTACGGTTGGCGATAACTGCAAGTATAAAATGTACAACAATATGATCTGTTTTCACTTGAGGTGAGGAGAATGGGGGTGAGGAGCAAATGCGCACCTCCTAAAAGCTTTCAATAAATAAGGAACGTACTAGATTCAATACCTTGTCCGTGCTGAGTTAACTGCTATTAATGGGGATATCAATAGGGGTACTACACTGACCTTGAGCTAAGGAAAAGAAACATTAATCAGTGATCCTGATTACTGTTCAAAGAGATTTCTGGAAAGTACATATATCAATGTCAATGAGGACAGAATTGGACAAATAGTCTACATTGCTTGTAAGGGCCAAGAATAAAGAGACATCTGGCAACCATGGGACAATACTGCAGTTTAAGCCAGCATCTGCTTGCAGGGTGAAGGAAAAAAATTGGAACTTGCCATCTTTCATGTTTGTTTGCTGTTTATGTAATTTTAGCTTAATCAAAACCATTTCCAACACATTTTCAGAATGTACGGAAGGAAAACTCATCAACTAAGCCTCGTTTACCAGGTACTGGAATAGGCCTACTCCCACCACCTCCAGGGGCTAAAATGCCACTCCTGCTGCCACCACCAGGGTCACAGGGCACGATGCAAGAGCCTACACAGACATCTTCCACAGGTATAGTACTCCAGCAGAAAACTGAGAGTTTCACTGCGGTCTTGTTAACCGGAATCCTGGATGGGGACCAGTTTAGCTCAGTTGGTTAGAGAGATGGTTTTGTGATGCAGAGCGAGGCCAGCAGCACGGATTCAATTCTCATACTGGCTGAGGTCATTCATGAAGACCAGGCTTCTCAACCTTGCCCCTTGCCGGAGGTATGATGATCCTCGGGTTAAATCACCACCAGTCGGCTCTCCCCCTCAAAGGGGAAAACAGCCTATGGTCATCTGGGACTATGGCAACTATAACTTTAACCTGGATGATACTCATTTTCTCTCTGGGTAAAATAATCTGAAAGGGAAAGACCTGGATATTTCATGCTGGGTTCTGTTCACTTGAAGGTATAATCTGAGTAGCTGTAATTGACCTCTGAGTTTATACACAGCTAGAATTGCTTAGATTTGTTTATTAGATCACTTCCTCAAAGAGATTGCTTGAGCATTAGCTTTAAAGAAATAACCCAGGTTCAGCGCAGTTCTGTATTAGCAGTTGAACATTACAGATGCATTAAAGTCTATAATTGTAGTGCTTATATTCAGAAGATGGAGACAGTTGTGTTGCAAATGCCCAATTTGCAATTTGTTTAGTTTTGCAGTCGTGGTCTTGTTGGATTCATCCTGATCTCTTTGGTGCGCACTGCCTCTGTGAATACAGATTTCATGGATTAGTTGGTTCATTTATTCATTTGCTCTATAATTTCTGCAGAAATACTAGGAGACTTTGATGCCCCAAAACCATCTCCCGCTTTGGCTTCTCATACTGCTGCAACTGATGTTTGGGGAGACTTTGCAACGGCAACCAGGTTTGTGACATATCCACTTTAAACCTGATATCAGTACAGATAAAATGGTTAAAAACAAATTCTATTAATCCCCTGTTTAAAACCATTTTTTGTTCTGGACCAGTTTTCAAATAAGGGAATCTTTTCACATAGGGCTCCCAGCTACAAGCTCAATTTTCAGTTTAGCACAGTTGGTAAATCTGAAGGGACTGATTGGACTGCTCTTGTTACTTATATATCTATGTTCCAGTCTGTCTTGGTGGACAGTCAAATATTTCAACTTCTGGTGAATGGTGACTCATCCCCCTAACCTCTGATGATGGGACAAAGATGCATTCCCAGTCTCTGCTAGATGAACGGGAATGATTCCCTGGCTATCCTGATGGGAAAGGGACCAGCTTCTGGCCTCTACCAGTGGGGAAGGATCTTTCTGTTCCTGTCCCCTGGCTTGGGCTGTACCTGCAGCCGCCCTGGACTATACCAGCTGTAACTTCAGCCAGAGCTGAGCGTCCAACTTTCCTGGAACTTTGCTTGATGTTGGAATTCTGGGCCTGGTAGTGATCTAGGTCTCCAATCAGTCTGGTGCTCAGTCCTCCCTGTTTCTGCATCCGTGTAACCGCCATTCAGCAGCATGTTGCCAGGGCTGAGGTGCAGTAACTTATCGACCATTTACCACTCTCTACGACCAAGCGAACAGACAGAAGATCCTAGTGTCCAACGGGCTCTGCTCAAAGATTAACCTAAAATTTACAGGTTAGGAATGTAACCCACCCTTATTGTATGTTTTATTATGGAAAAATCACTTGTGAAGGGCATATTTTTATTTAGCGTGTGTTTTTTTCAGGAACACTGCCATACTATGTGAGGGATAGGTGTACGGAATGTGCATAATGTTTGCAAAATCAAAACAACTATGGTTGTGTTTACTTAGTGCATGATATAACCAGCAGTTACCACGGGTTTTACATTAAATAATTAATAAGGTAATTGCTGGGGAGTCAGGATACAATATTGGTAGAGAACCATTCTAAAATGAGAATAGACCTGTTACTGTGTAAGTGTGAGTCAAAGCTGTTAGACCAGCCTATTTTTATTAAATTAATTATTTACATTTTTTAACATTACTTTTAAAGTATCCAACTCATTTTCTTTTTCCAATTAAGGGGCAATTTAGCCAGGCCAATCCACCTATCCTGCACATCTTTCGGTTGTGGGGGTGAGACCCACGCAGACATGGGGACAATGTGCAAACTCCACACGGACAGTGCCCCGGGCTGGGATCGAACCCGGGTCCTCGGTGCCGTGAGGCAGCGATGCCAGCCACCATGCCACCCTCTTGTTTATATTTTAGTTGCACTTTTCGAAAGGTTTTACACATTGTGCTAAATAGCTACTGCAAGTTTTTGAAAATCAATTGAGGGAGATGAAAGATTAGGCAAAACTTTTGTTTCTAAAAGACTGTGGACATGCACAAAAGGGGTGAATCTTTACTTCTCAAAAGATTTGGATCGATTATATTAAAGAGGGGGGAAAGGTTTCAAAGAAAAATGAACAGTGTGATTTTGAAATTTTTGTTGGTGGTTAAGAAGTACAGGCAGCACGGTAGCATGGTGGTTAGGAAGTACGGGTAGCATGGTGGTTAGCACAATTGCTTCACAGCTCCAGGGTCCGAGGTTCGATTCCCGGCTTGGTTCACTGTCTGTGCGGAGTCTGCACGTGTGTGCATGGGTTTCCTCAGAGTGCTCCGGTTTCCTCCCACAGTCCAAAGATGTGCAGGTTAGGTGGATTGGCCATGCTAAATTGCCCTTCGTGTTCAAAATTGCCCGTGGTGTTGGGTGGGGTTACTAGGTCATGGGGATAGGGTGGAGATGTGGGCTTGGGTAGGGTGCTCTTTCAAAGTGCCAGTATGGATACGATGGGCCGAATGGCCTCCTTCACACTAAATTCTATGAAATTCTATGAAATATAAGTGTGGCAGAGAGAGAAAGTGATCGAATGCATGGATTCTGGATGAAATCAGCTTCTTGTTCTAGATTTAAAATAATTTCTATAGAATAAATTTCAGGATTCTTTTTTTAAAATAAATTTAGAGTACCCAATTCATTTTTCCAATTAAGGGGCAATTTAGTTTGACCAATCCACCTATCCTGCGCATCTTTGGGTTGTGGGGGCGAAACCCATGTAAATACAGGGAGAATGTGCAAAATCTACACTGACAGTGACCCAGAGCCGGGATTGAACCTTGGACCTCAGCGCCGTGAGGCCGCAATGCTAACCACTGCGCCACCGTGCTGCTCTGATTCCAGGATTCTGATGTTGAATGAGTTGTTTGGATTTTGTCCTTTCACTCTGGAACCTGGGTCTGAACCTATCACAGACTTTAGGTGAAAGTTTTCTTTGCCACTGGGACAATACAGGAATTGACACCGTCATAAGTTTTCTAAAGGGGCCGCATGGTGGCACGGTGCCTCACAGCGCTGAGGACCCGGCTTTGATCCTATCCCGGGTCACTGTCTGTGTGGAGTTTACAAATTCTCCCTGTGTCTGCATGGGTCTAACCTTCACAACCCAAAGACGTGCAGAGTAGGTGGATCGGCCAAGCTAAATTGCCCCTTAATTGGAATTTTCAAAAAAAGATTTTTTTAATGTTTATTTAAATTTGTACAAAATATCTTCTGATAATTTTTAACTTTCTTGTTCTTCAGCTCTTCTACAAACCAAGTCGCCCAGAGCACCAATTGGGTTCAGTTTTGACATGGGGCACCCTTCTCCTTGATTGAGACCATGATTGACACTTCTTTTTTGAATGGATTTTTGGAGATGGAAGTAACTGGGGGTTCGTGGTGCCAGAGCAAACTGGATTCTGGACGCTCAGGCTGCCGCCTTGGAATTTTCATTTCCATTAATAGTGCATCTCTACCAAAACATCAGTCCCATCCTTGTAACCACGGTGTTCGCAAGAGCCCATGTAGAAGTGCTTTTGCTTCAAAAGTGATTGGACTCCCATTTCATAAAAGGCCGATGGGACACAAATGTATATCAAAAAGGAATTACCAAGTTTTTGATTTTTTTTTTATACGAGAGTTGTGTGTAATAATGGTCTTAACTCTGAAGCGTTCCTTAAACACATCACATCGTTTCACACAAGCACTGTGTTCAGTAGATTTCCATTCCATGTGTGATAATCTTCCATTGTAACAGCTAGTGGGGTGAGGGGGGGGGGGTGGGTACTGTGAAGGACTGATTTGTACTTAAAGAGCAAAGCACTATGATTCACTGAATCACACGAGGAAACAGGCGTGCAGCACGTTCCTTCCAAGTGGTGGATTTGTAATCAGTGACAGATTGATGTGGGTGGTGATGGACGTGATATATGGTAGCTGAAGACTAGGCCTCTAAATACTATCTGCTTTTCTTTTCCACAATATTTGTCTGCTTTGGCCAGTTTTGGGCTGACCTGTGAACTATTTGTGTCTGTAAATAAGAGTTTGTCTATTTCAGTATTTATACAGATTGGAGGGACGAAATCCTGCAATCTGCAATTGTTGGGGGGGGGGGGGGGGGGGGGGGGGGGGGGGGGGGGGGGGGGGGGGGGGGGGGGGGGGGGGGGGGGGGGGGGGGGGGGGGGGGGGGGGAGGGGGGGGGGGGGGGGGGAGTTGGAAAATTGGGAGCTGATAATGTTAACTCTGGGTTAAAATCAGGGAATTTCTTTGTTCTAAATAAAAAATGTTTATTGAAATTATTTCTATTTGGAAATGTTTGAGTTTTTCTGCTGATTTGCACGTGTGTGGATTCCACAAGGAGGAACGAGTTTAATGACCAACAACTTTTTTTTGGACTGTTTGGTTGCGGGAAGGAACTTTGGCCAGGACATCTGGCGAGCTCCATGTTCCTCGTCGGATGGCATCATGGGACCTTTTGTGCCCGGTGGAATAGCAAGCTCCAGAAGGCTGCACCTTCAGAAATGCAGCACTGCCATCACTACTACAGTGGCGGGTCAGCCTAGATTGTGCTCAAAATCAGAAACTCCAAGCCAAATGTGTTCCTAATTGAGCCAGGCCAACATAAGAAAAGCAGTACTTCAAAGGAACAGATGACCCCTCTGATTTCATTAATGAAAAAAGGTACAATAATCTACACACCAGTGAAAGGAGGAATTCCGCTATTACCTTGGTGACGCGCCTGTTACTGAAGCATTTGTTTACTAGTATACTGAAGAGGTGCATATTAAAACATATTGTTCCTAAATCTCAAGTGTTTAAGCAGAAGCTGAATTATGGTTTGTTAGCGTCTAGGGGAGGAGTTTGCTATTGGTTACCTGCCACCACAACTCCAGAACAAAGACTCTGTCTCTGGCCAGGTCTGCCCCCCCGCACTGGCTCAGATAACCAGTTTAAATAAAAGAGAGCAATTCTACAACAAGCCCCGCCCCAGGGACGCTAAAAGTGAAATCTCACCTAACATTGACTACAACAGCTCAGCTAGGGATCGCCCACTGTTTGCCTGACTGCTGATGTTGTAAGTACTGACTATTCCTGATTAATGATTAACTTGTGATGGCTACTGTAGGATTTAACAAACAGTTTGTTTTCATACTTTACATACAAAAGCAGAAATATTTGGGGGTTTGAAATAGCTAACCATCAAACTGGCTGAATTCCTAAATGATTTCAAGCAGAAGTCTTCAGTCTGAATCATCTCCAAATCCTAAAGATTATAAAAAGATTGCACTTGCTGGTGTGTCCATTTATTCCTGAGGCCAGGGTATGGCAAACAAATTGATACGTATCTGGCGAATGGTTTGAACTTTTCTTCACTTGTGAGCTGCTGTGAAAGCTTGACTGGTATTTATTTCAGAACCGTTGACTCTTTTTAAAATTGTGTATAAGAACAGTTTTGAATGTAAAATAACTTCTCACACTTTAGACCAAGCCGTCCAAATTGCTTGCCCAGTTTATAAACGGTATCTCCTTTCAGTTTTCTGTGCCACCCCTACCTAGCGCCTTTTTTATTTGCAGGGATAGAGTTATATTGACTTTTTGAGTGCCATCTTTAATTTATCATCTGTGAATTTAGGCAGTAAGCATAGAGAGAGGAGGGTTTCTTAATCAGCCTCACCCACTGTCCAGGAACATTTTGAAATTGATTTCTCTTGCCCAGTTACATCTTCCTTTCTGCTGCCCCAGCTGATGTGAGTGATGGAACCTGTCACTTTTCTGTCTCCTTATGGAACTGCACAGTGCATTTATCAGCTTAACTCTATGGTTTGCTGTGGTTCACAATCACATCTGGAAAAACGTTATGTTGCAGAACTGCATGAGATTGATTCGTGGGGCGTTATACTTGTGTTAGGAACTCTCCTTGTGGGTTGGCGCGATGGGTCACTGTCACTGTGGAGTTTGCACATTCTCCCCGTGTCTGCGTGGGTCTCACCCCCACAACCCAAAGATGTGCAGGGTAGGTGGATTGGCCACGCTAAATTATCCCTTGTAAAAAAATATATATATTTTCCAAAAAAAAGGAACTCCTTATTCTCAGCCATTATCAGTCAAGCAAGAACTGATCACCCATGACTGACGGGTGGTAATATTGTTGCCTGAGAGTCAGACAGTTGTGTATTTCAACCCCGCACAAATCCCTATACCTGAGACTTCCGTCGAGTACGTTTAAAAAAAATTAAAAAAATTAAAATAATAAATTTAGAGTACCCACCTAACCACATCTTTGGATTGTGGGGGTGAAACCCACGCAGACATGGGGAGAATGTGCAAACTCCACATGGACGTGACCCGGGATCAAACTCGGGTCTTCAGTGCCAGAGGCAGCAGTGATAACCACTGTGCCGCCCAGTCTTCAGAGTACATAATCTAGATTTTACTTGGAATACAGAAGGAGTGTTGTGCTGTTTTTGGTGCTAGCACTCCGAAGAGGTAGGTGGGTGTAAATCCCACAGCACTATTCAACAAAGAGCAGAGGAGTTCTGGTGCCCTGGATAACATTTATACCTCAATAACTTTTGCTATTTGTGAACCTGCAGTTTAGAGAAAGTTGACGACTGTATCTGGGATGAAGGGGTTATATATTTTATGAGAAAATGTTGGCCAGGTTCAGCCTGTACCCATTGGAGTTTAGAAGGATGGGAGGTGATCTTATGGAAACATAAGATCCTGAGGGGACACAACAGGGTGTATGCTGCAAGAACGTTAACCCTTGTGGGAGAGACTAGAACTGGGGGTTAGTTTTAAAAGGAAGGAGTCTCCCATTTAAAACGGACTTACAACACCAGGTGAAAGTCCAACAGGTTTGTTTCAAACATGAGCTTTCGGAGCACTGCTCCTTCCTCAGGTGAATGGATTGATCATTCACCTGAGGAAGGAGCAGTGCTCCGAAAGCTTGAGTTTGAAACAAACCTGTTGGACGTTAACCTGGTGTTGTAAGAAAACTTACTGTACTCGCCCCAGTCCAACACTGGCATCTCCACATCATTTAAAACAGACGCAGAGGATTTTTTTCTCTCGAGGGTTGTGAGTCTTTGGAACTCTTCTGCGGAGGGCAGTGGAGGCAGGTTCGTTGAATATTCTTAAGGCAGTGGTAGATAAAGTTATAGGGGGTGAGGCAGGAATGTGGAGTTGAGGTTACAATCAGATCAGCCATGATCCTATTAAATGGCAGAGCAGTTCCACCCATTGACCCCGTGCTGAAGGTATTCACGGCTGCAGGCTGCAACAGGATTGAGATATACAGCAGAAAATCAAGTTCCGCAAGTTGGTACAGCAAAGGGGCGGGAGACTGATCCTGAGCGTGAGGGCAGAGATGTGAAGAATGCCTGGAGAAACTTGGCCTCTGTGTGCTGTTTAAACCGGGAGGTTACAGTGTACGAGATGGCAAAAGGGGAAATGTGAGAGCTGCTTAAAACGGAAACATATCTGGAAGTTCCAGCTGTAAAGGGGCAGTTTCTCGGCCAATGCTAACAATCTCTGACAACACGTGGGTTGGGAAAATTCCCTCCAAACATTTAACAGGCAGACAGCAGGGGGAGGGCGCTCTGAGCAGTGGGAGTAAGACTGCTATGCCTGATACTAGTCCCTGCCCTTGATACCCTGTTGAACCCTGCAGCATTTAATGCCGTTTGAACTCTGACACGGGTTTAAAGACAGCACAGTACAAACTCTAAACATGCTGCAGTTCACTTTAACCGAAAAAAGCTGTATTTAAAAAATAATATTCACGTTTCTAAGCCGATGTCATTTCCCCTCCTACATTGTTCTGATGCCGATCGGAATTTTTCATGTTTTCAACTTCATCGCATTTATTCTGGAGCACTGGTAATTTTCCTCTACGATTCTTTACGATTTCAGACCAGGTGCTACTGTTTTATTTTCAGAATGGAGTTATCAGTTTAATCTGCGCATGCATGGTTGTAAGTTTGGTCGGGGTCAGTGACCTGTGTGCACAGCCGAGGCTTAACCGGATCAGTGACTGCCATTTGCAATTTTAACCTGGATCAGTACGAATTTAAATCTGTGTCGGCATGTACACACTGCCCATTCAGCCTGGCACTGTCTTTATCTACCCCAGGCAGATTTGGGTCAGTCCTGGATTGCAGTGTTTAGCACTGCTGCCTCACAAGAGCCAGGGACCCAAGTTCATTTCAGGTCTTGGGTGATTGCGTGGAGTTTGCACGTTCTGGTGTCTGCACGGGTTTCCTCCGGGTGCTGTGGTTTCATCCCACAGTCCAAAAATGTGCAGGTTGGGTGGATTGACCATGATCAATGCATGAGGATAGGGCAGGGGAGTTGGGCCCAGGTAGAGTGCCCTTTTAAACGGTCGGTGCAGACTCGATGGGCAGAATGACCTCCTTCTGCACGGTAGGGATTCTTCTGTACCCGGGGTAGATTTAGCCTGGGTCGGACCTTGTGTACTCCATGGAGATGTAGCCCATGTCAGATCTTATATACTGCAGGATTTAACCTAGGACATACCTTGTATACTCCAGGGAGATTTAACCTGAGTCAGACCATGTGTATCCCAGGGAGATTCAGCCTGGGTCAGATCTTGTGTATCGCAGGGGGATTTAGCTTGGGGCAGACCTTGTATACTCCAGGGAGATTTAGCCCATGCCAGACCTTATGCATACGCTGCAGGTTTAACCCGGGTATGTCTTGCATCGCACGCAAATTAAGCTAAGCCTCGACCCAGTTTCGGTTGCAGTGAACCGCTCTGCTTCTGACCGGCTCCGGAGAGAGCAGCAACCGGTACTCGGGATCGGAGGAGGAAGCGGCTGAGATTGAAGACAGCAGCCCGGAAACAGCGCTTGACCCTCCGGGTAGGAGAGCAGCAGTGCCCGGGAGGCGGGTAGGAGGCGACTTCACAGCACAAAGAACAAGAAGCAGGAAAGGTGGAAGACGGAATTTAATGCAGATTATTGTGTGACCTGGAAACGGTAACCAGGAGACCAGCTCAAACTGACCAACAGCTTGGGCGAACATTACAATAGCAATTTTAGAGAAATCTTAGTCCTTGTGGATCGCGCGTTTTTGTTGTTTGCCACACGGGTCTCGGAACATGTGCTTTTTGTTGTTGCTAATTCAACTTCTTCCCGATTTGGGACACCACAATATGGATGCCAAATAAATGCCAGCAAAATCGCAGGTTAAAATTGCAAATTGCAGGTTATGATTGTGGGGTGCCCTGCTGTACGTTTCCAGCATTTTCTGTTTTATTTTATTTTCAATATTTGTTTTGGTCTAAAGGTGTATGCAAGTTTAAGACTTGCACTGATTTTTTTTTTTTGGAAATGTTTTTTATTGAGTTTTCATATTTTATATCCAACAAATTACAAATTATTAGAAAAAAAACACGCAAAAATTAACATGTATATTTACAGGTAAGCATCTTCATAATAACAACTGTGGCCGCCCCCTTTAACCGGCATACATATTTTACATTCCCCAATATGGCCGAAGCACATGTTTATAGGCATTTATTTACAATTTGGTTTTGGGCCTTAGCTTGCCATCAGACTATCACTTGCGGCTTTGTCCTTCCTTTTTTTTTGGAATAATTTTTATTCAAGTTTTCAACAACAAATTTTATCACAACAGAGAAAAACAGTAACTCCTCCCCTCCAATACAAAAACAATAAATTAACAAGAAAAAGAAATAAGCATAAAACCATGAGAACAAAACCCCATAACAAACCCGTAGCCCTCCCCCCCCCCCCCCCCCCCCCGCTATCTTCCCCCGATTCCCGTCCATTTCCCCCTGATTCTTGGCCACCCGACTATTCTTCCTCTTGTTCGTTGGCCACAAACAGGTTCCGGAACAATTGCATGAATGGCTCCCACGTTCTGTGGAAGCCGTCGTCTGACCCTCGGATGGCGAATTTGATTTTCTCCATTTGGAGAGATTCCGAGAGGTCGGACAGCCAGTCTGCAGCTCTGGGTGGTGCTGCTGACCGTCAGCCAAACAGGATTCTACGGCGGGCGATCAGGGAGGCAAAGGCAAGGGCGTCCGCCCTCCTCCCCAGGAATAGATCTGGCTGGTCTGAAACCCCGAAGACCGTCACTATCGGGCATGGCTCCACCCTCACCCCCACTACTTTGGACATAACTTCGAAGAAGGCTGTCCAGTACTCCACAAGTCTGGGGCAAGACCAGAACATGTGGGCGTGGTTGGCCGGGCCTCTTTGGCACCGTTCACATCGGTCCTCCACCTCCGGGAAGAACCTACTCATACGGTTTCTTGTTAAGTGGGCTCTATGTACCACTTTTAGTTGCGTCAGGCTGAGCCTTGCGCACGTGGAGGTGGAGTTGACCCTATGCAGTGCTTCGCCCCAGAGTCCCCACCCTATCTCAATCCCCAGGTCATCCTCCCATTTCTTTCTTGTTGCGTCCAGTACGGTGTCGGCCCTTTCTACCAGTCGGTCATACGTGTTGCTACAGTTCCCTTTATCTAGGATACTTGCGTCCAGTAGGTCTTCCAGTAGTGGCGGTTGTGGGTACGTCCATGTCTCCTTTCGTAAGAAGTTTTTGAGCTGCAGATACCGTAGCTCGTTCCCCCGGCTAGCCGAAATTTCTCTGTCAGTTCGTCCAGTGTTGCGATCCTGCCGTCCGTGTATAGGTCCCTGACTGTCAGCGTCCCTCCATGCTGCCTCCACCTTTTGAAGGTGGCGTCAGTCAGTGCTGGTGTGAACCTATGGTTGTTGCAGATGGGAGCCTTGTCCGACATTTTGGTCAGGCCAAATTGCTGCCGCAGTTGGTTCCAGGTATGGAGGGTGGCTGTCACCACTGGGCTGCTGGAGTGTTTTTTGGGTGGGGATGGGGGTGCTGCCATGGCGAGGGCCCGGAGGGAGGTCCCCATGCAGGAGGCCTCCTCCGCACGCACCCACTCGGCCTCTGGCTCCTGGATCCATCCCCTTACTCGCTTGGCTGTTGCCGCCCAGTGGTAGAATTGTAGGTTTGGGAGGGCTAGCTCCCACCTGGATTTTGTTTTTTGTAGGACATTCTTTGGGATCCTAGCATTTTTACCCCCCCCCCCCTTCCCCCCCCCCCCCATACAAACGCCATGATTAGTTTGTCCAGCGCTTTGAAAAAGGCCTTGGGGATGTAGATCGGAATGGATCTAAACAGGAAGAGGAACCTGGGCAGTACGTTCATTTTGATCGTCTGGACTCCCCCGCGGGGAGAGTGGGAGTGTGTTCCATCTTTGCAGGTCCTTTTTGACTTGCACTGATTTAGGAGTGGTGACTGATACAGAGTAGCCAGTGCTCTAATCCTGCAATGGCTCCCAGCCTTTTCTGGTGGAACATTGGCCCTTCTCAGAAAAGCAGCCAGTTTGGTGTCAATGGTTGTCCCTTCCGATCAGAGGGGGTCCAGAGGACTTCCACATGCATGCGGATTACACCTGGCTCTACCTCCTCACCTCTTCAACCCCATTCCACAGCTATCTCCTTGTACTTCAAGTCATGGATGTGCAAATGTTTGTCTCCAGCTGCATGTCAGGATCAATAAAGCCCTAGATTTTAGGCCCGCCGTCTAAAACTGCACCAACATTAGTTTCGACTTTTTCTAAATTCAGATGTGCACATGCTGCCCTAAACTGAGGCCAGTTTTGTCATTGCTCCGTTCAGTGGGTTGTGTGATAAATGTAGGAATTATTATATATTATAACTTATATCTGTTGCAGCAATGTGATATACAAATCCTGGTTAAAATACATATAGGTAGTGTGTCTACTAAAGCTGTAATTAAGGAGTCATAAAAAGTGAGGTACTGATTGATTTTAACCACAATGATTGATTTTAACCATTTACGTGTTTACTGAGAGTTGGCTCATGGGATATTGTTTTGATTGCTGGAGATTCCCTGGAGAGGAGATAATTTATGTGGGGTTGTATTTAGTCCTAGCTAAGCAGGTGATGGGGTGTTTTAGCAGGATACAGATTATGTGATGAATGGGAGGAGCCAGGTCAGCCAGTAATTTGCCGTTTTGCCAAAAGCTGTTGGGTTGGGCAGAAAGAGTCTGACAAGTCAGAAGGGTTTTCAGGTTGTTCCTGAAAGGATCTCTTTCTCCAAAAGCCTTGACAGAGGCCCACAAGTAAACTTATTTTGTTAACCTTATTTATAAGTGGAATTTGAACGTATTGGTGTTGCTTGGCTGGAATGTAGTGTCAGGTGTGGATAATAAAATAAGGTTTTCCCTTTTATTTCAGAACTGTTTAACTGTTAATTGTAAAGCCATTTCTTTGATGTTAATGTCGTTAATTCTGTGTTTAAATTAAAGTTTGTTTTAACATCAAAGATGCCTATTGGTCAGAGTCATCACCCCTGGGTGAAGTATCCTTTCCTTAAAGTTTTACAAATTGAAAATTGTTTGGAGTTTCTTGTCCGATATCCTAACAAAGGTTGGGGGCTGGCCTGGTATCTTAAATGTAGAGACTGGGTCTTTATCATGCCTTAAGTTTTTGTTTCCCGTTGGAAAAATGGCCTAAGATGATCAGCCATGATCTGTTTGAATGGGGCAGCAGGCTCAATGGGCCAAATGACCTGCTCCTGTTCCTAAGATTTCCTTTCCTCATGGAAGAATATTGGGTGGGTGGGGTGGAGAGTATTTTGAACTCCCATTTTTGTTTGGGCAGCTCTTTCCTGATTGAATAATGGGACTTCAGAGATTACTATTAAGTGTGGTCTGGAATCCAAAACAAGGGAAAATTACATTATTCATCTCACGTCAATGTAAGCAACCAAACAATAATATCAATCACGCAGATAATGATACTGTAGCCCACGATGATGTGAAATTGGAAGTTTGGCGACGAGGATGGTGCAATTTTCTTTCAATACTCTACTCATGTTGCTGCGTGCTCTGACCTGGAGATGGGGTTTTCTGGTGTTGTACACTGAATATTCCAGTTTTTAAAGAATCTGTTGTTATTTTGCCTTCTCTAGTGGCCCACCCTACCTCTTGACCCCACTTTGTTTGATTTGATTTGCTGTCTGAAGCAGTTGCAGCTTTCACTGATG
The DNA here is from genome assembly GCF_902713615.1 of Scyliorhinus canicula. Classification (NCBI taxonomy): domain Eukaryota; kingdom Metazoa; phylum Chordata; class Chondrichthyes; order Carcharhiniformes; family Scyliorhinidae; genus Scyliorhinus; species Scyliorhinus canicula. Next base: position 115,961,821 of record NC_052161.1, on the reverse strand, counting down.
GTATCTGTTTCACTGCTCCCTGAAATGGTTGCAGCCCTTCAGGTCCTTTTGATATTTGTTTGGATGGTTGTGGCTGAAAACTGGTTGTGTGTAAGATCTTTGATATGAGCATGTGGTTTACCAATCACTAGGACCTCATTCAGAGCAACAGGCGTTTTAATCCTCCCCAGAAATTAACCCCCCAACCCCCACCCGCATCCCTTTTCCCTTCTCACAAACTGACTGTTGCTAGACTTTGTTCTGTCTGCCTCTGTCATCTCATCAAAGTAGACATGCCCAGATAATGAGTGTTTTTAAAAAATATTTTATTCCAAACTCAATCAGTAACAAACACGGGGCAGCACGGTAGCATTGTGGATAGCACAATCGCTTCACAGCTCCAGGGTCCTAGGTTCGATTCCCGGCTTGGGTCACTGTCTGTGCGGAGTCTGCACATCCTCCCCGTGTGTGTGTGGGTTTCCTCCGGGTACTCCGGGTTTTCTCCCACAGTCCAAAGATGTGCAGGTTAGGTGGATTGGCCACGCTAAATTGCCCTTAGTGTCCAAAATTGCCCTTAGTGTTGGGTGGGGTTACTGGGTTATGGGGATAGGGTGGAGGTGTTGACCTTGGGTAGGATGCTCTTTCCAAGAGCCGGTGCAGACTCAATGGGCCGAATGGTCTCCTTCTGCACTGTAAATTCTACGTAAAAAAATTAATAAAAATATCCCCATATAAATATGATTTGAGCAGTTTGTCACTTTACTCATTTTTTTCTCCCCTAAACTACTCCCAACACCACCCCCACTCCGACCCCCATCCGCTGGTGACAAATAGATCATTTTCATTAGTGTCACAGGTAGGCTTGCATTAACACTGCAATGAAGTTACTGTGAAAATCCCCTAATCGCCACGCTCCGTTGCCTATTCGGGTACACTGAGGGTGAATTCAGAATGTCCAATTCACCTAACAGCACGTCTTTTGGGGTTTGTGGGTTGGAAACCGGAGCACCCGGAGGAAATCCACGCAGACACAGGAAGAACTTGCAGACTCCGCACAGACAGTGGCCCAAGCCAGGAATCGAACCTGTGTCCCTGGAGCTGTGAAGCAACAGTGCTAACCACGATGCTACCATGCTTCAAATAAGGATAGAAAAAGCCTCCACCGAAAATAAAACCCCCCATACCAACCCCATGAGAGTGAACTTGATCGTCTCCAATTAAAAAAATTCATACAAATCCCCCAGCCACGCCAAGACCCCCGTCGGCGCTGCCGACCTCCAACTCGGTAAGATTCACCACCGAGCAATCAGACAGATAATGGCTGATAATGGATTATTGACCCTTCACAGCTAACCCCAGCCCCATGTTTGCTCAACATTTCTTCTTTGCCTCACCTCTTCCCCCCCCCCCCCCCCCCCCCCCCCCCCCCCGGGCAACGTGTGGACTCACGGTGTCAATTGTGCCCCAGTGATTGTACCTCAGTCAGAAGGCTGTGTGTTCAAGTCCCGCTCCAGGACCTGAGCATAAAAATCAAGGCTGACGTTCCAGATCAATAATGAAGGATTGTTGCAGGTGTTGTCTTTGACTGAGATGTTAAAACTGAGGCTCCGTCTGCCTTTCAGGTGGATTTACAAAATCTCCTGGTACTATAGAGCAGGGGAGAGATTCCCTGTGTCCTTATTAATGCTTATCCCTCAATCAACATCACAAAAATAGATTTATCTGGTCATTCTCACATCGTTGTTTATGGAAGCTTGATTTGGGCAAATTGACTGCTACGTTTCCTGAATTACACCGCGTTTCAAAAGTATTTAATTGACTGTAAAGGGCTTTGTGACATCCTGACGGTGTTAACGGTGCTACATAAACGCAAGTCTTTCTTTGCGAGGCTAACTGTAGTCCAGCTCACCATTCTGCCTGAGATAAGGTAACTGTAGGATTTGAATTATTATCGAGATTGTTGTTGCTCTGTCAAAAATTAAACCATTATTGAGACTGTGTTTTTGCTCTGCTGACATAGGTGAAAGTCTGGGTAATGCATGATATCACAGGGCAAGGTCACCCTGAGTTTTATTGATAACATTCATCGGCCTTTGGAGCATAAATTAGGAGCAACTGTCTGTCGCATAACATCCTGCTGGTCGCCTCAATGCATTTCAAAATTTACCAGTTTTTATGTGGTGAATTATGATCTGAAATGTACTGCCTGAAAAGGTGGAGGTTGCAGATTCAATAGGACCTTGCAAAAGGGAATTGGTTATATATTTGACCATTATATTTTGCAGGGCGATGGGGAAATAAATGAGGATTGGGGACTATTTGGATAGCTCTTTCAATGAGAGGGTGGCCACATAGCCTCCTGATGTGCTGTAGGATTCTAACATCACACAAATATGAGGGAAGCCATTCAGCTGATCTGGTTTAACCATCTATGGAAATCTTGTTTTAAAATGGTTAGGAGAGCAACATCATCAAATAGAGTTCAGATAAAAATCCCTGTATTCGCCAAAGGCTCCGAGGTTACAACAATGTCTGTCTGCAATTCAAGTACTTTGTTGCCTATTGTCGTGGAAGTAATGATTAGACAGAGGCTTCGAGCTTCGTTTTAGGATTTTATTAACACAATATCGTGGAGAGGCTGCAGTAGCCAAATAGCCACTTCACAGCACTCTGAACTTACCCAGCAGAAACCATATCGTTATAGTCTGAAATAAACAACTAAAGAAGTAAACCGCATCTGGCTGGCTGTGTTTATTCTTTAAAATAAATTTAGTGTACCCAATTAATTTTTTTCCAATTAAGGGGCAATTTAGCATAGCCAATCCACCTACCTTGCACTTGTTTGGGTTGTGGGGGCGAAACCCATGCAAACACAGGAAAAATGTGCAAACTCCACACGGACAGTGACCCAGAGCCAGGATCGAACCTGGGACCTCGGCCCTGTGAGACAGCAGGGCTAACCCACTGCACCACCGTGCTGCCCTGGCTGTGTTTATGTTAAACACATCTTGAGAATGCTCTTGGTTCATTATCTAGTCTGTATTTTTTGCCCTTGCGAAAACAACTCGTCATCATAATAAGACCAAGTCCAAAATACTGTTTCTGAGCAGTATTTGTTTTACCTTACCCGACCTTCTAAGTTTTGTTCAAAAGCAGTGTCAAAATATAGTCAAGCATTCCCCTCAAGCTTTAGCAAGTGCCTTTTCTTTAACAGCCACTAATGTTAATGTATTCTCTAAGCGGGCAACTAATCCTCACATTAACTTCCCTTCAATACGTATAAAGTGCTTTGAGATGTGCTGAAGGCACGCAAGGTGCTGTAGAAATGCAGCCCTTCAGTCTAGCATCAAGGCATACAGATCAGAAGGTCCCACCTTTATCCTGCGTCTGTGCTCAGCCACAATTGGCCTCCGCACCTCTTGAGTTAGGGACGGGGACAAAATTCTGTCATTTTTCCGACGTTCTTTAACTCAGCAAGGGTTAATGGAGAGGAGTAAACCGGGGGGGGGGGGGGGGGGGGGGGGGGGGAAGAGAGAAGGAGAAGGAGATTCCTGATATAGGGTGCCTGCTGTGACTTCGGTTGATAATCTTTCTGCTGTTGTGCACTGCTTTGTTGGGTGTGTGGGATATCTGGCAGAGTCTGAAGCCTCTTGCATGACATTGAAATCTGTCCAGAATGTCGATTTTGTGGGATTTCATTCAGAACCACTTTTAGCGTGGTCAATCCACCTACCCTGCACATCTTTGGGTTGTGGGGGCAAAACCCACGCAAACACGGGGAGAATGTGCAAACTCCATACAGCCAGCGACCCAGAGCTGGGATTCGAACCTGGGACCTCGGCGCCATGAGGCAGCAGGGCTAACCCACTGCGGCACTGTGCTGCTCTTATTGTCCATCCCTAATTGCCCTTCAGAAAATGCTGGTGAGCTGCATTCTTGAACCGCTGAGTGAACCACCTTGTGCATCTTGAATCACATACAGGCCAAACCAGTAGAAGAAGGGCAGATCTCCAGCCCAAAGGGCTTTAGTGAACCAGGCATGTATTTTTTAATTAATTCAGTAGTGACGTGGTCAGGATTATTCTTGCTAGCTTTTCATTCAGATTTATTTATTAACTAAATTTAAAATCCCCAGTTGTAACGCTGGGATCCGATCTCTGGATTATTCATCCAGCAACATAATCACAATGCTACATGTCTTGACATGAAGCCAAGATTAAAAAGGGGACGTGGAGGTTTCACAACTGGTCAGTCAGTGTGCAGCTCTCTGGAGATTATGTATTCAAGTCCCACTTCAAAGACTTGAGCACAAACCACAGTGCAGCAGTGACAGGACTGCGCTGTCGGAAATGCTGGGCAAAATTTTCTGGCAAAATATTAAAGTGACATTTTTGGCACGGAAATTAATTCGAATCCACTTGGGGGGGGGGGGGGGGGGGGAAATGTTTTCCCCACATGAAAAATGCCGCACCTGAGGATCATCTGGGAGCTTCAATGAAGAGGGCAATGCATTTAGACGGCTGCACACCATTCACCCCCCATTCATGACAGGAGGATGAAAACTAGAAGACCAACTCTCAGATTTTAAGAGTGGGCCCTCACTTGATTGCTGGATTCTGAGGAGGAGAGGCAGGCCGGAATCTACCCATGGGTTGGCAAGAGGCCCTTCAGCGAGGTCACCAATCCTGCCAGGGGAACAGTGACAGCACTGGTCAGTTCCAGCAACCTGACCAAGAGGGCATGGAGTTCAGTGCAGAAAAAATGCTGAATGACCACCTACGATCTGCAAGGCAAGGTCCTCTTATCTCCTCTTAGAAATCAACACTTCCGTCAACCCCCGGCATTCACCTTGAACCCACGTGCCACCACCTCGAAGGCTCCCAACACCCGACCTTCCAGCATCATCCTCAAACCCTCCCCCTGACATTCTTCATCAGAACCCCTCCCTGCTTCAGTGCAGTGCCCACACATGCCTGTTATCCTCAAACTCTGACCCCCCCCCAGGCATGCAACTAACAATATTCCCTTTTGTGCAGGAGAAGGTAGCCCATGACCAGAGAGAGGGAGAGAAGATGGGTGGAGGAATGTCCAAGATAAGGATCTTGATTCTTTTTGAAGAGAGGTCCATGGAGCACGCAGAAGAAAATTAGAAGTGGGCCTGCACAGACACTGAATTTGGCCTGTGACAAAACAGCGGGGTGCCAGTCAACACTCATCCAGATGGCCAGTCTCAAGTGAGACATTTGACCATGTCATGTATTGAAACTATGTCCATTGCCTTATAGGAACAGCAACTGAAGAGCCTGGCCCATCAACAAGCAGTGCCCCACCAGTTACCCTTGACAGAACTTCAGAGGTGATCTCCGAGGAGGACACGGATGACGCGCCACAGCTATTACCCGCACCATCCCAGATACAAGCACGTTGGTGGGTGACCTTAGCAGCTAGGCATCTGGGTTACCTTCTGGTGAGCACCACACTGCATCTGATGCACATCAGGCGAAAATAGGAGCATCCCAGGGATCGGACAGTCTGAGGCCTGCTTGGCCCCAGCCAAGAGCCATGCCTTTGGGCACATTCATCCCTCAGCTGCTGGAGAAGCAAAGGTGAGCCGGGAATACCAGGAGCGGTTGTCAGCAATATTTTTGTGACTGCAAAGCCACATGGAGGAGTCCCAAAGTCTTCAACCCCAGGCAATGTTGGCAGTGTTGCATGGCACCCAGACCAACACTGCATCGATGGTGGACACAATGGAAAGCCAGGGGCTGGACGTCGGAGCCATGACTCAGAGATTAGTCCCTGAAGACCATGGCTGAGGGCTTCGAGATCATGGTGCAGACAATGGCGGGCTTCCAGACTTGAGGTTTCTGGAGCCCATTCCAGCTGCCACTCCATCCTGTGGAATAATCCAGGAGCCCACGGGCATCTGGAGGGAGGAGGAGGTGCTAGAGCACATCCTGGACCTTTCACCCACGAGATCCTTGGAGTGACCAGGTCTTCTGAATCCCCCAGTCCTGATACCAGCCCTTCACAGGGGCAATGGGCAGAACAGGATGACGCAATAGCATTAGTGCCAGCTGAAACTCACCTGGGGCCCTCCAGTTCCAGACTCTCCAGAGGACACCCGCCAATGGCATCTCCAGTGACAGGGCGTGGAAGGCCCGCTTCTGATGTGCACCTTGGAAATACACCTAGATGTCGTGGGAGGGTTCGCAAGATGAAGGAGTTTTAGGGGCACAGAGTGGGTAAAGTTAGGCCTGATGGGTGTGGATTATAATCATTGGCACAATTGCACTTGTTGTCTTATTAAAACCTCTTGTTGTTCACAACATTAAAGCCTCACTCTCTTTGACTCTCCTCCCACTGGGATATGTCCTCACCCCATCTGGACACAGCTTTTCCCGCAGTAACTTAAGTGAGGGAAATGGTGAGGGTCACTCAAAGAGTAACATACATCCTGGACGGACTCTCCAATTATTCAGTGAACCTGGGACCCGAGCCTCTTAGCCCCCCCCCCCCCCCCCCCCCCCCCCCCCCGAGAGCAATAGGACAAAGGGATTAGCCAGGGAGTCAGCGTGCTGGCAACAGACAGATAGGAGTCCGATATAAGCAGAAGCTGACCAGCATCAGAGCTTTCCCCACTGCAAGTCATCACCATCCTCCTCCATTGACATGCTAAGCATGCACAAGGGCTCCCCAGGCCCACCCATGGTGGTGGAGGAGGTCACGAGGTCGAGAGGGGTGATTCTGGAGCTGCCGGCCAACATGATGGCCTTAGTTTGCGAACCGGGAAGTGACCACGACGACCCTGGTCTTCCTATCGATGGGAACCCTCACACCTGCCTGGCCTCCATCCTCCGACTCATCTTCGACCTTTCCCTCCACCACCTCTTGGGCTTCCTCCTCATCAGAGTGAACATTCCACTCCTCCTCGTCTTCTTCATCGAGGACGTCGCCCCATTGCTGCGCTAAGTTGTTATTTTAAAAATATCTAAACTTAGAGTATCCAATTCTTTTTTTTCCCCAATTTAAGGGTCAATTTAGCCAGGCAAATCCACCTACCCTTCACATCTTTTCGGGTTGTGGGGGGTGAGACCCACGCAGACATGGGGAGAATGTGCAAACTCCACACGGACAGTGACCCAGGGCCAGGATCGAACCCGAGGCCTCGGCACCGTGAGGCAGCACTGCGTTGTCGTGCTGCCCTGTTGCTGTGCTAAGTTATGGAGGGCTTAGCAGACAACAGCGATGCTGGAGGCTTTCTGGGGACTGTACTGCAGGACTCCACCAGACCTGCTGAGGCAAGACCACCAGAAACCTCAAGTCCTGGAGGCCCGCCATTGTCTGCACCATGATCTCGAAGCCCTCAGCCATGGTCTTCAGGGACTAATCTCTGAGTCATGGCTCCGCAGCGGCTCTGCTTCAGTGGCCTGATGCACTGTTCTACCACAGACCGGGTGGCACTGTGAGCCTCGTTATAACGGGACTCAGCCTCAGGCTACCGCACAGGTATCCTCAGCCAAGGCCTCAACGGGTATCCCTTATCCCTAACGGACCATCCCTGCAGCATGGGGTGACCCCAAGAGTTTGAGACTGCCCAAGGATGAAGCATTCATGCACGTTCCCTGGGAAACATGCACACATTTGGTGGTCACACACCAGCTGCACATTAAGTGAGTGGAACCCCTTCCTGTTAAAAGACAGGACTCCCTGATGCCACGAGGAGCATAGAGCCACATGAGTGCCACCGATGGCCCCCTACACCTGTGGCAAACCTGCGATGGAAACAAATCACGCAGCCCCCTCTTCCGATAATTACAGGTGTTTGTTTATTGGGCCCTGAAAGGAGCTGTACAAATGCAAGTTCTTTCTTCCAAGGTAGAAGAGAGAGGAAAGTAGGATTTTTATGTCCGGTGTAAACCCAATAACTGCTGCAAACTGTGTCTCTGAATTTGTAATCACCCCTACTTCACCTGCGCCAGGCAGCTTTGCTGCTAGAAGTGGACAGTTATGTTGCCGCTGCTGTGGGGAAGGGTCCTGTCAAGGGCACAGTGTAGTCACCAAGTGACAATTACAGAACAGGGACACAATATTAATATTGTATTATGTAAACATGGTGCCATATGAAGTCTCCAAAGGCAGTCCAGGCCACCTGATGGTCACAGCAAGTGTTGCAGGTGGCAGGAAGCAAACAACATTTGGCGTACAGTTACCACGGAGACAGACGCATGCAGTTGCTAGGAGGAAATTAAAGCATCCTCGCCTGCAGAGTGTCTGCTGGGTCCTAGAACCTTCAAGATGCTGGTGAAGGCTGAACGCAGCTCACAGGTGGCTCTAGCTATCCCTCGTTTCAGAGACCCTGTTAATAATAATAACCTTTATTAATGTCACAAGTAGGCTTACATTAACACTGCAATGAAGTTACTGTGAAAAGCCCCTAGTCGCCACACTCTGGCGCCCGTTTGGGTACACAGTGGGAAAGTTCAGAATGTCCAGTTCACCTAACAAGCACGTCTTTGGGGACTTGTGGGGGGAAACCGGAGCACCCAGAGGAAACCCACGCAGACATGGGGAGAACGTGCAGACTCTGCACAGAACTACACTGCATTGCATCCCCCGTTGCTCTGTTCTGCTGTCAATTATATTCCTGCCTTTCTGCATGTCATTATTTTATGGTTCTAACTCCCTCTTTTTGCACATTTTTGTTTTCACCAACTCGCCCCCTCAACCCCTGGACATATTGCTTTCTCGAACCAGGAGTCCAGGTTCCAGAGATTCCAGGGACCCACTAGCATACCACACAAGTAGCTAGATGGGAGCCAGAGCAATATTAGTTGGATATTCAACCGTGGGGGCAACACAGCTAAAATTGATCAAGTGCTCACCCTGCATCCAGGCCCACACCTTCCAGCAGACATCATTAGACAATGCCAATGGTGGATTTGTTCCATCTCTAACCCTGGGCGTTAAAGTCATTTGCAGTTGCCAGTTAACTCAGCACAAACAAGGGATGAAATCTCTCTGCTCTGCATCGCTCAGTACCAAAGGAATGAAGCATTATCAACTGCGTCATAGAATAGGTAAGGCATGTTGTGATCTGCATTCAATTCAAAAGATGCAGTTGCGCATGTGGGGCAAATGCTTTGTTCAAGACCTGTTATGTATGTCTCAGCATGTGTCTAGACTTCTACCAAATCAGTGGTAAGGAAAGCAATCCAACAGCAACATCCTCTCCCAAGTCAACATATCCGGCATCCAGTCACTAATCACGGAAAACCAGTTCTGCTGGGCAGGACATGGTGTTCGCGAGCCTGGCACCAGTCTCCCAAAGTAACTGTTCTACTTCCCTGCAGGAGACTGTCAGGAGGACAGAGGCTTTAGGGATGTCCTCAAAGAATAGAATAGAAATCACTGAATAGATCAAATATACCCCACTAACTCATGCAAGTCTCTGGCTTGTGACTGATCAAAATGGAGAAGATTTATTTGGGAAGGCACAGATCGGGTCAAGCAACTTCATCGGGAGCATGAAGAGGCAATGTCGAGACATCGAAGAGAGCACACAAACCTCCAAAGGACTCGTCTACCTGACCCTTAAAGCACCACCTCATGTGACAGGGTCTGCCGATCGCACATTCAATTTACCAGCCATCTGAGAACCAGAGTGGGATCAAGTAATCCTTAATACGAAGGGACTGCCTAAGAAGAGCAGACTGTGCAGTGAGAAAGAACGCCTTGCATTTATTTAGTGACTTTCATAACCACAGGATGTCCCAGAATGCTTTACAGTCCATGATGTACTTTTCTGAAGTACTGTCACTGTTGTGATGTAAGAAACATGGCAATCAATTTGTGCACAGCAAGCTCCCACAAACAGGAATGTGATAATGGGCAATCTGTTATTGTGATGTTGACAGAGATAAATATTGACTGAGGACACTGGTGATAGCATAACCCCCCCCCCCCCCCCCACTCATCTATGAAATACTGCCATGGAATCTTTCGTATCACCCTGGGAGGGCAAAAACAGTGTCTCGGTTTAGCATCTCATCCAAGCCAAGGCAACAGTGCCAATGCAGCATTGCCTCGCTGAACGATCTGTGGTGATCTCGGTTGTGGTACTGGGGGCTTGGGGAGGGGTGGAGGAGGAGGGGAGGGGCTTGATGTCTACATCTAGTCCATTGCCTCGGTGTGAAATGTTGTTTAACATTCCTGTGAGTGGGGTGGGGGGGAATGTTGATGGCGTGAAAGAGACTGGGTGGTCACACCGAATGGTCTGTGCCCGGTCAGGTTCAAGCACAGTCACAGGTCACCCCAATCTGTGCTTGGGTCAGATCATTGCTGAACTTTCCCCTTGTACAATTGGCAAAGCACCTGAATGTTCCTCAGTGATTCAATCAATGCCCATACCGACTCAGACACTAGGACCTCGCGGGCTCCAGGCGGATGAACCTTGTCACTCACACAGTGTCTGTCACATGGACCCTGTGTTTGGGGTGGGGGGGTTGAGGGAATTTAAATTAATCCCGGGTCTGACTGCTGTGAGCCCGAGGGGGCGGGAATAAAAAGGAACAACAGCTCTGAGGATGCCGTCTAATGATAAACACACAAGGAGGAGGCATCTGAGCCTCTGAAAGGTGTTTGCAGAGAGTGAGCGAGTAGTTGATGAGAGAGAGGGAAGGACAAAAGCCTGGGGAAGAATGAATGGAAGGAGAGTCTGCAACCTTCCGGCAGATATATTGTGATCGGTTCTTGGGAGGGGGCTGATCGAGTCCCACTTCCCTCCCCCACCCCCCTGAGCTGTTCTCCAGGCTGCAGATTGGAAGCTCCGCGCTGGGAAAGTTTCTCTTCAGTGCGATCCTCACCTCCCGATGAGCTCATGTGGAGGAGACTTTGTAGCCGAGGAGAAGCTGGAAACGGTGATCCAGGTCTGCTTTCCATTCCATTTTCTTCTCCCGCCCTTTTGGAGTTTTGCCGTCGGTCAGTTGAAAGGAATGAGACGTCCCTGGCCTGTGGTGAGTTAGCTGATGCCAACTGGGTGGCCCAGCACGGGGCAGGGACTGGCTTGATCCTCTGTCAGCCCAGTTTCTCCCTGCCTCCTCTCCCTGACTCCACAGCTTCTCCTGGTTATGGTCCGACCACGAGGTAATTACACAGGTTGGGGGAGGAAGACTCAGGTTGACCTTACATCAGCTACTTGCACAGTCCTTTCCCCCTTTGAGGGGTGGGAGAGCTGACTGGTGGTGATTTAACCTGAGGATCGTCACACCGCAGGCAAGGGGCAGGGTTGGGAAGGGGGGGGGGGGGGGGGGGGTGTTTCATGAACAACCTCAGCCGGTACGGGAATTGAACCCGCGCTGTCGGCCTCGCTCTGCATTGTGAACCAGCTGTCCAGCCAACTGAGCTACACCGGCTCCCAACTTCTATAGAAACCATCAAGATTTTAAAATACAGAGATGAAATCCACCAGCCTGTTTAATGCAGCTCCACAGGTCCGACAAGAGGACATAGCCATAAACGTGGGTGGACCGGGGGCTTGATGATGAATAGGTGAAACACTGCCAGGGTCCCAGGTTCGATTCCCGGCTTGGGTCACTGTCTGTGCGGAGTCTGCACGTTCTCCCCGTGTCTGCATGGGTTTCTTCCCACAATTTTCAAAAGACATGCTGTTAGGTAATTTGGACATCCTGAATTCTCCCTCAGTGTACCTGAACAGGTGCCGCAGTGTGGCAACTAGGGGCATTTCGCAGTAACTTCATTGCAGTGTTAATGTAAGCCTACTTGTGACAATAGAGATTATTATACGGACTCATTGGGGATGATATTATTCGCTCATTCAAGAGGGAGGAAAGTTAGATAAATACATGATTTTAGAGGGAAAATGAATGGAGGGATATCATGCAACATGATGTATCCTGGACACTGGAGCCTGTTAGATTGGCCCTCGGGATTTTCCAGTCAGATATTTTTTATAAATCTCGCGCAAGTGACTTTTCATCATGTAAGCCCCCAAAGTGAGTACCAAGAGACTCCAACTGGAGGGTGATGACAATCAAGTCTCGTACGTTGACAAGACTTTCCATAACAAGGCACCATGTAGCTATCAGGAGCTGGAACCCTGGTCTATTTCCCTGACACCCCGTCCAGATCTGCTAAGCCAGCACAGACCAGAAGCAAACCTGTGATATCGGGGTCTATTCCATGTTACACAAAAGATAAATGTACCAAATTGTGTAGTCGGGGGAAGCACAGTTGGTATTTGCTTGGATCCTATTAGGGTGGCACGGTGGTTAGCATTGCTGCTTCACAGCGCCAGCGACCCGGGTTCAATTCCAGACTTGGATGACTGTCTGTGTGGAGTTTACACTTTCTCCCCGTGTCTGTGTGGGTTGCCTCCGGATGCTCCGGTTTCCTCCCACAGTCCAAAGATGTACAGGTTAGGTGGACTGGGTCATGCTAAATTGCCCCTTAGTGTCCAGGGATGTGCAGGTGAAGTGGGGTTGCGGTGCTAAGGGAGTGGGCATGGGTTGGGTGCTTTTTCAGATGGTCGGTGCAGACTCGATGGGCCGAATGGCCTCCTTCTGCAATGTAGGGATTCTATGATATAGGAACTCGGTTGCATGGAGGAAATTAACCCTGAGTATTAGCCCCATGTCGGATTTAGCAACAACTTTAAGGAGGGCTGAAGTTCCAGACTCACTGTGCGTTAACCTCGGGGTCTCTCTAGTGCGTCACTTTGACATGTTTCTTCCCATCTCTTTCGCAGACATTACAGAGCACAGTGCAGAGTGCAGAGAACGGGAAAGGATTTTTATTTCGAGGAAATACTGAGGATTCACCCCTGACTTGTCTTCCTGCCAAAATACGCGAAATTGTTACCAAAAACCTAACGCTGGAGGAGAAATTAGGTAGGGACAGAAGCTTGGAGGAGTTGATGGAGGAGTTTGAGTTCTTGGAGGGGTTGGTGGAGGAGTTTGACTTGCTCACCGGGAATGGGTTCCGGTATTTGCAGGTGGGGGATTTTGCCCGGAAGCAGGTACCGTCCTTTCCTCACCTGCTGCCCCAGAGGCTGCAGGAAAAGGTGGTGTCAAGAACAGGGGTAGGGGAGGGTAATGTGTCAAAAATTTACAAGGAGCTGATGGATTGGGAGGGGGCCCCAATAGGGGTAGTGAAGCGTAAGTGGGAGGAAGATTTGGGTAGGGAGTTGGAGGCTGGGCTGTAGGAGGAGGCTCTGAGGAGAGTTAATGAATCCTCGTCATGCGCTAGGCTTAGCCTTATTCAGTTTAAGGTGGTCCACAGGGCATCCATGACGATGGCCAGGATGAGCAGGGTTTTTGAAGGGGTGGAGGATAGGTGTAGACAGTGCGCGGGTGGGCCTGTGAATCATGTCCATATGTTTTGGGCCTGTCCAAAGCTTGGGGGATTCTGGCAGGGGATTGCCGACATTATATCAGAGGTCCTGAAGGTGAAGGTAGTCCCCAGTCCAGAAATGGCAATCTTTGGAGTGTCAGAAGACCCGGAATACCAGGGTGTGGGAGAGGACGATGTTTTGGCCTTTGCCTCCCTGGTAGTCTGGAGACGGATATTGTCAGAATAGAGGGACTCGGGGGGGGGGGGGGGGGGGGTAGAGTAGAGTAGGAGGGAAAATATGGCGGGTAGTACCGGTGGGAGGGGAGCGGGCTTGTGCAATATGTTACGATGGAAGTATTGAAAGTACGTGGATGTTTGCACATTTTTGCCTTTTTTGCTTCCTTTCTGATGGTGTCTGTAACTGTTTATAAAGCCAAAAACTACCTCAATAAAATTGTTTATTAAAAAAAAAAGAATAGAGGGACTCGGTGGGGGCGGGGGTAGTCGAAACCGGGGGTGTAGGTGAGTGACCTGGCAGAGTTTCTCAGGCTGGAAAAGATAAAGTTTGCCTTGAGAACTGGTCCTTACCCTGCTGAATACACAGCAACTGGAGGAGTGATCCTTACCCTGCTGAATACACAGCAACTCAGGGACTGGGCCTTACCCTGCTGAATACACAGCAACTCAGGGACTGGGCCTTACCCTGCTGAATACACAGCAACTCAGGGACTGGGCCTTACCCTGCTGAATACACAGCAACTCAGGGACTGGGCCTTACCCTGCTGAATACACAGCAACTCAGGGACTGGGCCTTACCCTGCTGAATACACAGCAACTCAGGGACTGGGCCTTACCCTGCTGAATACACAGCAACTCAGGGACTGGGCCTTACCCTGCTGAATACACAGTAACTGGAGGAGTGATCCTTACCCTGCTGAATACAAAGCAACTCAGGGACTGGGCCTTACCCTGCTGAATACACAGTAACTGGAGGGCCGATCCTTACCTGCTGAATACACAGCAACTCCGTGAGTGGGTGCAGCATGATGGCACAGTGGATAGCGCTGTTGCCTCACAGCTCCAGCATCCGGGGTTCAATTCCGGCATTGGGTCACTGTCTGTGTGGAGTTTGCACTTTCCGTCTCTGCGTGGGTTTCCTCCGGGTGCTGCGGTTTCCTCCCACAGTCCAAAGGTGAGCAGGTTAGGTGGATTGTCCATGCTAAATTGCCCCTTGGGCCCAAAAGGTTAGGTTGGGTTACGGGGATAGGGTGGAGGCATGGGCTTAAGTAGGGTGCTGTTTACAAGGATCAGTGCAGACTCAGTGGGCCGAATGGCCTCCTTTTGCACTGTAACTTCTATGAGTGATCCTTACCCTGCTAAATGCACAGCAACTCAGTGTGTGATCCTTACCCTGCTGAATATACAGTAACTCCGGGAGTGATCCTTGCCCCACTGAATGCACAGTAACAGGAGGGGTGATCCGTGCACTGCTGACTAAACAATAACATTATATGTTATATAGGGAGTGAGCCTTATTCCACTATTAACAATAACTCTGTACAGTAGCGTGGTGAGTTATCCTTAACCACAGTTACACATTGGATAACCAATCTGTGTTCAACATCCCCAGGAATCGTTCGAAGTAGCCAGTTGACGTTTAGCAGGATTTGATGTTTTCTTGGTTCCCTGTGCTGTAGCATCGCCGCTGGAGATGACGTCTGTGCTGCCTCTTCAAGAGGAGAATCGTATCTTGCAGCAGGAGTTATCCCGTGTTGAGGATCTCCTGGCTCAGAGCCGAGCAGAGCGAGATGAGCTGGCAATTAAATACAACGCCATCAGCGAGCGGGTGAGTGAACCAAAAGCACCTGTGGGTTGACGCAGCCTGAAAGAAACAACTTTGTACCGGAGGCGAGTTAGGCAGTGTGATTTCAAAATATTCAGCGCAAAGAATACCAAGCCTCTGACCTGCTGTAGTCAAGGCATTTATCTGACTGGTTCATGGTAGCACTAAGCAACGGGCTCATGCTGTCTTTTAGTTGGTGGTGGATCACCTTCTAGTGTAATCCATGTGGGGAAGGAATCCATAGTGCTCTTTGGTATGGGAGTTCCATGATTTTGACCCAGCGGCAGTGTGATTATGTGTCTAAGATCAGTGTGAGACCTGGAGGGGGATCAGGAGATGGTGCCATCCTTGCCCTTCACGGTGGTGAAGGGCATGCATTTGTAAGGTGCTGCCAAAGAAGCCTTGGAAAGTTGCTGCATCGTGTCCCGGGGATGGTATACACTGTCAGATGTGGCTCAGTGTGTTTCCCTCTCGCCTCTAAGTCAGAAGAACACGGTTCACACCCCACTTCAGGATATTTAGAATGACATCTTGGTGCAATACCGAGGGCGTGCTGAACTGTTGGAGGTGCTGTCCTTTGGCAGCTATTTTAGACCGAGGTCATGTCTGCTCAAGGGGGTGGACGTGAAAACCCTATGGCACAATTTCAAAGAAGAGCGAGGGACCTTATTCCCCAGTGCTCTGGCCAATATTTATCGCTCGACCAAACAAAACGAGCCATTATCTGGTCAGCATCACATTGCTGTTTGTGGGAGCTTGCTGTGCACAAATTGGCTGCCGGGCTTGTTATAATGTATTACAACAAGTGGTTACATTTCCAAAAGTGCTTCATTGGCTGTAAACTAAAGCGCTTTCGGACATCATGAGCTCCAGAAAGGTGCTGAATAATTGAATTTTTCTCCCCTCCAAATATGATAACCAAACTCGAGAAATGTATTTCTGACCCTTCAGCCTGATTTTCGTTCTGCTGACTCGAGGGCTCATTGTAGAAAGTAACTGGTTGTGCTCCCACTGGTGTGGCTGCCCCATGACTTGGCACAGACACCTTGTTTGGGATTGACGGGTGTGTTTATGCGGCTGCCACGGATTCATCTCCTGTGAGGAATGTGCTTGGGTTTCACAGCCTTGGCGAGTGGAGGCAGTGGCTCAGCAGCAGTCAACCTGCCCGGGCTTGCCTTTCCTTTTGAGTAACTCATTGGCATGTCTAAACACGCCGTAGATTAGACCCGAGAGTCAGCATTGCTGATTATTACCAATTTAAAGCCACACACTCACATTCCAAGCTGCTGCCGTGCGTTAAAGGCCTGACTGCTTATAAACTTTAGGTTTCACTTTCGGGTTTCCCATTGAGCTCAGTTGGCCGCTGCATTAAACAGCGGGGTGTTGAGCCGTACATATTCAGAGAGTCCCGGCTGATGCGGTGGAATTTAAGACTTCTCACAAACCTCTGGATCACAAGATTGTTGCCGACATAGTCAGAGAGCCCAAGCCATAAAATATTTCCCGAAAACCTGAGGTGTTTCCTTGATTTTGTTTTTTAAATTTAGACAACCCAATTCATTATTTCCAATTCAGGGGCAATTTAGCGTGGCTAATCCACCTAACCTGCACATCTTTGGGTTGTGGGGGCGAAACCCACGCAAACACGGGGAGAATCAGCAAACTCCACACGGACAGTGGCCCAGAGCCGCGATCGAACCTGGGACGTCGGCGCTGTGAGGCGAACTGCAGCGCCACCGTGCTGGCCAAGTGGTTCTGATTTGAGCAAGCATGCATTTGTTCTTAAATACTTTAGCACAAAGTTAGACTTTATGTCCGTTTAAAAAAACCATGGAACCATAGAATCCCTACAGTGCAGAAGGAGGCCATTTGGCCCATTGAGTGTGCACCAACCCTCTGGAAGAGCTCCCTCCCTGGGCCCACTCCCCTGCCTTATCCCTGTAGCCCCACTACCCAACCTAACCAGCACATCCCTGGACACCGAGGGGCGATTCATCTCGGCCAATTCACCTAACCTGCACATCTTTGGACTGTGGGAGGAAACTGGAGCACCCGGAGGAAACCCACGCGGACACGGGGAGAATGGGCAAACTCCACACAGACATTCACCCAAACCCGGAATTGAATCCGCGTCCTTGGCGCGAGAGGCAGCAGTGCTAACCACTGTGCCACTTTGCCGCCTCGTTTAATCTGAGGCTGAACCACAGCAATTTTCAGCATAGAAGACCATTCAGCCCATCATATCTGTGATAAAATGCTTCACTGGAGCCATGCTTAATCCTGCTGCCTTACTCTCGCCCCTCAGCCCTGTATTTTTTTTAAATTTAGAGTACCCAATTAATTTTTTCCAATTAAGGGGTAATATAGCATGGCCAATCCACCTACTCTGCACATCTTTGTGTTGTGGGGTGAAACCCACGCAAACACAGGGAGAATGTGCAAATTCGACACGGACAGTGACCCAAAGCCGGGATCGAACCTGGGACCTGGCGCCGTGGGGGTGCAGTGCTAACCACTAGGCCACCGTGCTGCCCTCTCAGCCCTGTATTAACCTCTGTTTCAAATATATATCCAGTTTTCCCTTAAAAAATGCAATCTGCCTCAGCAAAAACATACCATGCTCCAATGAGCCTCTGCATGTGGATTGATTAGGGAGAAGGGGAAATCAGCCCAGCTCCTGCACCTGCTAACTATCTCAGAACTTTAGCTAGGAAGTACCTCCACGGGGGCATCGAGTGAGACCAGGATTGGGGCTTCACCGTAAGGAATGTTTTGGTCTAACATCCCATCCACTGTTACAGTCAGTGCACACACACAAGGAGAATAGCACTTGGCATGGAGGGAGGAAGACCTCCTTGTGGGCCAGCTCCTGGGCCTATCCAAGCTGGCCATTAATAGGCCCAGGCAGCGGGTGGTTGAAGGGGTCGCCTGATCCGCCAGTCTGCCTCTCTTCCGCAGCTATATTTGATGCCAGGTGTAGCTGGAAAGGGAGCACGCGGTGTCTGGCGGCACCATCGAGGCTTTCCATATCCTCTGCGCACCACCGGGAGTGGGGGTGTATTATCGACCTCTTTAATCGCATTCTATTTTGATGTTTTAAGTTTCCTTGGAGATTTTGTTTCCTTTGATGCAGTATCCCTTTGAGGAACTGCATTTTATATTTATTCCACAGCTTCTTGATTTTGTTTATTTGGTTCATGCAAAGAAGCACCTGGAGAAGGGCCAGTGGGTTGGGTACCAGAGGGTGGCTGGTGCCTGTGAAGCTGACGATTTTCACTTTCAGCAGTGGAGGGAAGAAACTTGGACCGTGCAAAAAAAAACAAAGACCCTGAAAAGATGCAGAAATCAACCAAAACATTTCTAAGTGTCATTTCGGCTGGGTTTGGCGGGTTTTCCCTGGCAGCTTTTTTGGGTGAGATCTACACCAGTGTTCACCCACACTTCAGACATTTTTTTGGGGGCCTTGGGAAGTTTCTCTCCGGGAGCCCACACTTAGAAACTTTTCATCACTGGGGAGCTTAACCCGACAGCTAGACTGGCTCCTCGGAGATCGGGCCGCTACTTTGAAGGGGTGCCCCAATCTCTAAGTGAGCTACCCCCACTCATGGGAAATGTCACACCCATACACATGGGCATTCCCCCCCCACCCCCCAAGTGAGGCACACCGCCATGGGGTTGCTGAGGCCCTCCCCCTTTTAAAACATCTCAACGACCCCTTTAATGGGTATGGCTCACCCCCCCCCCCCCCCTCAGGCTCTGACCCTTGGCAGCGCCACCATGACCCCATGGAATGCCCCTGCCAGCCTGGAAGTGCCAAGGATGGCAGTGCCAAGGTCCAGGGGAGTGTCAGGGTGCCACCCTGCTCTGTGTCTGACCGCCCAAGGGTCTCCAATGGCCTGGAAGCCCCCCCCCCCCCCCCCCCCCCCCCCCAGGTGCTGTTATGTATTAAATGTGTCCTGGTGCGGCCTCCCAAGCAAGGCCCTTGGGTCCCGGGTGGCGGGAGAATCCGGTGAATGCATTAGGCTCATTTAAATATGCTGATCCGGATCTCGCCCAGTGAGAGCGCGATCCAGATCACGACGTCTCACGAGACATTTCGAGCTGCGCGCAACAATGACATTAACCCGCTCCCCACAATAGAGTTTGAGTTCAGTGTGCTTCGAGGGGGAGATAAAGCAAGTTGTATTTTACTGATGGAAACTGGGCGCAGAGTCATTGCAGCATAGGAGACCGTTCAGCCCATCAAATCCAGGCTGGCTCTCCACAGAGCAATCTAGGACTATGGGGGTTGCCCCACTCACTCCCCACAGCTCTGTACATTTGTTTCCCTCATTTGAAGAAAATATTTGATTGTTTCTTTGTCTCTGCTTGATCCAGCCTGGGAGACACTGAGTTTCAGGATATTAATTCCCTCTAATCCCTTCCCTCGGGGCTGGCAGAAAGCTGCAAGCCCTTTGCTTTATCCCGGCTTTGTTGGTATTTCCCAGCAATCAGTTGACTTCCTTCCAGTTCCTACAGCAGCCGCGCAAGCGTGCCTCCCCCCACCCCCAACCACCACCCCAGACTATTCACATTGACGAGAACAACACAATTCTTAGCTTAGTTGCCATGGCGGCAGCCACTCGGGGAGGCCACTGACGTTCCAGTGAATGGCGGAGTCTTATTGCTATGGAAATTTCTAGAAGACAGCAATATTGAAAGAGCGGACCATCTGGGCCTGCAGAGACGGGAGGGGAATGAGTTGACAAAAATAACTATGAATCTATCCACGCCTCCTCCTCCCCCCCCACACATCCCCCAGCACAGTCTGCGGGAACCCATGGTTTTGTTGTTTCTGTGGCATTTGGCAAAGTCAGATCTTGAATTTCTAACAGATTGCAGCATATGTTAACAGTTTAACCGTAACGTGTCTGGGCCAATTTAGCGTGGCCAATTCACCTACCCTGCACATCTTTTTGTGTTGTGAGGCTGAGGCCCACGCAGACACGGGGAGAATGTGCAAACTCCACACGGTCACTGACCCGGAGCTGGGATCGAATCCGGGTCTTTGGTGGCGTGAAGCAGCAGTGTTAACCACTGCGCCACCGTGCTGCCCCAGTAACTAGATTTATTTACATATATACAAGTTACAATTTATTCTTTCTTTTAAATTAAAAAAAATTTTTTTTTTTAAAATTTAGTGTACCCAATTCTCATTTTTCCAATTAAGGGCCAATTTACCGTGGCCAATTCACCTACCCTGTACATCTTTGGGTTGTGGGGGTGAGACCCACGCAGACACGGGGAGAATGTGCAAACACCACACGGACAGTGACCTGGGGTCGGGATCGAACCCGGGCCCTCATCGCCAGTTAGATGTTATTCTTGCACCTCACTCCCAGTGTAGACCCTACTAGGAGGACAGACCTGACTGCAGCCTGCTTTTATCCTCTAGTCTGACGAGCCCCAGGTGGTGTATCTCCGCCTCTTACATGGGGAGCTCCTATTCAACTTTGAGGGACGTGGCACGGATTTCCCTGATGCCTGGATATTAAGCCACTGCACTGCCTGTGCAACCAAACTCCAGTGCCTTGAAGAGGAAGATTAACAGGAGAGACCTAAAGGGAGTAAGGACAAGAAAATGAGAGAATCGAGTGGCAACGAGAACAAATAAGTATTAATATTGTCCCCTTTGCAGTGGCTCATCGAGTTTTACCCAGTGAGTAACTTGAACCAAATGGACCAGGAAGGTCTCAGGTTTGGCCCTTGTGTGGACAGCACGGTGGCGCAGTGGTTAGCGTTGCTGCCTCATGGCGACGAGGTCCCAAGTTCCATCCCAGTTCTGGGTCACTGTCCGTGTGGAGTTTGGGCACTCCCCTGTGTTTGCGTGGGTTTCGCCCCCACAGCCCAAAAATGTACAGGGTAGGTGGATTGGCCATGCTAAACTGCCCCTTAATTGGAAAAAATGAATTGGGTACTCTAAATTTATTTTTAAAAAGGTTTGGCCCTTGTGGGTATTTGCTCAGAGGCTATTAATCTGCTGACATCGGTGTTGGCTGTCAACCTCGGTGTGTTGGGGCAGGGGTTTCGTCGGCCCGCAGAACGTCAGTGGGCCTTCGGCTGGCCTGCCACATCGCCTGTGGCGGTCCCCGGCACGGCAGGACCGGAAAATCCTGGCCTGGCTGAGGGACGGGAAAATTGGCAAGGTATTTAGTCCGCATTGTGATTCCGTAATCCCCACCGCCGCCGTGGGAATCAGTGTGTGGGACCTGGAGTAGGCTCCACTGTGATGTGTTACTGGCCTCCAGCCTAGGGTATCCACATAGGGGCAACTCCATGTTGGACTGTGACTTCTCTGTGCCACGGAAACGAACCATCTCTCGGGTTCCAGGATCATTTGCAAAGCTGGAAGGGGGGGATCCTTCAAGGGATTGGAGCCAGACTGGGAGACAGGTGCTGAGGAAAATAACATTGTTTTAATTTCTCCTGCTAGAGTTTGTTCACGGCTGCCATCTGTGAATCCTTACATAAGCCCCTCCACAGTGATATCTTTCAAGGCTTCCTCTGCTAATGAATGAAACCTGAACAGTGCCAAGCAGCTCCCTGAGTCTAGCTCCCAAGCTCCCAAGCCAGACAAACGGCAGGAAACACCCCCATTTTCCCTCACTGGCGTGTCATTTGTCCAAGGTCATTCGCATATGGGCGGGCACATTTTATGCCACCTGACTCTCCTTTCAGAAACAGTAAGCGGAATCAGGTGGACCTACACATGTTTCCAGCCTTGGCTGTTACACAACTGCTGAAAAATGACAGGGGTGGGTGGGCGAAAGTCATGCAGTGATTAGCACTGCTGCCTCGTGAGGCCGAGGGCCCTGGTTCGATCCCAGCCCCGGGTCACTGTCCATTGGAGTTTGCACATTCTCCCCGTGTCTGTGTGGGTCTCACACCCACAGGGTAGATGAATTGGCCATATCTTTTTATGAAAACAATAAAAAAATATATACAAGGCCAAATGGTACAAACACTAATTTTGTGTTGGAGAAGCAGGGTACCCTCCCCTCAGTACCAATGTACGGGGAGGAGGGGTGTGTGGATACTCTGATTATTAAAACAGTTCATAACACATATGTACAAAAAAAAACAAATGGGACAAGCACTAAACTTTGCCCTGGAGAGACCCCATACCCTCGCCTCTGTACCAACAGAAGGGAAAGGAAGGGGGGTGGTGGGGAGAGAGGGGAAAGGAGGGTGGGCGGGGAGGGCGGGAGTCGGAGTGTTGGGGGGGAGGGGGGGGCAATAGGGCACTGCCTGAACTATCGACAGAGACAGAAAAACAAAAGAACCTTTGATTATGATGTGCCAGATTCCGGGAGTCCTCCAGATGGGTGACACAGTGTCAGGCACAAGTGAGCCCCGCGACAGAGCGCCTCACGCTAAATTGCCCCTTAATACTCTAGATTCATTTCAAAAAAAGAAAAATGGCACCTTTCTGGAGAACCGAAGAATGGTCACTTGGGTTTTATTTATTCTTTCAGGGAATGTGGGCATAGCTGGAAACTGGCACGGCCAACATTAATTGCACACCCCTAATTGCCTTTGGGAGCAGTTACGAGTCAACCACATTGTTATGGAGTCCAGAGTCTTATGTGGGCCAGACGGGGTAAGGTGGCAGATTTTCTTCCCTCATGGACATGAGTGAACCAGATAGCTTTTTTACAACAATTGATGATAGTTATAAGGTCACTATTACTGAGACTACTTTTCATTTCCAGTTTTAGTAACAGAATTTAAATTCTATACCCTGCCATGGTGGGATTTGAACCCACATCTCCAGAGCATTAGTCTGGGCCTCTGCATTATTAGTCCGGCGACATTACCACTGCGCCACTTTGTCCCCCAACATGGTGTCTGGAGAACCTTAAACACCACAGAAAACAATACCTGCAGCAGGGGGAAAGGAAGAATGTTTGTCATTGAAGACTTTAACATTTTTCCAGTGGTGTGTTAGTGCTGTCTCGCTCAGTAACTGAGTTGGACAAGGACTGGGCCGAGTACCGTCGGAGTAGTCTCGAGCTTGGTGAGGTAGCAGCTGGAAGGTTAAATTTGTCAGCTTGTTTACAATTAGAGCTCTGAGAGCAACACCAAGGGACTGCCTGCCTAAGCAGTTACCATAGAGACAAGAGAGCTACGCTGCAGCTTTGTAAGTATGTCTGAATCCCCCTCACTCGCCCAGGAGCAGCCTGAACCCCCGACACCATCTGAATGTCTGTGCACCCTCGGCCTGCATGTGAAGGTGCAGAGGCAGTGGCCTAGTGGTATTGTCACTGTACTAGTAATCCAGAGACCCAGGGCAATGCTCTGGGGACCCGGGTTCGAATCCCATCATGGCAGCTGGTGAAATTTGAATTCAATGGGGAGAAAACAAATCTGTAATTAATAATGATCATGAAACCATTGTTGTAAAAAAAACATCCAGTTCACTAATGTCCTTTAGGGAGTAAAATGTGGCATCCTTACTGGGTCTGGCCTACGTGTAACTCCAAACCTACAGCAATGTGGTTCACGCGTGGATGCCCCCAGGGAGGGGCAATAAATTCTGGTGCTAATGAATATTTCTTTTAAAAGAAGAGGGTTATGCAGGCAAGGAGGTGGGTCTGAAATGGAGAATTTGGTGCTGGGCGTTGCTACGGAAACCGAGTTTACTGGATTACATCCCATGTCAGCATGAGTCTGGCAGTGATTAAAGGGTCGGCCTGTGATTGGCGGTGTATCAGTGTAAAGAGAGAGTCCTCGAGTAATGTGGCCCCAACCACCACACAACAATCTAGCCCGACACCTAACAATGGAACTTGATTTGCAGAGCTTTATTCTAAAGTGACCCATCAATCCCGTCCGAAACTGTGTTGACAATCGGTTTAATTTTAAAATATCTGTTTGTCCTTTAGTATTAATTTCCAGTTACCCTTCCTTCCATAGCCTTGCTTGCAGTGTCTTTTTCTTGTGCATTGTCTCTGATCTCCATGTGGCTCCCAATTATTTGGCCCTATCTGACTGTTACCCCTGTGCTTTACTGTGAAGTTTCCTGGCAAACGGACTATTACCTGGGCCATTCCCAGACCTCGGATTGATATGCTGGCTAAGGGGTGGCAAGGTTACGAAGCTCAGTGCGGTGTTTGTTAGTCCTGAGACTTGGGGAGGGGGGTTACAATTCCAGTGGCTCAGTTGGTTAAAGCGTTGGCTCTTGTAATGTGATGTGGAACCATACAAACCAGAACAGGGTAGGCAGTGATGTGGGTATTATCACTGGACTAGTAATCCAGAGACCCTGGATAATGCTCTGGGTTCGAATCCCACCATGGCAGATGGTGAAATTTGAATCCAATAAAGTCTGGAATTAAAAGCCTGATGATGACTGTGATTGTCGATCGTCGTAAAAACCCATTTGATTCACTAATGCCCTTTAGGGAAGGAAATCTGCCATCCTTACCCGGTCTGGCCTACATGTGACTCCAGATCCATAGCAATGTGGTTGACTCTTAAATGCCCTTCGAAATGGCTTAGCAAGCCACTCCATTCAAAGGCAATTAGGGACGGGCATTGAATACGGACCCAGCCAGCAATGCCCATATCCCATGAAGGAATTTTTAAAAATCCCTATAATTAAATAGTGGCTTAACATCTGCCCTTCTGGGTTAGGAAGACGAGCAATCTGCCTAGGTAACCAATCCTCTTTCTGGTTCCTTAACCCTTGTCAGAACGTTCATGTGGGAACTTTGGTTGAGTACAGGTTGAAACCTGACTGTGTTGCTGGTTGAGAAACCGACTGAATTATGTTCACATGGTGGAGTGAATCTTACTCCCCTTTTAAACATAATTCATTCAGGGGATATGGATGTCGCTGGCTAGGCCAGCATTTATTGCCCATCCCTAATTGCCCTTAAACTGAATGCTTGCTAGGCCATTTCGAGGGGCAATTAAGAGTCAACCACATTGCTGTAGATCTGGAGTCACATGTAGGACAGACCAGGTAAGGATGGCAGATTTCCTTCCCCGAAGAACATTAGTGAAGCTGTGGTTGGGAAGGGGGCAGGCAGTTACTTTAGCTTAGAGTCATTAAAGAGCTTGAAAATGCATGTTCGATGATTGTACTCTTGTCGAGGTACATGTGAGGTGTCAGTACTTTGCTGTTTTCATTGTTTCTGTCACAGCCCTGGAGAAGCCTTTGCGCTTGAAGAGCAAAGAGGCACAATGGCCCCGAATGTGGGTACCTCTCCTGTGCCTTTAGATGTTAAAAGTTAGATAATTGATGTTGCAACAACGGAGGGTTTGACAGGGGCTAGGAGAGATGGCGAACAGGTCAAGCAAAGGATTTAAATTCATAGAATCTCTACAGTGCAGAAGGAGGCCATCAAGTCTGCACCAACCCTCCGAAAGAGTGGGGCAGTACGGTAGCACCGTTGTTAGCACAGTTGCTTCACAGCTCCAGGCTCCCAGGTTCGATTCCCGGCTTGGGTCACTGTCTGTGCGGAGTCTGCACATTCTCCCCGTGTCTGCGTGGGTTTTCTCCGGGTGCTCCAGTTTCCTCCCACAGTTCAAAGATGTGCAGGTCAGGTGGATTAGCCATGATAAATTGCCCTTCGTGTCCAAATAAAAGGTTGGGTGGGGTTACTGTGTTACGCGGTTACGGGGATAGGGTGGAGGCATAGGCTGATGTGGGGTGCTCTTTTCAAGGGCTGGTGCAGACTCGATTGGCCGAATGGCCTCCTTCTGCACTGTGAGTTCTATGACTCGATCAGCTCAGCCACCTCCAACCCCTCATGACCGACATACAGAACCGGACAACACAGGACAAGTGGCTGGAACATCGGGCCTCGTAGACAGGATGAGATGTGCTCCATCGAACCTAATTTGCCCAGCCTCCAGATCGAGATTCCCAAAATATGGCACCCAGTTCTCAAACTCCGCTCTGAATTTCCACTGCCTCACCTCGAGGACTGGGCTGAACTGCACTCCTCTCCTGTTTCCCCTCTCTTTCTCTCCCGACTCCTTTAGGATGAACAGCAGGCCGTGTAGCAGGAACTTAACTGAGCGGAGGTGGGCTCCCACCTGGGACAGTGCTCTCTCCATTGCACGAACCTCCTCGTGCTTCATCTTCATGGCCTCCACAAAGCATCCCTCGATTCGTAAAATTGGGCCCCAACAACCTCAGAGCTCAGATCTCTGGCCAAAACAGCTTCTTTGTAGGCAGCCATCATCCGTCGGTGCACGCCACACTGCCTGGCCGGCCGGGAACGTGCTCAAAAGCAACTGCGCCACTTAAGGCAGGGCCCCAACCCAGCTCCTTCCAACCACCAGGAGCAAGCAAGGATTTAAACATTCCACCTCGGCTCTATCACGCAGAGACACCAACCAACAGTTCAACAGACATAATATAAACTCTAAACCAAGAGAAGACAAAAAAGAAATGTGCACAAGGATGAAAAGACGGATTAAAAGATGAGCAGAACTGAAGCCCGCGGAAACGCAGCCGCTCCTGCCCTCACATCCTCACTGTTGGACTTAGAGGGCGGGATTCTCCCATTCGGCGGAAGAGTGAACGTGCCGCTGGGAGTACCAATTCTGGTCCTGCAGGGGGCCAGCACGGCACTGGAGCGGTTCACGGCTCTCCAGGCTCCCATCCCGGCGCGACCTGTGCGCCGCGCCAACCCGCGCATGCGACGTGGCCTCCCTCAATGTGCTGGGCCCGACGCAACATGGGAGTTCAGGGGCGTAAGAAAATAGGCCCGGGGAGCGAGAGGCCAGCCTACCGATCGCGGGCCAGGCCCCATCGGAGGCACCCCTCGGGGTCGTAGCCCCCCCCGACTCTGCGTGCAGAGTTCCCGCCGGCTGCGACCAGGTGTGGATGGCGTCGGCGGGACTCTGCCTTTTTAGAACGGCCGCTCGGCCCGTCCAGCCCAGAGAATTGCGTGCCGGCATCGGGGCGGCATGGCACGGTTGCGGGGATTCTCCGGCCCGGCGCGGGACTGGGAGAATCCCGCCCAGACTTTTTAGTACAATATACTTTGCAGTTTGGACTGCCAGAAATATCTTCAGCAACTATCCCTGATGGTGCAGTATAATTCCAACTTGGAAGCGTGTGAACATCAGGCAGAGATCGGCTTCTTTCCCCTTGAATTTAAGCTTAAAGCGAAACTCTAAGAGGACGGAGCCTGCTTTTGAATATCAGATATTCCAAAATCCTGTTTTACCAAATACTCCTCCCTCAAGGACCCTAGCATGAGTCCTTGGAGGGGGGGGGGATTATCTCAACCTTCATAATAAGGCATATTTCACCAGCAGGGAGAGTTCCTGAGTGTGGCGACCCCATAGTTTGTGCAATGTTTGACCTGCAAGGGGGCTTCACCGGGAATCATCTGCAGAATTCAGCCGGATACTCCCACCCCCCGGGATTGGCGGACCGGAGAATCCCGGCACATGCATTAGCTGTGGATGCTTTCACCAACATCAAGCAAACACTAGCAGTAATACTGTTATAGATGCTTTGTTTTCATAGTCGTAGACACTATACTGACACTAATGAGTCTATAGTAGACACAATATTTCACCAGATGACCTTATGACCTTCCAGTTCCCTGAATGGAGTTCTTGTTTTAGAATTTTCGAATGTTGAAGCCGCATACAGTTTATTTGGTCCATTAATTCAACACCAATGTTTTTCTCTCAGGGGCAACCGGTGGCGCAGTGGGTTAGCCCTGCTGCCTCACGGCGCCGAGGTCCCAGGTTCGATCCCGGCTCTGGGTCACTGTCTGTGTGGAGTTTGCACATTTTCCCTGTGTTTGCGTGGGTTTCACCCCCACAACCCAAAGATGTGCAGGGTAGGTGGATTAGCCACGCTAAATTGCCCCTTAATTGGAAAAATATTAATTGGATACACTAAATTTATAAAAAAGAAAATCAGTGTTTTTCTCTGTATTAAGCACCGTCTCACCCCGGTCTCCTGGTCGCTCACCTCTATTTATTTTTCTTCAAGTTGTTTTCTAATCCCTTTAAAGGGATTTACGGACTCTTGTTTCAAACACCAGCAGGGCAGGGAATTCCAGATTCTAATCATCTTTGCCAAGAATTTTTCAGTTGTTGCTCTCTTATTCTCTTTTCTGATTGTCTTGAGTTTGTGCCTCTGATTAGGGCCGCATGTAGTTTGGTGGTTTATGGCCCTAGGGACCGTTTTGTGCAGAATTAGCTGATCTCCAGCATGGGCAGCAGCGGGGGCGGACGTCGGGTGGAAAGTGGGCATTAGGCGAGGATCAGGATTGGGTTTATCCGTTTTGTCCCACACATGAGCAGCAAGCCAGCATTTGCTGTCCAGACCCAGGCAGGAAGATCTGGTGACTTAGGCAAGGCAGCAGAGGGCAGGTGGGACCTGTGGCACCGTACCTCGTCCCAGAGTCACCACCTTGCAGAGGATGCTTTAATACTCGACCAACGGGACATAACGGACCAGTAAGCAATCTTGTTGAACCAGATCTGTCTGTAAGTAGAAAATGGAACAGTCCGATGTGTACATGTTCCAGCCTTGACTGATGGCTCCAGCCTGCTCTCTTCTCTCTCCCTCCACAGCTGGAGCAGGCCCTGAAGCTAGAAACAGGGGAGAGAGAGCGCGAAAGTCTGGAAAACAAGAGCCTGGCGCAGCAGAACATCGAGCTACGCCGGCGACTGGAGGAGGAACAGGCGTCCTATAAACGTAAGCTTCAGGCTTACCAGGAGGGCCAGCAGCGACAGGCCCAACTGGTTCAGAAGCTTCAGTCTAAGGTAAAGAGATACAGCTGTCAGGGTGTGTCTATAAGCTTGACTTGTCTGTCTCAACCCTTCTTTCAAGCATGGAGAGCTTCCTGTGATTTCCAATTGATGCTAACCGCATTTGATCACATAGTAATCAGGGATCAATTGAAGGGTGTGTACGAAAGGGGGGTAATTTTGACTGAAATTTGTAACGGCAGGTATTTGAACACTTTTCTCAGTCAGTGACCTATTACTCTAATTCAGCTAGCATTGCTACTTTCACAGGAAAACATTTTCAAGCCAGGAAAAGCAAATTTAAGATGGATATCGAGAGGTTACTGACACAAAGAATGGTATATTGGGAGTGACTGTACAGCCTTTTGAGATAGATGGGTGTAGGTTTGCCAAATGACCTTCTTCAACCAGGTCTATTTTGTCCTTGTGAGTTTCTGCTCATGAAAGGGAAGGGTGGTGGTGCTGCTGTGCATTGTGGGTTGGCAGTGTGCATTATGGGATTGAGTTGGTGCATTAAGGAGTGGTACCTGTGCATTGTGGGACTGACTGTGCTGCTTCAAACGGCAGGTGCTTCAGTACAAGAAGAAATGTGGCGAGGCGGAGCAGCAACTGATTGAAAAGGCCACAGAGCTGGAACAGCACCGACTCTCTGTAAGTGCATGCTGGAAAGGTTGCTCCAATGAATTAAATCACCTTTAAATGTTTCCCCCCACCCCCTAAAATACTATGCAAAGTACCCAAGACATTGTGTGTTATTACAATGCTGCTGTCTTACCATAGAATGAGCCTGTTAAATAGAGATGGGTGGTTACCATGGTGATGGGACCTATCTGAGTTAATCCATTGTACGGAAGTTTTTTCCTGAGCCTGGTCTGCCATAATTCAATATAGAAGCACATTGTCATTGGCCAAAATTTTAAACTGCGTAAAATTGCATGGATGGGATTCTCTCCAGGGTCCCACCTACTTGAACCCAAACATAATTTCATGGTAGGACAGACAGGGCCTCAGACAGGAAGCCCACCCGTGCCCCGATAGAGTCCAGTAGCCATTTAATGGCCACTTAAAGGTCTCTTCAGATTTGGGAAACCCTCCCCTCAGGGACCTGGGAGCAGATAGAATAGAATAGAACAGTACAGCACAGAACAGGCCCTTCGGCCCTCGATGTTGTGCCGAGCAATGATCACCCTACTCAAACCCACACATTCGCCCTATACCCGTAACCCAACAACCCCCCCCCCCCCCAACAACCTTACTTTTTTAGGACACTACGGGCAATTTAGCATGGCCAATCCACCTAACCCGCACATCTTTGGAATGTGGGAGGAAACCGGAGCACCCGGAGGAAACCCACGCACACACGGGGAGGACGTGCAGACTCCACACAGACCGTGACCCAGCCGGGAATCGAACCTGGGACCCTGGAGCTGTGAAGCATTTATGCTAACCACTATGCTACCGTGCTGCCCAGATGTCGACTGCTTGCCATCCTGAGAATTCAGGCCATTGTTTTCAATCAATGTATCATTGCTACTTCATTAACATGAAAACTTTTTAGATATAGATCAAACATTGAACTTTTTTATCCAAAAATGTATATGTAAAAGTATTTGTAAAAGTACATTTTAAGAGTCCTAAGTATACACAGCATGGTACAGGTCCTTTTGGGTAAATACATCATGTGGCACTCCAGGGTTCCAATGCACTGTATTTGTAATAACCACAAGAGACCCACAGGGACGAACCAATTGATCTCCCCATGGGGCTTGTGGAATATGAGCTCCCCCGCTGAGGGGCAGAGGCCTAACAGCGGGGCTCGTTAAAACAGACCGATAAAAGTCAGCCTGGATGGGAACCAGCATCTTCGGCTGGGACTGGATGTACTGTCCACCGCGTTGCGGCCTTGCATTCATTTACTTAACAAACCATTGATTTTAGTTCCTTCTCCGGACCCCTGTGATCAGAATAGTATTGCACTAAAATTATTCTGATAAATGAGTTCAAGGGGTTTTACACTGGTTCCAGACCCTCTGTGTGTATGATGGAGGGCCCTAAACTGAACCTTTGCAACAGCTGTCCTGCGTTTCTGTGCATTGTTCAGCACGTAACCCTGGACCTTGGAATATGCCTGTCGACAAGACTTGGTCCTTGAAGTTGCATTGGGTGGAGCAAAGGAGCTTCTTCCGCCGACTTGACGGTCCTCCAGCAGGAGTTGATGTTTATCCCGGTGTGCATACTTGGGAATAGTCATTAGTTGATGTTTATGGAAATAGTCATTAGTTGATGTTTATGGGAATAGTCATTGATGTTTAGTTGATGTTTATGGGAATAGTCATTGATGTTTAGTTGATGTTTATGGGAATAGTCATTAGTTGATGTTTATCCCGGTGTGCATACTTGGGAATTGTCATTAAAGGCCAGGGTGCAGGATTACAGAGCTGCTCGAGATGAACCTCGACAAGCGACACTTCATTGCTGCACGCAAACACCCATTCCAGAAGGAGACGGGGTGACAGTTTCTTCCCTAACTACCCTGAGGACAGCGGGCAATGGCACTGATTTTAAATTGTCAAAAAGTGCCTTTAATTGTTAAAAAATAAATAAGCATTCTGGTGTTTTATTTTCCTTTTCTAAAATATAACAAACGAGCCTGACACCCCAGGGATGCAATAATCTCACTACAGTGAAGGTTCACATTTTTTTTTTTTTAATGGGATTAGATTCTAGGATCTGACTCCATCACAGATATCCAAAGGAATGTGAGGATTACTAACGTCTGCAGCACTTCTTTACCTGGTTCCCCCAGATACCTCACACCTGACTCCCAATTTCCAACTGGGGTCTAGATCAGACTGTGAGGGGATGAATTGCCTTGCTTGAAAAGTAGCAAGTGTATTCATGGATTTTTTTCCCTGCTGGACATTCCTGCTGCTATCCAAAGCGCAGAAACACAGAGGAAATCCCCCTGAGCGCATTCCCCGTACGATGACATGACATAAAGCGCAGCCCATATCCCACGTCTCTGTGCGCTTGGTTTTAATTAAAGTCTGCGGTACTCTCCTCACAGAGCCAGTTGGACCTCACAGAGTCACGACTGCGGCAGTCTGAAGAGGAACAGAGCAATGAACTGGAAAACACCCTAATCCGTCTGGAGGAAGAACAGCAAAGGCAAGTGGGTGGACAACATTAATATGACCCAGGGGATTTTGAAGTGGGGTTTCCCACATGTAGCAAAATGCTAAACCTATTACCTGGAAATCTATTTAGGATTTTTCTATGCAGGTCTGTCAGAAGAAACTCCGCACAACCCTCGACTAATGTGGGGGGGGGGGGGGGGGGGGGGGGGGGGGGGGGGAATTACTGCCCCTGCAATGAAAAAAACATTGAACCATATACTCAACCATCACCTCTTTCCAGAACTGACCCCAGGTCCTGCCTAAACCAGGAGTTTCAAATTTTGTGTGTGTGTTGATCCACACCAGGTTCCTTTATAATTATCCCAATCTCATGGACTTGTGGAAATATTCCCACCACCTCAGGAAAGCCCTGTAAATATTCCTACAATCTCAGGGAAGCCCTGTAAATATACGCGGTGATGTAGTAATATTGCCGCTGGACTATTGGATTGGATTGGATTTGTTTATTGTCACGTGTACTGAGGTACAGTGAAAAGTATTTTTCTGCAAGCAGCTCAACAGATCATTCAGTACATGGAAGAAAAGGGAATTAAACAAAATTCAAGAAAATACATGAGAATACATAATAGGGCAACACAAGATATACAATGTAACTACACAAGCATTGACACCGGTTGAAGCATACAGAGTGTAGTGTTAATGAGGTCAGTCAATAAGAGGGTCATTTAGGAGTCTGGTGACAGTGGGATCTGGGGACCTGGGTTCCGATCCCACCACAGCAGGTGTAAACTTTGTATTGGGCGCAATCCAACCAAATTGCAACAAAATCCCATGACGAGTGAGTGGTGGACAATTAAATAACTCATTGGAGGAGGAGGCTCCACAAATATCCCCATCCTCAATGATGGAAGAGCCCAGCACATCTGCGCAAAAGACAAGGCTGAAACATTCGCAACAATCTTTAGCCAGAAGTGCCGAGTAGATGATCCACCTCGGTCTCCTTCGGAGGTCCCCAGCATCACAGATGTCAGTCTTCAGACAATTTAACTCAATGCGCGTGAGAAACGGCTGAAGGCACTGGATACTGGAAAGGCTATCAGTCTGCTCTCCATCATCAGCAAAGTGATGGAAGGAGTCCTCAACAGTGCGATCAAGCAGCACTCAGCAATAATCTGCTCACGGATGCTCAGTGTGGGCTCTGCCAGTGTCACTCAGCTCCTGACCTCATTACAGCCTTGGTTCAAACATGGACAAAAGAGCTGAATGCCAGAGGTGAGGTGAGAGTGACTGCCCTTGATATCAAGGTAACATTTGACCGAGTATGGCATCAAGGAGCCCTATCAAAACTGGAGTCAATGGGAATTGGGGGTGGGGGGGAGACGCTCCGCTAGTTGGAATCATACCAGGCTCAAAGGAAGATGGTTGTGGTGGCTGGAGATCAGTCATCTCATCTCCAGGATATCACTGCAGGAGTTCCTCAGGGTAGTGTCCTAGGCCCAACCACCTTCAACTTCTCCATCAATGACCTCCCTTCCATCATAAGGTCAGAAGTGAGGATGTTCGTAAATGAGTGCACAATGTTCAGCACCATTCGCGACTCCTCAGGTGATGAAGCAGTCCATGTCCCAATGCAGCAAGACCTGGACAATATCAGGCTTGGGCTGACAAGTGGCAAGTAACATTTACACCACAGAAGTGCGAGGCAATGACCATCTCCTACAAGCGAGGATCTAACCATTGCCCCTTACATTCAATGGCATTACCATCACTGAATACCCCACAATCAACATCTTGGGGATTACCATTGATCATAAAACTGAACTGGACTAGCCACATTAATACTGTGGCTACAAGGGCAGGTCAAAGGCTAGGAATCCTGTGGCAGGTAACTCACCTCCTGACCCCCCAAAGCCTGTCCACCATCTACAAGGCACAAGTCAGGAGTGTAATGGAATACTCTCCACTTGACTGGATGAGTGCAGCTCAACAACACTCAAGAAGCTCAACACCATCCAGGACAAAGCAGCCGGCTTGATTGTTACCCCTTCCACACATTCAATCCATCCACCACTGATGAACAGTGGCAGCCAGATGCACTGCAGAAACTCACCAAGGTTCCTTAGGCAGCACCTTCCAAACCCACAACCACTACCATCTCGACAGACAAGAGCAGCAGATATCTGGGAACTCCATCACCTGGGGTTCACCTCCAAGTCACTCGCCACCCTGACTTGGAAATGTATCCCACGGGGCTGTTTAGCACAGAGCTAAATCGCTGGCTTTGAAAGCAGACCAAGCAGGCCAGCAGCACGGTTCGATTCCCGTAACAGCTTTCCCGAACAGGCGCCGGAATGTGGTGACTAGGGGCTTTTCACAGTAACTTCATTTGAAACCTACTCGTGACAATAAGCGATTTTCATTTCATTCATTTCCTTCACTGTCGCTGGGTCAAGAACCTGGAACTCCACTGCAGTCTCACGGTGCCGGGGTCCCAGGTTCGATCCCGGCTCTGGGTCACTGTCCGTGTGGAGTTTGCACATTCTCCCCATGGCTGCGTGGGTTTCTCCCCCACAACCCAAAGATGTGCAGGGTAGGTGGATTGAACACGCTAAATTGCCCCCTAATTGGAAAAAATGAATTGGGTACTCTAAATTTATATTTTTAAAATGTTCCTGGAACTCCCTCCCTAACAGCACTGTGGTGTACCTACACCACGAGACTGCAGCGGTTCAAGAAGGCGGCTCAGCACCTTCTGAAGGGCAACTAGAGATGGGCAATAAATGCTGACTGAGACAGCGATGCCCACATCCCATCAATGAATAAAGAAAAAATAATATTCTCATAATCCCAGGGAAGCCCTGTAGATATATTCCCAGAATCCCAGGGAAGCCCTGTAGATATATTCCCACAATCTCAGGAATGCTCTGTAAATATTCCTACAATCCCAGGGGCCCTCGTAATACCTGTGGAGTGATGATACTTCACCTGAAATGAAAAACGAAAATGCTGGAAATACTCAGCAGGTCGGACAGCATCTGTGAAGCGAGAAACAAGAGTTAACGTTTCAGGTCGATGACCTTCCGTCAAGTTTTTCCGAACACTTGCGGAAATTATGTTTAGTATTTTTGCAGCACTGAGTGGGCAGGTTTAGTTTGATGTATCTGTGCTCTGGTTTCAGAAGTGCCAGCCTGGCCCAAGTGAACTCCATGCTCCGGGAACAGCTGGACCAGGCAAACTCAGCTAACCTTGCCCTGAGTGAGGACATTCGCAAACTGACAGCCGACTGGACTAAGGCACGGGAGGAACTCGAGCAGAAGGAGCTGGAATGGAGACAGGAAGAAGAGGTACACTGAGTTACAGTGCAATGACTCCCAAGCATTTATAATATTTGAGTACGACAGTCAGACCCGGCTGCTGCTGATCTTGTCCGGGCACTGCAAGGCCTTCAAAATATCACATAAATAACAGGGGAAGTGGGTTACAGAGGAAGCATATGGGAAACAGTGAGATATAGAGGAGACCAGAAGGCACATATATAAGGCAGACCTAATGTGGAACAATGAATATCTATATATATTTTTTTTCCAATTACGGCAATTTTAGTGTGGCCAATCCACCTACCCTACACATCTTTGGGTTGTTGGGGTGAGACGCACGCAGACACAGGGAGAATGTGCAAACTCCACTCCAGTTAGGCGGGGCCATGTTAGACTCTGATACAGCCCTCAGTGTAACTCTCTCTGATACAGCCCTCAGTGTAACTCTCTCTGATACAGCCCTCAGTGTAACTCTCTCTGATACAGCCCTCAGTGTAACTCTCTCTGATACAGCCCACAGTGTAACTCTCTCTGATACAGCCCTCAGTGTAACTCTCTCTGTTACAGCCCTCAGTGTAACTCTCTCTGATACAGCCCTCAGTGTAACTCTCTCTCTGATACAGCCCTCAGTGTAACTCTCTCTGATACAGCCCTCAGTGTAACTCTCTCTGATACAGCCCTCAGTGTAACTCTCTCTGATACAGCCCTCAGTGTAACTCTCTCTGATACAGCCCTCAGTGTAACTCTCTCTGATACAGCCCTCAGTGTAACACTCTCTATTACAGCCCCCAGTGTAACTCTCTCTGATACAGCCCTCAGTGTAACTCTCTCTGATACAGACCTCAGTGTGACTCTCTCTGATACAGCCCTCAGTGTAACTCTCTCTGATACAGCCCTCAGTGTAACTCTCTCTATTACAGCCCTCAGTTTAACTCTCTCTGATACAGCCCCCAGTGTAACTCTCTCTGATACAGCCCTCAGTGTAACTCTCTCTGATACAGCCCTCAGTGTAACTCTCTGATACAGCCCTCAGTGTAACTGTCTGATACAGCCCTCAGTGTGACTCTCTCTGATACAGCCCTCAGTGTAACTCTCTCTGATACAGCCCCCAGTGTAACTCTCTCTGATACAGCCCACAGTGTAACTCTCTCTGATACAGCCCCCAGTGTAACTCTCTCTGATACAGCCCACAGTGTAACTCTCTCTGATACAGCCCTCAGTGTAACACTCTCTGATACAGCCCTCAGTGTAACTCTCTCTGATACAGCCCTCAGTGTAACTCTCTCTGATACAGCCCTCAGTGTAACTCTCTCTGATACAGCCCTCAGTGTAACTCTCTGATACAGCCCTCAGTGTAACTCTCTCTATTACAGCCCTCAGTGTAACTCTCTCTATTACAGCCCTCAGTGCAACTCTCTCTGATACAGCCCTCAATGTAACTCTCTGATACAGCCCTCAGTGTAACTCTCTCTGATACAGCCCTCAGTGTAACTCTCTCTGATACAGCCCTCAGTGTAACTCTCTGATACAGCCCTCAGTTTAACACGCACAAATAAACTGTTAGTACTACCTCTGTAATATACCCTCCGGTCCTCACTGTAATATGAAATGCACCACACTCCTTCACGTAGCACTGTCTAATATACTCATTTTTCTCACTGTAAATCTGAACTGATTCTTTACTGCACTCTGGCAGGCAGTCAGGGGTGCTGTCTTTGCTCTGTGATGCCATTTCTGATCCGATCTGAAAAATCCCTTGCCATTATTTTGTAGAAGAACTGAGGAGTCAGCTATGGTGCCCCGGCCAACCTTTATCATAGAATCATAGAGTTTGTAGTGCAGAAGGAGGCCATTTGGCCCATCGAGTCTGCACTGGCTCCTGGAAAGAGCACCCCACGTAAGCCCACCACTCCACCCTATCCCCGTAAACTAGTATCCCTCCTAACCTAAGGGCAATTTAGCATGGCCAATCCGCCTAACCAGCACTTCTTTGGACTTTGGGAGGAGACCGGAGCACCCACGGAAACACACGCAGACACAGGGAGAACGTGCAGACTCGGCACAGGCAGTGACCCAAGCCAGGAATCGAACCTGGGACCCTGGAGCTGTGAAGCAACTGTGCTAACCACTGTGCTACTGTGTCGCTGCAATCAACATTATAAAAACATAATTTGGATCATTATCATATGTTTGTGGGATCTTTTGTGCTCAAATTAGCTGCCACATTTGCTTTGTTGCTTTCTGAAGTGTAATCACTGTTGTATGTAATTGATTGTAAAGCTCTGATATATCCCATTCCCATCATTGCACCCCCCAGTCCTCTCACTGTATCACTCTCTGATAACCCTTCCCCACCAACCTGAATTCCTTGTGGGCTTTAATGCCACTCGGGGATCCTGAGTCAGTGAATCAGTGCGTTAACCTTTCTGTGTCTTTGATTGTTTGTAGTCCTTTAACACATACTTCAGCAATGAACACAACCGCCTGCTGACTCTCTGGAGGCAGGTCGTGGGCTTCAGGCGTCACTTCTGCGAGATAAAATCGGCCAGTGAACGGT
Organism: Scyliorhinus canicula; assembly: GCF_902713615.1. Classification (NCBI taxonomy): domain Eukaryota; kingdom Metazoa; phylum Chordata; class Chondrichthyes; order Carcharhiniformes; family Scyliorhinidae; genus Scyliorhinus; species Scyliorhinus canicula. The sequence continues at coordinate 115,923,865 of NC_052161.1, read as the reverse complement.
GAGACACAGCGGTGTAGCTTACACAGCGTTTGGTGATGAGGGGTCGGGTGGTGGGAGTTGCCGGAAGACTCTCCGGGTTTGGGTTTACTGACGTTTGGCCTTGTCCTGCGGAGCTCAGGATTTTATACTACTCATAACATCATCCCACTCCATCCTGTGTTGGAAGGGGCTACAATTGGCAGATCTAAAGGAGGGGGGGGGCGGGAAGTCAACTCGAGTTCATGCTCCCAATCACTGTCCACCAACTCTCTCAATAATCTGTGCGGTGTGATGTCCAAAACGGCCAGCTTTAACGGGATGCACCCACTTGGTCGAGTACTGAACCAACAGTGCGGGTGCTTGAGAGGTGATCTAAATGAAGTGTTTAAAATTGAATTTGATAGATTTTCATTGGGTAATTGCATGGGGTGTTGCAAAGCCATGTTGGCTAAATGGAGTTAAGATGCTGCAGAAGATTAAATATATTGGGAATAGTTATGTTAGCAGAGTCCAAACTCTATTCCAAAATTCAGCTGTCAGAATGTGCTGGTAAACCCCATGAGCTCATTGATTAAAGTTGGTTGTTGAAGCAGAGATCTTATTATATAGACACGTGAAGAAATGGGGATGAAACTATATGAGACAGAATTAGAACTATGTCTACTATCAATGCCAGCACAGGCAGGATGGGCCCAATGGCCTCCTTCTGAAGTATATCGTACAATGTTTCTGCCAAGGTTAACAGCTGAGGAATGGCCATTTGTGTGACACACCAATGAGCAGCTATTCCCTGTAGACTCTGGAGCCCAATGTCAATCAGAACAATCATGGGGAAGGAGAATTACCAAGACAGGCTCAAATGTTGGGCATCAGTTCATCCTTTCAACCTTGTTTAAGCTCAACTGAGGATCTGATCCTGCTGTAAATAACTGGGTGCGATTGAAATGTGTGTTGTTGTGGGGGGAGGGGGGGACATCACGGTGGCACAGTGGTTAGCACTGATGACTCACGGCACCAAGGACCCGGGTTTGATCCCAGCCCTGGGTCACTGTCCGTGTGGAGTTTGCACATTCTCCCCGTGTCTGCCTGGGTCTCACCCCCACGACCCAAAGATGTGCAGGGTAGGTGGATTGGCCATGTTAAATTGCCCCTTGATTGGAAAAGAAAAAGAAATGTGTGCTGGCGTATTGAGATTGAGCCTTTAATTTGGAAGCACTGGGGGGGGGGGGGGGGCAGGTTGGCCATGCTCTCGAAGGTAATAAATGTATTCCTGTGCCTGACCTGTGGGGTGGGGAGAGTGGCGGCTTGGGAGGGCTCTTTCGCCTGAGGTGAAACGGTCTGTGATCTTTCCAGGGATCTCTCCGAACTGAGGAATGACCTGGCGAAATCATCGCGCACGATTCACGCCTCGTGCCTGAACCTGAGCGGCCACCTGTGCCTGTCGGAGACCAGCTCAACTGTGGCGCTGGAGCGGCGGTCGAGCCAGCTGGCACAACTGGAGGAGCAGCTCCGGGACAAGGTGCGGGAGATGATCCAGCATCAAGCCAAGTACGACCGGGAAAAGGCCGAACAGAACGTCAGGTGTGTGCAGCACAATTGCCTCAAGAGTCAGTCACTTCGCCTCACAGGATATGGTAAAAACACTTAAATGCCAAGTCAGCTTGATGCTCCCCTGATTTCTCAATGGGTAGTTTTACCATAGAGTGTGGCTCTGAGTCATTCAGTGTTGCTGCCTGCTGCTTGGGTGCTATACAGTGACCCCTGCTGGCAAGTGTGTGGACAAGGATGTCGACTGAGGATGTAGCCATGATTCCTTCCATGGTTGAATAACTTGTTGATGCTGATCGGTGAACCTCTCCCAGGATGAACAGGCCTGATGGATGAGGTATTGGAGGTGCGTGATTTATCCCGTAAAGAAGCCTTCCATGAGAGGAGAGAGAGAAATAATTAAAAGGGCAATAGCTCCCAAACCTGGATATTGTCCAGGAGGGGTGGCCTTATAGTCAAATAAAGTATGGTCCAGGTTGGGGAGTTAACAATCTTTTAATAAATTCCTCCTATTGAGTCGACTGCACTGAGCAAGTACAGATTCCGAGATTCATTTGTTGTCCTACCACTTTAATTTTCAGGGTGCATTTACACAATTCATTGATTCGGACACCAATATTAAACCTGTGCGGTTGTTTGTCGAAGCTAAGGGTCTAACTTGACTTTGAAGCAAAATGAAGTGAAACTGTCCCCTTCAGGATGAGCCCTGACTATGTATACAGATTCACAATAGCTAGAGGCTGCAAAGCAAGTTTTGCCGGATGCTGCATTTTGTTCTACAAATGCAACCTTAAAAATGATTTTGATCCGTGCACTTGATGCTGCAGTTATCAAACATGGCAGCAGATGGCGTCGAAAGACTGGCTTTAACTGATCTGGGCAGCTCCATCTTCCTGTGAGCTGAATGATGGGAGTTTTCATTTTGTTGGCTACTATAATAATAATCTTTATTGTCACAAGTGGGTTTACAGTAACATTGCAGTGAAGTTATTGTCAAAAGCCCCATGTCCCACACTACAGAGCCTGTTTGGGTACTCAGAGGGAGAATTCAAAATGTCCAAATTACCTAACAGCACATCTTTGGGACTTGTGGGAGGAAACCGAAGCACCCGGAGGAAACCCATGCAGGTGGCATTCATCATTGCCCTCAGTGCAACAGTCTCTGATGTAACCCTTGGTGTAACATTCACCGATATAATCCTCAATGCAACACTTGTCAATATAATCCTCGATGTATACTCTTCAACATAATCCTCAGTGCAACACTCTTCAATATAACCCTCAGTGTAAACTCTTCAACATAATCCTCAGAGCAACACTCTTCAATATAATCCTCAGTGTAAACTCTTCAACATAATCCTCAGTGTAAACTCTTTGATATAATCCTCAATATAAACTATTCAACATAATCCTCAGTGTAAACTATTCGATATAATCCTCAATGTAAACTCTTCAACATAGTCCTCAGTGTAAACTCTTTGATATAATCCTCAGTGTAAACTCTTCAACATAATCCTCAATGTAAGTGCATCGACAAATCCTCAATGCAACACTCTTCAATATAATCCTCAGTGTAAACTCTTCAACATAATCTTCAATGCAAACTCTTCAACATAATCCTAAATGCAACGCTCTTCGATATAATCCTCAGTGTAAACTCTTCAACATAATCTTCAATGTAAACTCTTCAACATAATCCTCAGTGTAACACTCTTCAATATAATCCTCAATGTAAACCCTTCAACATAATCCTCAGTGTAAACCCATCAACATAATCCTCAGTGTAAACTCTTCGACACAATCCTCAATGCAACGCTCTTCGATATAATCCTCAGTGTAACTCTCTGATAATATAATCCTCAGTGTAACACTCTCTGATAATATCCTCAGTGTAACACTCTCTGATAATATCCTCAGTGTAACACTCTCTGATAATATAATCCTCAGTGTAACACTCTCTGATAATATAATCCTCAGTGTAACACTCTGATAATATAATCCTCAGTGTAACTCTCTCTGATAATATAATCCTCAATGTAACACTCTCTGATAATATAATACTCGGTGTAACACTCTCTGATAATATAATACTCGGTGTAACACTCTCTGATAATATAATACTCGGTGTAACACTCTCTGATAATATAATACTCGGTGTAACACTCTCTGATAATATAATCCTCAGTGTAACTCTCTCTGATAATATAATACTCGGTGTAACACTCTCTGATAATATAATCCTCAGTGTAACACTCTGATAATATAATCCTCGGTGTAACGCTCTGATAATATAATCCTCAGTGTAACACTCTCTGATAATATAATCCTCAGTGTAACTCTCTCTGATAATATAATCCTCAATGTAACACTCTGATAATATAATATTCGGTGTAACTCTGATAATATCATCCTCGGTGTAACACTCTCTGATAATATCATACTCGGTGTAACACTCTCTGATAATATAATCCTCAATGTAACACTCTCTGATAATATAATCCTCAGTGTAACACTCTCTGATAATATCATACTCGGTGTAACACTCTGATAATATAATCCTCAATGTAACACTCTCTGATAATATAATCCTCAGTGTAACACTCTCTGATAATATCATACTCGGTGTAACACTCTGATAATATCATACTCGGTGTAACACTCTGATAATATAACCCTCAGTGTAACACTCTCTGATAATATAATCCTCAGTGTAACTCTCTCTGATAATATAATCCTCAATGTAACACTCTGATAATATAATATTCGGTGTAACTCTGATAATATCATCCTCGGTGTAACACTCTGATAATATAATCCTCAATGTAACACTCTCTGATAATATCATACTCGGTGTAACACTCTGATAATATAATCCTCAATGTAACACTCTCTGATAATATAATACTCGGTGTAACACTCTCTGATAATATAATCCTCAATGTAACACTCTCTGATAATATAATACTCGGTGTAACACTCTCTGATAATATAATACTCGGTGTAACACTCTCTGATAATATAATCCTCAGTGTAACACTCTCTGATAATATAATCCTCAGTGTAACTCTCTCTGATAATATAATCTTCAGTGTAACACTCTCTGATAATATAATCCTCAGTGTAACTCTCTCTGATAATATAATCCTCAATGTAACACTCTGATAATATAATATTCGGTGTAACTCTGATAATATCATCCTCGGTGTAACACTCTGATAATATAATCCTCAGTGTAACACTCTCTGATAATATCATACTCGGTGTAACACTCTGATAATATAATCCTCAATGTAACACTCTCTGATAATATAATACTCGGTGTAACACTCTCTGATAATATAATCCTCAATGTAACACTCTGATAATATAATCCTCAATGTAACACTCTGATAATATAATCCTCAGTGTAACACTCTCTGATAATATAATCCTCAATGTAACACTCTCTGATAATATAATCCTCGGTGTAACACTCTCTGATAATATAATCCTCAGTGTAACACTCTCTGATAATATAATCCTCAGTGTAACTCTCTCTGATAATATAATCCTCAGTGTAACACTCTCTGATAATATAATCCTCAGTGTAACTCTCTCTGATAATATAATCCTCAATGTAACACTCTCTGATAATATCATCCTCGGTGTAACACTCTCTGATAATATAATCCTCGGTGTAACACTCTCTGATAATATAATCCTCAATGTAACACTCTCTGATAATATAATCCTCAGTGTAACTCTCTCTGATAATATAATCCTCAATGTAACACTCTCTGATAATATAATCCTCAATGTAACACTCTCTGATAATATAATCCTCAGTGTAACACTCTCTGATAATATCATCCTCGGTGTAACACTCTCTGATAATATCATCCTCGGTGTAACACTCTCTGATAATATAATCCTCAATGTAACACTCTCTGATAATATAATCCTCAGTGTAACACTCTCTGATAATATCATCCTCGGTGTAACACTCTCTGATAATATCATCCTCGGTGTAACACTCTCTGATAATATAATCCTCAATGTAATACTCTCTGATAATATCATCCTCAGTGTAACACTCTCTGATAATATCATCCTCGGTGTAACACTCTCTGATAATATAATCCTCAGTGTAACACTCTTTGATAATATAATCCTCAGTGTAACACTCTCTGATAATATAATCCTCAGTGTAACACTCTCTGATAATATAATCCTCAGTGTAACTCTCTCTGATAATATAATCCTCAGTGTAACACTCTGATAATATAATACTCGGTATAACACTCTCTGATAATATAATCCTCTATGTAACACTCTCTCTTATACAATTCTCTGCATAACTGATACATCCCACGGCTGCTGTGTAACGCCCTCATATAGCCCCTGCCACTCACTCTCTTAAGTCCCTCAATATTACACTAATATACCCTGTACCCCTAATCCTTTTCTAATATACAAATTTGTCTCACTGCAATTTTTTGTTTTAATTTTCCCAATTAAGGGGCAATTTAGCGTGGCCAATCCCCACCTACACTGCACATCTTTGGGTTGTGGGGGCGAGACCCACGCAGATAAGGGGAGAATGTGCAAACTCCACACGGACAGTGACCCAGAGCTCGGGTCGAACTCTCAGCGCCATGAAGCAGCAGTGTTAACTACTGTGTCACTGAACCGCCCCTTTCTCTAATTGTAATATCTAAACCTTCAGTGTAAGACTCGGGGAGTGCTGCATTATCTTTCAAATGAAACACTAAATTCAGCCCCTGTCTGTTCACTCGGAAGGAATAATCAGCACCATCCCTTCATTTCTGCCTTGCGCTGTGCCCCCTTGGGCTCCTCCAGATTTGTTAGGCCACCAATCACAGTGGCTCGAGTTTAAAAGATTTAAAAAATAGGTGAATAAAGAACCTGCCTAGGTTCCCCAGTGGTCCTGGTTGTCACTGAGGCAGACAGACCAGGAAAGTGCCAGATGCTGTGTTAGTTACTCAGTTGGCTGCTGTCAACCCAAGCGTAGGTTAGACCCGCTGCAAATCTATCATCACAGTCCGTCCCAGGCTGGGAGAGGGAAATCAGCATCAGATTTAGATTGCTGAAGAGTGACTTCACCCTGACAGTCTGAGGGTCAGATTTCTGCGCCCACGTTAGCCGCCAGCGATAGAAATATCACAAGAGTCGGGAAACGCGATCCCATTGGCGATTTCCTACGTCCATGTGTAACGTGGATCTGGCCCACAAAGGGTGAGAGCCTCATTGTAATACATTCAAATGCATTTTAACGTAATTAACAAACTCCCGGCCGCACAATCCACCCTCAATATGTGGCGAGGCTTATAACAGGATTGTGAAGACGGGAAACAGTGGAGGGGATTCCCCCCCGAGGACGCCATGGTAGATATGGCAGGTTGAGTGCCAATCTGGCAGTGCCAATCCTTGCTGGGGACAGTGCCAGGGTAGGGCCCTCTGGGAGCCCCATGGTTCCCTTTGTGTGTGTCGGGAGGATTTATGTCTGTGAGGTGGGAGAGTGCCTCCGAGACTGAGGTGGTGGGGTGGTCGCTCTGACGCCTGCAAAAGGGGGGTGGCCTGATGTTGGCAGTGTGGGGGAGGTGGGGAGGGGCCCGTTGCTTGTGCTGTAGCTGTGGCGGAGAGAGGAGCAATGCTTGTAATGGGGTGGGGGGTTCTTGCTGGCACTTGTCTATGTCCCACAAGGAGATTTTCCTGGCTGGGGCAGCAAAGAGAGTAGTTGTTGTCGGTGAGTCCCATATCCCAGTGAGAATCAGCATCCCCAAGAGAATAAAGGGGAATATTGGAGAAGGGAACAGATCTGTCCGGACAGACTGAGTGTGGGTGGATTATTGAGTGCCACTGGTTTGGCTTCGAATGATCCTGGCAGTCTTCCAGATTGATTATTTTATAATGATCTAAAAAATCTCAACAAAAATAAAAGCTAACACTCTGGAGGCTGGAAGTTTGAAATAATAGCAACGTAAGATGCTGGGAAACAGCAACACTGGCAGTGTTGGAGGAGAGAGAAACAGGTTTAAGGAGGGAAGGTTTTACTGGCTGATGGCCTGGGAGCAGAGATCTGGTAGCCCATGGGGATGTGCGGAAGTCCAGCTTTCCTCTGGTGCAATGGGGAATTTTAACTCCCCAGAATGCAGCTTTTGGCCCTGACAGGTTTCCTGCCCACAAACCAGCCAGATTGTCAGGCATGGCTTCCCGTCGGGCAGGCAGCAGTCAAGCGGCCTCACTGAGCATGGCACCAGGGTAACTAATGTATGACGCTCACTCTCAGCCTCATAGGCCCAATGCAGTTGCTTAAAACCAGGTTAGGAAATGGGGCGACTTCCTCACAGAGGGGCAATTTTCTCGCTGGTGCAGCACAGAGGATAATGAAACTGGGTGGCAAAATTATACTTGCTTCACTCCATTTCTTACGTTACATCAGTGACTGACGACACTTTGAAAGTACTTTATTGGCTGTGAAGCACTTTGGGAAACCCTTAAGTGCCGAGTGTTGTGATAAAAATACAAGCCTTTTAAAAAAAATCTTTTTAACACTGATATATCTGATAGCCCCAAGTGTGATACTCGCTAAAGTAGCCCCCCCCCCCACCCCTCCGACCGAATGTCGGGATGTTCGAATCCCACGGTCCATTTTAGTTGGACTCCAGTCCCAGCTCGCCAAGTGGCACCAGGTATCCCACCAACGCCAACTTTGGGGCGGCTATTTCCTTTCACTCTTTCACGGGAGGTGGGCATTGCTGGCGAAAGTTGTGGTGAGCCGTCTTCTTGAACCACCACAGACGGTCTGGCGCAGGTACACCCGCAGCGCTGTTAGGAAAGAATTTCCAGGCCTTTGGCCCAGCCACAGCGTAGGAATCATCATATATAATTAATTTCAATGTGTCTCCAGAGATTAATTTTAGTGTGCAAAACACCTTGAGACTTATTGGTCAAACATGATGTGAATATAAATGTTTCTTCCAGGATTACGGAACTGATGGTGGCTGTCGAACGCTTGACAGCCCAGAATCATGAGAAAGAGAAGACCATCATCACTCTGAGCCAGACCGTGGAGAACCTGGTGGGTGAACAATGGGAAATGGCTTGAGGGAGGGGGGTGGGTGGGTATTTGAGCCTCAAAGTTGCCGATAAATGTATACCAAAAGCGTTAATAATATTTCCATATAATTGTTTCACTTGAAAAAGGGAAAGATTTTTGTGTTACAAGACTTTTCTTTCGTGCCCATTCCTCATCTTCATGTCCAGATGCCCCACTCGAAAATCAGGTAGGTGGCACCCTGGTCCACAGGAACAGCAGCAGGCCATTCAGCCCCTCGATCCCAAGTCCACTATTTGGTTGGTCCGAAGCAAGGGTTTATTGGACTCTTGTTTCTGAGTGGGCGCCGTGCTAAGGCAGTCATCCTGGGATCCGGGTACCAAGTGATGGGTGCCTACCTGGCGCTGGTTGATGGGTCCCTTGTTGTTGCAGGAGTCCAGCCGAGCCGAGGCACAGGATGTGCAGGACGGAGCCGGGATCGAGTCCGTGAAAGTAGAAGTGGAGTCTTTGCACCAAATACTGAGAGACATCACACAGGTGAGGGTGCTGGAGCAGCCGACAGGCACGGCTTGTACAGGTTTGGTCTGGCTAGGCTGTGTGGTGACTTTAAGAACACTCATCATAGTTCCCCCAGTGCCTCGGTCAATAAACGTACCGCCGATCGAGTCAACTGCTGAAAACCTGTCTCAGTCAGGACAGTAATAGGGTGGCTACAATTAAACTTGCCATCTCCTCAGTTAGAAAGCATCAACACTGGTCATTACCTACAGAAAATGAGGGGAGGAGGTAATTATTTGTGAGAGGGTTTGGTTGATTGCTTCTCTCAATGTTAATTGTAACAAGGGGGGATGCTGCCATAGGAATGTCACTGGACTTGTAATGCAGAGGCCCAGGCTAATGCCCTGGGGCCGGGGGGGGGGGGCGCAAATCTCACCCTGGCAGCTGGTGGAATTTAAATTCAACTAATAAATCTGGAATTGAAAACCAGGAAACTATCCTCAATTGTCATAAAAATTAATCTGCTTCACCAATAAAGAAGGAAATCCTCTGTCCTTTCTTGACCTATGACTCCAGATCTATAATAATATCTGTCTATCGACAGATTCTTAGCTGCTCGCTGCAGTGGCCCAACAAGCTACATCAGGTGAATCGGGATGGGCAGAAAATGTTAGATTTTCCAGCGATACCCACATCCCATGGGAAATTTAATGTAAAAAAATCCTTCACCATTGTAAGCGCTCCATGGGGGAGACCTGTGTAACCTGGTTACTCTATGGTGGGTACTTTAATGTGGCCCATTAGTTATTAATCTGTATAGTGGGTGTGATACTTTGCAAAATCCGAATTGTCAGAGGGTTGTCTTGGGTGTTAGTGGCCATGGTAACCAGCGCCATCAAACTTTCTCCTCATAGGTTGTTCTCTCTGATGCCGATAGTGGAGCTCAGTTCACAGCCTCCGAACGGACTGGCGACATCACAGAAATTGAGTCCTCTCTGTTTAGCTCCTTGGGCATCCCGTCTAGCCTGCGCACGCCATCTCCACGCCGACGGACCTCTCCGCGCCACAGTCATTCACCGCGACACCTCTCGCCCGCCTTCTCCGACTCCATATACTCGGCTGTTCAAGTTGCTGTGCAGAAGAGGCAACTCCTGATTCAGGTAGCGAGACGCTGAAAACTGTGAGGTCGTAGAATCAGAGAATTTACAGTGCAGAAGGAGGCCATTCAGCCCGTCAAGTCTGCACCGGCCCATGGAAAGGGAACTCTACCTAAGCCCACACCTCCACCCTATCCCAGTAACCCCACCGTACCTTTTTTTTTGGGCACTAAGGGCAATTTAGCATGGCCAATCCACTTGACCTGCATATCTTTGGACTGTGGGAGGAAACTGGAGCACCCGGAGGAAACCCATGCAGACACGGGGAGAACGTGCAGACTCCGCACAGATAGTGACCCAAGTGGGAATCGAATCTGGGACCCTGGCGCTGTGAAGCAACAGTGCTAATCACTGTACAACCGTGCCATCCCCGATCCATGACGAGTCCCAGACAGATTGACCCTCTGCTGTAGTAACAGCCTCCTCCTTCAGGAGGCAACCCTAAGAGGCCATTGGCAATTATAGGCTTCCAGCAGATTGGGTCCATGATTGTGATTGACAAAATACTGCAGTGGTTTGCCGTTGCCTTCTGCACTCTGGCTGCCTAGGAAACTCTCTGGCTCTTTCTCACCTGCCGTCAGGCATATTGGAAGGATTTACAGGCTAATAATCAACCTGTTCAGCCACATTATAAATACACCTTCCATGACCATAAAGTCATGGAGCCTTACAGCACTGAAAGAGGCCTTTTGGCCCATCATGGCTGCACTGGCCATCAAGCACCAACTAGCCTAATCCCATTTCCAACACTTGGTCCATTTGTACACTATGGTACTTCAAGTCCTTATCTAAACACTTCTTAAACATTGTGAGGGTTCCCTCCTCTACCGCCCTTTCAGACAGAAAGTTCCAGATTCCCCCCCCCCACCCTCTGGAATTTTGTACATCTCAATCAGGTCCCCCCACCCCCTCAGCCTTCTCTGCTCCAAGGAAAACGACTCCAGCCTAACCTGCCTCTATTCAGAGCTGAAACGCACCCTGGTGAAAGTCATCTGCACCATTTCTAGTGCAATCACATCTTTCCTATAGTGTGGCGACCAGAACTGCACATGTTACTCTAGCTGCGGCCTAACGAGCATCTTATATAGCCCCATCACAACCTCCCTGCTCTTGTATTCGATGCCTCGGCTAAAAACCATCTTAACTACCTGTCCTGCTGCCTTCACCCTAAGATCTCTGTGCTTCCTAGCATCACACTGTTCATTGTATATTCCCTTGCCTTGTTAGTCCTCCCAAAAATGCAACACCTCACACTTCTCAGGGATAAGTTCCATTTGCCACTGTTCTGCCCATCTGACCAGCCCGTCTATAACACTCTGTAATCTAAGGCTTTCCTCCTCGCTCTTTAGCACACTGCCAATTTTCATGTCATCCGTCAACCTACTGATCTTACCTCCCACGTTCGCGTGTAGTTCATGAATGGGGGGAAATGGGACTTGAACCCGGAGCTTCTGATCCAGAAGCAGGAGCATTATCACTTGAGCCACAAGACCACCTTTGCAGTAATAGCACCCTCTGAAAATATCCTTAGAGCAACAAATGGCAGGATTGAAATAAATTTAATTCCGTTTAGCAGCTGCCTCTGGCTTATTGTGCCCAATTTTGCCTCCTGGAGATGTTCACCATAAGATGTAGCAGCAGAAGTAGGCCCTTCGGCCCATCACATCTGTTCTGCTATTCAGTGAGATTATAACTCTTGTTGGAGGCACAGATCGTTTCCCCACATTTCACCCAAATATCCATTTGAGCCTGGACGGTGAGTATTCACTGGTTAAGCCTCCTCTTGTCTTGCCCGCCATCCTGGTGCGCACTTCCCAGCAGGGTTGAGGAGCAGGAACCTCGGTCCAAATCCCCCTCTGTGCCTGCAGAACATAAAGGCCATGTGTACATGTACCACCCTGGCCGTGAAAAGCCAACTCGGCACAGGTGAGAGCTGGAATTGGTTTAGTTGGTCTCAGAAAGTGCTGTTATCACCAATGGTGCTGACAATAGAACAGCAGCGCATTGCGTTTGAAGACCTGCTTAGCCATCTTTTTCCTACATTAGGGTCTTGCTGACACACGTGGGAATGGGACCACCTGCCTCTCGAGAGTTGGTAATTCTGTTTCCAGATGGTTCATTTGAGACTTTATTGGTGTTCTAATCTTTACACGTGTGGCGCACTGTGAGAGAAATTCAATTCAGGAGACCATCAAGTCTGGGATTTGGTGTCTCATTGGGGGCCCAGTGCAGTGTTGTGCCCTGGGCACGTTGGACCCTCTCAATGGCTATTCAGGGGTGGGATTCTCTGCCCCCCCCCCCCCCCCCCCCCCCCCGCCGGGTCGGAGAATCGCTGGGGGAAAGCATGAATCCCGCCCGCCCCCGCCGTCTCCCGAAGTCTCCGGCACCAGAGATTCGGCGGGGGCGGGAATCGCGCCGCACCTATTGGTGCGCCCCGCCCCCCAGCGATTCTCCGGGCGCGATGGGCCGAAGTCCCGCTGCTGTCATGCCGGTCCCGCCGGCGGGAATCAAACCACCTACCTTACCGGCGGGACCAGGCGGCGCGAGCGGGCTCCGGGGTCCTGGGGGGGGGGGGGGGGGGGGCGATCTGGCCCCGGGGGGTGCACTCTTTTCCTTCCGCGTTCACCATAGCCTTCACGATGGCGGATGCGGAAGTGACCCCCTCCCTGCGCATGAGCGGGGATGATGTCAGCAGCGGCTGACGCTCCGGCGCATGCGCGGTCTTACGCCAGCCGGCGAAGTCCCTTCGGCCCCGGCTGGCGTGGCGCCAAAGGCCTTTCCCGCCAGCCGGCGGAGCGCCAACCACTCCGGCGCGGGCCGAGCCCCTCAAGGTTAGGGCTTGGTCCCTAAAGGTGCGGAGAAATCCACACCTTTGGGGCAGCCTGACGCCGGAGTGGTTCACGTCACTGCATCCCACCAGGACCCCCCACCCCGCCGTGTAGGGGAGAATCCTGGCCCAGCTCTGTAATGCTTATGTTACCAACTAATGGCCCCCATTCTAGTGACCCAGGAAGAGGTAGTGGCCTGGGATCACGCCCTCTGACCTTTGTCTATTAACCCCATTTTCGTGTTCAATCCTCAGTTAATCCTGAAGCGTTTTTGTGCGTTTTCTTTCTTCCCCTCGACAGGATCTCCGTGCAAAGTACGAGGCAACCCAGGACTCGCTGGCCAGCCTGAAGAAGCAGTTGGGCGACAGTGAGAACGATCGTCGGGCATTAGAGCAGCAGAACCTCCAGCTCAGGGAGGAGACCGAGGACTCGGTGCGAGCCAAGGATGATGCCAAGCGCGACGCTAACCGTTTCCGCTCTTCTGCCGACCTGCTAGGAAGGTGAATGTTTTAATCTTTCCAAATAAATACTGCCTTTTAAAAATTTTATGGCTTACTCTAAGCTACCAAACTTTCTTTAGACCCCAATTTATTATTCTGCTTTTTGGGTGCTAAAAATGGAACTGGCAATTTGGCAATGGTTTAATTTAATACCTTAACTGATCCCCCCGCCCCACCCCAATTGGTCTGGTCCATCTTCTGTTTTTTCTTTCTAAAAGTGAGAAATCAAACTTGGAGAAGTCCCTTCAGTCCCTCCAGCAACAGATCGAGACATTGCAGCAGGAGAACGAGAAACTGCAGTTGGCCAACGGGGAATTCCAGCGCCAGCGAGACAACCTGGAAGACGAGAAGGAGGACATCTTGAAGGATAAGGAGAGGGCGCAGAAAGAGATTGAGCGAGGGTGAGTGGGACGGTGGGGGCTAGGGGAGGGGTGGCGCTTCAAGATTGAAGTGAGGCCTGCAACTTGCCTTGAAGCCTAACCTTCCTGAATGATGTGTGTGCTCTCTTCCCCCCCCCCCCCCCCCCCCCACACCCCCCCCACCAGCCACAAGATGCTCGAGCAGATGGAAGTGAAGAATTCAAGCATGAAAAAGGAGTTGATACTAGTCAAAGAAGCCTTGAGCAAGGCCGCACTGGACAGAGAGGTACTGGAGAATGAGAAGGCTGGAATTGAGGAGGCACTCAACAAGGTAAACCCGGAAAGCGAGGAAGAATCACACCGCTAGACTAGAACCGGGCAGGAAATGTGACATTTTTTTCCCACTTCAGTTTTCATCTACCTCTCCAGAAGATGCCAACTGAAGTCACAGTGGATTTTCACAGGCGCTGGGTATCCTTGGTAACCTGTCCAAACAGCCGGTCATCATGTGTGGCCGATGACCATGAGTGTTGCCAGGACATTTGAGTGGAGAGAGGGGGGGTGAGGAAGGGGTGGGTATCCGGACAGCAGAACAGGGGAGGGGGCCATCGCAATTGGAGCCCAATCCTTTTTTTTAAATTTCAAGTACCCAATTCTCTTTTTCTAATTGAGCGTGGCCAATCCACCTACCCTGCACATCTTTGGGTTGTGGGGTTGAGACCCACACAAACACGGGGAGAATGTACAAACTCCACACGAACAGTGACCCAGAGCCGAGATCGAACCCGGGTCCTCAGCACCGTGAGGCAGCAGTGCCAACCACCGTGCCGACCGGCGCCCAATCGTGTCATCGACCAAATATCCGCACTCCTGGTCTGGTAGAAGGAGTGATTCACTGGTGAACAGGAGCAGGAACCCTGGCTGATTTTTTTTCCCTTTCTAACCCTGAGCTACTGTTCCCATTTCTCGAAACCCTGGACGAGATCTGGTGACACAGCACAAGCCAGGAACTGACTCTGGGATCTGCCCGGGTTCTGTATGTCGCCGAGTGACAAAGTGTTTACCAACTAAAGCACCGGGGGAGCTTTCAGACTTTCCCACAGGTTTATCACAGTGCAGCGGGAGACCGACCATTCAGCCCGTTGTGTGTGCGTGCCCTGGTTCTCAGTCCATTCAACGATGAAAACCTTTTCTCCCCGTTTTCGCTGCCCAGCCCCATCACAATTTTGTATAGTCCTGCCAACCTTCTCTCCTTCGAGGCAAACAGTCCCAACTTCTCCCTTCTATCTACATGATGTATCTAAGATAGATTCTCGTTAGGCAAGCGGTTCAAAGGTTACCGGGGGGGCTACATAGGAATGTAGAACTTGAAGCGTAAGCAGATCAGCCCTGATCTTGCCAAATTGCGCAGCAGGCCCGAGGGGCCGAATGGCCTGCTTCTGCTCCTATTTTGAATGTTTGTATGTGATGGTATTTCCTCATCCCCAGAACCATTCTCATGAATCTTTTCTGCTCTCTCTGTCTCTAATGGTTACACGTCCTTCCTAAACTGCGGCATCTTCATTCCTGTCTGTGATTTTCCTGTCCTAATACCATTCCCACGTACTGGAGTCAAACCATGATGCTGGAAGCAGAGATGTTGCTCATCTGTCCGCCGGGGGTCATGGTCACGTTGAGGGAAGGGCTACGTACAGTGGCTTGTCTTACATTTCCAAACGTTGTTCTGGTGATTCCCTATTTCCTACGAATATTCCCAGCCTCCTCGATGTTTGGGCCCAACCCACCGCGAAGCATTTCGAGAAATGTTTATCGTCCGTGTTTGTTTTCGCGCAGCTTCCTACAGTGTGCACTCCCCAGGAGGCTGTGACAATGGACACGATAGAAAGAGGCAGGTTGTTAGCAGGGTCCCACTCGCCCCCACACCTACACCTGGCACCAAACAGAGAGGAGGAACAAACTCGCGCCCAGAGCCCAGATGGTTCCCTGACGTCACCTGTCTACATTTGCGCCTGTGATGAGCAGATGGAATATTCCCCTCTGCTTGCCACTTTTGTAGCGAGTAAGCGATAGTATCAAGTGGGGAACATTTGGCTTTGGGGGGTGGGGTGTGGGTGGAGGGGTGGGGGGGGTGGGATGTGGGGTGGGGGGGTTCACCAGACAGAACAGTGATGGGACTGCTCGTTCCTTCCCAAGGTGGAGACTGCAAACGCCGAGATGGAGCTCATCCTCAACAAGTTGAGGACGGAACAAGCTTCTCTCCGGGATTCCTTGTCCAAGATGAGCGCCTTCAATGAGGGCCTGGCCCAGGATAAAGTGCAGCTGAACAAAATCATCCTGGAGGTAAGGAAGCGAAAAGCTGAGCCTCAAGTTTCCCCTCTGCACGCTCACCCGCTCCCTCCCTCTCCCGTGCTGAATCCTGTTGGAATACACTTCCAGAGGAGCCGGTAGCCCTGCAGTACCCTCAACAAGTTGACCATTCCTGGTGTGCGGCCTTCATGCTGAGCTCCTCGATCGTGGTCAGCATCCCAGCCCAGTTCCATTCTGTCCAGGCAAGTCCTCCCCGCAGGGTCACAGGACAGTGATCAGAAGCAGGGATCCCGGCTTATTTTCCCCTCCCTAAGTTCCACAGTGAGGGGTGCAGCTAGTCACTGAGCCACTGGAGGAGCTCTTTCAGGAAGTTGTCCAAGTAACTTGCATTTTTTACTATGGGGGTGTGGACGTCTCTGGCACGACCAGCATTTGTTGCCCTTCCCCAATTGCCTTTGACCTGAGTGGCTTGCTAGGCCATTTCAGAGGGAAGTTTAAGGGTCAACCATATTGCCGTGGGCCAGGCTGGGCAATGATGGCAGACTTCCAATAGTGAACCCGGTGAGTTTTTACAACAATCAACGATAGTTTTGTGGTCACCATTACTGAGACTAGCTTTATAATTCCAGATTTATGAATCAAATTTAAAATCAGTTTAATTTAAATTTGAATCTGAACCGTGTTTCCCAGATCCCGGGCCTCTGGATTACCCACCCAGTGGCATTCCCACAATGCAGCCATTTCCCTGTGAGACTGCAGACTGATGTGTAAGCTAATCCGTGCCAATGCTTGTTTAGGCTCCTTCACTCTCTGCTGTCTTGTAGCTGGAGGATGAGAAGGCCACGCTGCTGGGTCAGAAGAAAGAAGTCGAACAGGAGAAGGCCTCGATCCGTGATGAGTTAGTCCGGCTGGAACAAGAGAAGCTGGACCTGCACACTGAGCGCCACGGCCTGGATCACTCCCTGCAGATCGTGGAGCAGAGCCGGGAGAGACTAGAGCAGGACCTGATGACGTACCAGCGGGAAAAGGGAGAGCTGCAGGGTCAGCTGGGACAGGTAGAGAAACTGCCCTAACCCCCACTGAACAAGCAGCAGTTCCGCACGGTTACCCAGCAAGTCGCCCTTCTCCCTGCTGAATGAACAGACACATATTATGCAACGCGTGGGCTTTGGGACAACATTCTGAGAATCTTGCATCTCTCTCCACCCAGGTGACGCGGCAGAGGAACACTCTGAACGAGGAGCTCGTTGAGGCTCGCTGTGAGGTCGAGCGCAACAGTGAGTTGCTGTTCCGCGGGGCCAAAGAAAAGGAAGAACTGACCAGGGAGAAGGCGAACCTTGTGGTTCAGCTCACAGCATCCGAGCGAGAGAACAGGGCCTTGGCAGACGAAGGAGCAGCTCTCAGGTGGGAGCAAACATACGCGTGATGCTCGCGATAAAGAGAAGCTGCCCCAAATTCATCAATGCAAAAGAAAACATATAGATTACATCAGCGATATGTGCAGCTTCGATGTTACACTCCCTCATTTACCTCAAACCCTTCACAGTAACTCCCTCATATACCTCACACCCCTCACTGTAACTCCCTCATTTACCTCAAACCCTTCACAGTAACTCCCTCATATACCTCACACCCCTCACTGTAACTCCCTCATTTACCTCAAACCCTTCACATTAATCCCTCATATACCTCACACCCCTCACTGTAACTCCCTCATTTACCTCAAACCCTTCACAGTAACTCCCTCATATACCTCACACCCCTCACTGTAACTCCCTCATTTACCTCAAACCCTTCACAGTAACTCCCTCATATACCTCACACCCCTCACTGTAACTCCCTCATTTACCTCAAACCCTTCACTGTAACTCCCTCAGATACCTCACACCCCTCACTGTAACTCCCTCATATAACTCACACCCTTCACAGTAACTCCCTCATATACCTCACACCCCTCACTGTAACTCCCTCATATAACTCACACCCTAGCTGTAACTCCCTCCTATACAAAGAACAATAGAGCACAGCAACAGGCCCTTCAGCCCTCCAAGCCTGTACCGGTCATGATACCAAACTTTGCCAAAACTCTCAGCACTTCCCAGTGCCGTATCCCTCTATTCCCATCCCATCCATGAGTTTGTCAAGATGCCTTTTTTTTTAAGAAAATATTTTATTGAAGCATTTGTAATTTTCACAATTTAACATGTTGACATTTCTAAAACAACCGCACGGGTCGACGCACAAAATACCCCCTAAAAGAACAACAAATAGAAATCTATGAACTGTTGCCAACTCCGGGCGAATCCCTGTATTGATCCTCTCAGAGCGAACTTGATTTTCTCCAGACTGAGAAACCCTACTATATCGCTGACCCACACTCCTGACTTCGGGGCCTTCGAGTCCCTCCATCTCAGCAAGATCCGTCTCTGGGCTACCAGGGAGGAGAAGACCAGGATATCGGCCTCCATCTCCCCCTTTGCCCCCAGATCCTACGACACCCCAAATATTGCCAATTCTGGACTCGGAGTTATCCTACCTTCCAGGACTTCTGACCAACCCCCCCACCCCACGGTGGTTGGGAAGCGGGAGCAGGGGCCTGTCGTGAAGGTGAGTGAGTGCCTTTAAATTTGCTTACCTTTCAGCGGGAGCAGGGTTTGAGGTAATATCAGGTAAGCTCTTCCTTTCTTTTTCTTTTTCTTGTTTTTTTTTAAATCTAGAGGTGATGTCAGGGAAGGCAGTACAATGCTCCTCCTGCAGAATGTTTGAGGTGAGGGACGCCGTCCGTGTCCCTGCTGATTTCATCTGTGGGAAGTGCACCCAACTCCAGCTCCTCAAAAACCGTGTTAGGGACCTGGAGCTTGAGCTGGATGAACTTCGGATCATTCGGGAGGCAGAGGGGGTCATAGATAGGAGCTTCAGGGAAGTAGTTACACCAAAGACTGGAGATAGATGGGTAACTGTAAGAGGGACTGGGAAGAAGCAGTCAGTGCAGTGACCCCCTGCGGTCGTTCCCCTGAGTAACAAGTATACCGTTTTGGATACTTGTGGGGGGGACGACTTACCAGGGGTAAGCCATGGGGTACGGGCCTCTGGCACGGAGTCTGTCCCTGTTGCTCAGAAGGGAAGGGGGGAAAGGAGTAGAACATTAGTAATTGGGGACTCAATAGTCAGGGGCACAGATAGGAGATTTTGTGGGAGCGAGAGAGACTCACGTTTGGTATGTTGCCTCCCAGGTGCAAGGGTACGTGATGTCTCGGATCGTGTTTTCCGGGTCCTTAAGGGGGAGGGGGAGCAGCCCCAAGTCGTAGTCCACATTGGCACTAACGACATAGGTAGGAAAGGGGACAAGGATGTCAGGCAGGCCTTTAGGGAGCTAGGATGGAAGCTCAGAGCGAGAACAAACAGAGTTGTTATCTCTGGGTTGTTGCCCGTGCCACGTGATAGTGAGATGAGGAATAGGGAGAGAGAGCAATTAAACACGTGGCTACAGGGATGGTGCAGGCGGGAGGGATTCAGATTTCTGGATAACTGGGGCTCTTTCTGGGGAAGGTGGGACCTCTATAGACAGGATGGTCTACATCTGAACCTGAGGGGCACCAATATCCTGGGGGGGAGATTTGTTAGTGCTCTTTGGGGGGGTTTAAACTAATTCAGCAGGGGCATGGGAACCTGGATTGTAGTTTTGGGGTACGGGAGATTGAGAATATAGAGGTCAGGAGCACAGATTTGACTTCGCAGGAGGGTGCCAGTGTTCAGGTAGGTGGTTTGAAGTGTGTCTACTTCAATGCCAGGAGTATACGAAATAAGGTAGGGGAACTGGCAGCATGGGTTGGTACCTGGGACTTCGATGTTGTGGCCATTTCAGAGACATGGATAGAGCAGGGACAGGAATGGTTGTTGCAGGTTCCGGGGTTTAGGTGTTTTAGTAAGCTCAGAGAAGGGGGCAAAAGAGGGGGAGGTGTGGCGCTGCTAGTCAAGGACAGTATTACGGTGGCGGAAAGGACGCTAGATGGGGACTCTTCTTCTGAGGTAGTATGGGCTGAGGTTAGAAACAGGAAAGGAGAGGTCACCCTGTTGGGAGTTTTCTATAGGCCACCTAATAGTTCTAGGGATGTAGAGGAAAGGATGGCGAAGATGATTCTGGAAAAGAGCGAAAGTAACAGGGTAGTTGTTATGGGAGACTTTAACTTTCCAAATATTGACTGGAAAAGATATAGTTCGAGTACATTAGATGGGTCATTCTTTGTACAATGTGTGCAGGAGGGTTTCCTGACACAATATGTTGACAGGCCAACAAGAGGCGAGGCCACATTGGATTTGGTTTTGGGTAATGAACCAGGCCAGGTGTTAGATCTGGAGGTAGGTGAGCACTTTGGAAACAGTGACCACAATTCGGTGACCTTTACGTTAGTGATGGAAAGGGATAAGTATACCCCGCAGGGCGAGAGTTATAGCTGGGGGAAGGGCAATTATGATGCCATTAGACATGACTTAGGATGTGTTGGTTGGAGAAGTAGGCTGCAAGGGTTGGGCACACTGGATATGTGGAGCTTGTTCAAGGAACAGCTATTGCATGTTCTTGATAAGTACGTACCAGTCAGGCAGGGAGGAAGGGGTCGAGCGAGGGAACCGTGGTTTACCAAAGAAGTGGAATCTCTTGTTAAGAGAAAGAAGGAGGCCTATGTGAAGATGAGGCGTGAAGTTTCAGTTGGGGCGCTTGATAGTTACAAGGAAGCGAGGAAGGATCTAAAGAGAGAGCTGAGATGAGCAAGGAGGGGACATGAGAAGTCTTTGGCAGGTAGGATCAAGGAAAACCCAAAAGCTTTCTATAGGTATGTCAGGAATAAAAGAATGACTAGGGTAAGAGTAGGGCCAGTCAAGGACAATGGTGGGAAGTTGTGTGTGGAGGCTGAGGAGATAAGCGAGATACTAAATGAATACTTTTCTTCAGTATTCACTCAAGAAAAAGATAATATTGTGGAGGAGAATGCTGAGACCCAGGCTATTAGAATATATGGCATTGAGGTGCGTAGGGAAGAAATGTTGGCAATTCTGGACAAGGTGAAAATAGATAAGTCCCCGGGGCCGGATGGGATTTATCCTAGGATTCTCTGGGAAGCCAGGGAAGAGATTGCTGAGCCTTTGGCTTTGATTTTTAGGTCATCATTGGCTACAGGAATAGTGCCAGAGGACTGGAGGATAGCAAATGTGGTCCCTTTGTTCAAGAAGGGGAGTAGAGATAACCCCGGTAACTATAGGCCGGTGAGCCTAACGTCTGTGGTGGGTAAAGTCTTGGAGAGGATTATAAAAGATACGATTTATAATCATCTAGATAGGAATAATATGATTAGGGACAGTCAGCATGGTTTTGTGAAGGGTAGGTCATGCCTCACAAACCTTATCGAGTTCTTTGAGAAGGTGACTGAACAGGTAGACGAGGGTAGAGCAGTTGATGTGGTGTATATGGATTTCAGTAAAGCGTTTGATAAGGTTCCCCACGGTCGGCTATTGCAGAAAATACGGAGGCTGGGGATTGAGGGTGATTTAGAGATGTGGATCAGAAATTGGCTAGTTGAAAGAAGACAGAGAGTGGTAGTTTTTTTTTATAAATTTAGATTACCCAATTATTTTTTCCAATTAAGGGGCAATTTTAGCATGGCCAATCCACCTACTCTGCACATTTTTGGGTTGTGGGGGCGAAACCCACGCAGACACGGGGAGAATGTGCAAACTCCACACGGACAGTGACCCAGAGCCGGGATCGAACCTGGGACCTCAGCGCCATGAAGCGGTTGTGCTAACCACTAGGCCACCGTGCTGCCCCAGAGAGTGGTAGTTGATGGGAAATGTTCAGAATGGAGTTCAGTTACGAGTGGCGTACCACAAGGATCTGTTCTGGGGCCGTTGCTGTTTGTCATTTTTATAAATGACCTAGAGGAGGGCGCAGAGGGATGGGTGAGTAAATTTGCAGACGACACTAAAGTCGGTGGAGTTGTAGACAGTGCGGAAGGATGTTGCAGGTTACAGAGGGACATAGATAAGCTGCAGAGCTGGGCTGAGAGGTGGCAAATGGAGTTTAATGTGGAGAAGTGTGAGGTGATTCACTTTGGAAAGAATAACAGAAATGCGGAATATTTGGCTAATGGTAAAATTCTTGGTAGTGTGGATGAGCAGAGGGATCTCGGTGTCCATGTACATAGATCCCTGAAAGTTGCCACCCAGGTTGATAGGGTTGTGAAGAAGGCCTATGGTGTGTTGGCCTTTATTGGTAGAGGGATTGAGTTCCGGAGCCATGAGGTCATGTTGCAGTTGTACAAAACTCTAGTACGGCCGCATTTGGAGTATTGCGTACAGTTCTGGTCGCCTCATTATAGGAAGGACGTGGAAGCTTTGGAACGGGTGCAGAGGAGATTTACCAGGATGTTGCCTGGTATGGAGGGAAAATCTTATGAGGAAAGGCTGATGGACTTGAGGTTGTTTTCGTTAGAGAGAAGAAGGTTAAGAGGTGACTTAATAGAGGCATACAAAATGATCAGAGGGTTAGATAGGGTGGACAGCGAGAGCCTTCTCCCGCGGATGGAGGTGGCTAGCACGAGGGGACATAGCCTTAAATTGAGGGGTAATAGATATAGGACAGAGGTCAGAGGTGGGTTTTTTACGCAAAGAGTGGTGAGGCCGTGGAATGCCCTACCTGCAACAGTAGTGAACACGCCAACATTGAGGGCATTTAAAAATTTATTGGATAAGCATATGGATGATAAGGGCATAGTGTAGGTTAGATGGCCTTTAGATTTTTTCCATGTCGGTGCAACATCGAGGGCCGAAGGGCCTGTACTGCGCTGTATCGTTCTATGTTCTATGTTCTATAACATCCGCAAATCCCTGCCAGACTTCCCTCAGTTTTGGACATGCCCAAAACATATGAACATGGTTGGCCGGGCTACCCCCACACCACCCACATCTGTCCTCCATCTCCTCGAAGAACCTACTCATCCGCGCTACTGTTATGTGGGCCCTGTGGACTACCTTGAACTGGTCAAGATGCCTTTTGAACGCCATTAATGTATCTGTTTCCGCAACCTCCCCTGGCAACGCATTCTAGGCACTCGCCACCCTCTGCGTAAAAAAACCTGCCTCGCACATCTCCTCTAAACTTTGCCCCACGGACCTTAAACCTATGCCCCCTGGTGACTGACCCCTCCACCCTGGGAAAGAGTGTCTATCCATGCCCCTCATAATCTTGTAGACCTCTATCAGATAACCCCTCAACCTCCGTCTTTCTAATGAAAACAGTTTGAGTCTATTCAGCCTCTCCACATAGCTAACACCCTGCAGACCAGGCAACATCCTGGTAAACCTCCTCTGCACCCTCTCCAAAGCATCCACCTCCTTCTGGTAGTGTGGCGACCAGAATTGTGTGCAATATTCCAAGTGCGGCCTTACCACGGTTCTATACAACTGCAGCATGACTTGCCAGTTTTTATTCTTTATGCCCCGTCCAATGAAGGCAAACATTCCGTATGCTTTCTTGACTACCTTTGCACCCCGTTTCCCTGGGTTTCTGTAGCTATGGCTCATCTTTCATTCTCACTCCACAGTATAAATATTTCCAACTTTCACTGATGCTGCCAGACCTGTTGAGATTTTCCAGCGTTTTGTTTTGGTTACGATGAACATGAGTATGATTAATTAGGCAAAAGAAACCCACTCTTTAATGCTAAGTCGCTGGTGGTCGCACACACCTCTCTGACTGTATCTTTATTGTGTCAGGTCTGAGAAGGAGGCCCTGGAGACTGCACTGTTCGACACCCAGCAGCAGCTAGCTGTGCTGGAAGCTCGGAAGGAGCAACTTGAAGGACAGAATCAGACTTTGCTGCTGGCTAAGGAGGCTCTCCAAGGTAAGACCACCATTACAGGAAGGAAATAGCGGAAGCACAATATAAACTAGGCTAATTAAATATAATCCGAGAACGGTTACAGGACAGAAGGAGGCCATTCAGCCCGGCATGGGGGGTCGTGAGTAATGTATAAAGATGAGTAACAGACTGTAGTAGGAGGAGAGTGTGAGTTTCCGACTCACTCCCAGGCTCAGGATGTTCACTCAATCCCCCTCAGCCAGTGAGAGAGTGGAGGGGATTACACGAAGATGTGTGTCGATAAAGGTGAGTGAGAACCCTGACACTGAGAGTGAGCCAGACATATGGATACCTTCTGCCCCCACGCACACTCCCCTCACATACACTCCCCTCACATACACTCGCCTCACGCATAGTCCCCTCACGTACACTTGCCTCACGCACACTCCCCTCACGCACACTCGCCCCACGTACACTCGCCTCACGCACACTACCCTCATGCACACTCTCCTCACGTACACTCGCCCCACGTACACTCGCCTCATGCACACTACCCTCATGCACACTCTCCTCACGTACACTCGCCTCATGCACACTCCCCTCATGCACACTCCCCTCACGCACACTCGCCCCACGTACACTCGCCTCACGCACACTACCCTCGCGCACACTCCCCTCGCGCATACTCGCCTCACGCACACTGCCCTCATGCACACTCTCCTCACGTACACTCCCCTCACGTACACTCGCCTCACGCACACTCGCCTCACGCACACTCCCCTCACGCACACTCGCCTCACGCACACTCCCCTTGCGCATACTTCCCTCACACACACTGCCCTCACACACACTCCCCTCACGCACACTTCCCTCACACACACTCGCCTCACACACACTGCCCTCATGCGCACTCCCCTAACGCACACTCGCCCCACGTACACTTGCCTCACGCACACTACCCTCGCGCACACTACCCTCACACACACTACCCTCGTGCACACTACCCTCGTGCACACTCCCCTCACACACACTTGCCCCACGTACACTTGCCTCACGCACACCCCCCTCACACACACTCCCCTCACGCACTCTCCCCTCACGCACTCTCCCCTCACGCACACTCCCCTCACGCACACTCCCCTCACGCACTCTCCCCTCACGCACTCTCCCCTCACGCACACTCCCCTCACGCACACTTCCCTCACACACACTCGCCTCACACACACTGCCCTCATGCGCACTCCCCTAACGCACACTCGCCCCACGTACACTTGCCTCACGCAAACTACCCTCGCGCACACTACCCTCACACACACTACCCTCGTGCACACTACCCTCGTGCACACTCCCCTCACACACACTACCCTCGTGCACACTACCCTCGTGCACACTCCCCTCACACACACTTGCCCCACGTACACTTGCCTCACGCACACCCCCCTCACACACACTCCCCTCACGCACTCTCCCCTCACGCACTCTCCCCTCACGCACACTCCCCTCACGCACACTCCCCTCACGCACTCTCCCCTCACGCACTCTCCCCTCACGCACACTCCCCTCACGCACACTCCCCTCACGCACACTCCCCTCGCGCACTCTTCCCTCGCGCACTCTTCCCTCGCGCACTCTTCCCTCACGCACACCCCCCTCACGCACACTCCCCTCACGCACACTCCCCTCACGCACACTCCCCTCACGCACATTCCCTCACACACACTCCCCTCACGCACACTGGAACGCAGGGTATAGGGCGTCAGAGTGGCAAGCGCTTCCCTATTACTAAACACAGAGCAGTGTATTCAGGGAAGAGGGGAAAGACCTGAGGCATTTTACCCGACTCACTGCTCCGTGTTTAGCTCTTGCCACTCTAATGCCCTATATCCTGCGTTCCAGTCTTGCTGGCTCCGACTCATTGCCACCAGCTCATGCCCCATAGCCCACACTCTCCACTAGGGGAGATGGTGGCTTGGTGATAGTAACACTGGGCGAGAAATCCAGACTTTGTGGACATGGGTTAAAATCTCGGCGCAGCTCCTGGTGGAATTTTAAGTTGATTTAGTAAAATCTGGAATGTGAAGCTGGTCTCAATGGTGGCCATGACAACTATCATTGCTTGTGGATGGGCAGCACGGTGGCCTAGTGGTTAGCACAACCGCCTCACGGCGCTGAGGTCCCAGGTTCGATCCCGGCTCTGGGTCACTGTCCGTGTGGAGTTTGCACATTCTCCCCGTGTCTGCGTGGGTTTCGCCCCCACAACCCAAAAATGTGCAGAGTAGGTGGATTGGCCATGCTAAATTGCCCCTTAATTGGAAAAAATAATTGGGTAATCTAAATTAAAAAAAAAAAAATCATTGCTTGTGGTAAAAACCCATCCGATTTACAAATTCCCTTTAGGGAAGGAAATCTGCCGTCCTTACCTGGTGTGACCTACATGTGACTCCAGATGCACAGCTATGTGGTTGAATCTTAACAGCCCGCAAGGGCAATTAGGGATGGGCAACAAATGCTGGCACAGCCAGTGATGACAACATCGTATGAGAGAACTTAAAAAAAAATTCCCACTGAGGTAACTGGATCAGTAGCTTCAGTATTGCTGAAAAGAGAGACATGTTGTTGTTGTTGTTCATCTTGTGTTCATCAGGATGCTGAGAATCCTAATGTGCTCTGTAGTGATTCTCGATTGATTCTGTTTGTGCCTTAGGAGCGAGTAACCGCTTGCAGAAGGATATGCAGGTCGAGTGGAGCAATGCAGAGCGAGACAAGGAGCTGCTCATGCAGAAACTTTCCCAAACTGAACGTGAAGCACACGTCTCTCTGAAAAACGAGCAGACGGCCCATGAGGAGGATGTGGATCGACTGCAGCGAGAGAAGGTAACAGGGAGGTCAGTGGTTGGGAGTATTGTGAGGCCTCCTGAGATCGGGAGGGTTGTCGATCGCCGCTGCCTGGTCCTGTGGCGGACCTGTCCAGCGTCTTCCCCCGGTCTCTCCAGGCAGAAACTAGAAAATGCTCAGACACAGACCAGGGCAACCTGTGGTTCCATCTGTTGTCTAATTCTGAGCTAGCCAGAGGTTAGCTGAGGCATTGTAATTAGCTGTGACCCATGGGCTGGTGGAGGAAGGTCATCCAGGGCTCCCCCTACTGATCAGCGGCAGCAGCTGCTGCTCGTACAAAGTGCATGTGGGGGAACTGCGGACGAGGACAGGGTTGTGCTTTGCTATGCTGCCTTCTACAGTCAAATAGCCTTCTGGCACCTCCAGCCCAGGCTCACACATGATGAATGACCGCTTAGGTGAAGCACCAGAGGTCAACCAATGCCATGGAATGTCACACACTGTGCCAATGTAAGGGGGCCCTGAGCTGAGAGGCTGTGTCTGTCTCACTGTTGCAGGAAACCTTGCGTTTGGGGCTGGAAGAGGAGCGTCAGGAGCTCATCCATCAGCTGAAGCAGGAGCGCGAGGAACTCAGCGCCCGGTTTGAAGCTGAGAGGGAAGAATTAAATGAAGAGATCACGGCCCTGCAGCAGGAGCGAGATGAGACTCTGTTGCTGGCTGAGAACGAGAGGCAGCAGGTATGGAAAAGAAGGCCCCACGCCTAAATCAATCAATCCACTCACACTCAAACCCACCCTCACCTCTTGGATTCTTTTCAATGTAAAGGGTTTGGGGTGGTCACTGGCAGTGGCCGTTTGGGATTCTCTCTGTCAGGGTGTAATGGTCTGCGGTTCCATTGCTCAATCCGGCCCTGGCTTTTTCTCTATGTTTATTATTTTTATCATCTTCTCACTGGAGCCAATCACTAACAACACAGGCTGTTGATGTCCCAGGAACTGGGGGAAATTGGCTATGGTTTCTCAGCGATTTCAACTTTTCAATTTGAACTCAAAATCAACGGCAGTGCAGGTTCGATTTGTCTGAAGCCTCATGTCATGGGTACGTGTTAAATATATTTTTTTATTCTTTCATGGGATGTGGGGGTCTCTGGCTGGGATAGCGTTTATTGCCCATCCCTATTTGCCCTTTAACTGGGTTGGTTGCTAGATCATTTCAGCAGGCAGTTCAGAGTCAACCGCATTGCTTTGTGGATTCTGGAGTCACATGTAGGCCAGACCGGGTAAGGATGGCAGATTTCCTTCCCTAAAGGGCATGAGCGAACCAGATGGGTTTTAAGGATGACCAATGATAATTTCGTGGTCACTATCACCGTGACTAGCTTTCAATTCCAGATTTATTCATTAAATTCCACTTAGGTGGGATTTGGACCCGTGTCCCCAGAGCATTCGCCTGGGTCCCTGGGTTACCCGGCCAGTGACATTACCACTAGGTGCCCAGGTGGGATGCCCAGATCTGCTCACAGTGACTCCCAAGTGGGGTCTAACCAGGGTTTTGTAAAGCTGCAGCATACTTTCTGCGTCCTTATACTCCAGCCCTCTTAAATATAAAGGGCATTAAGCATTGGCCTCCCAAATTGAAAGTCATTGTGTCCACTAGTCCTTGGCCTCGGGCTGATTTAATTGAGAGGCCCAGACTGAGTGGTGGCTGCTCCAGATTCATTCCTGCCACATAGTCCTAACCATTCAGTCCCTCTTGCAGATCTTGTCATTGAAGGAGTCGGAGAAGGCAATTCTCTCCGAGAAGCTGACCAACACACAGAGGGAACTTGGCACCGTGTCAATGGATATGGAGCAGCTGAGACGGGACACTGGCAGCCGTCATGAGCAGGACCGAGTGCGTATTGTCTTCTCCATCCGCTTGGCTGCTGAAAAGATAAACTTAATGCAGAAACGGAGCCTTTTGAGGACAGCAGAGCTAGTGATTTCATGCAGTGTTGAACTTAACTCAGAACCAGGCTCGGGATATCCGAGCTGAGATTAGTTGAGGGACTGAGGAGTGAATGTTACGAGTACAAAAGAAAACCACCATCTGTGGGGAGAGGACATTTTCACACATCCGTGCACACACACACACACACACAGATATACACACATAGATAGAGACACAGAAAGATAGAGGCACACACAGATACATACACACAAGGATAGATAGAGACACACACAGATGCATACACACAAGGATAGATAGAGACACACACAGATGCATACACACAAGGATAGATAGAGACACACTCAGATGCATACACACACACGCATACATAGAGACATACACAGATAGACACACACATAGATAGAGACACACATAGATACACACACGTAGATAGAGACACACACAGATACAGACACATATAGATAGAGACACACACAGGTACAGACACATATAGATAGAGACACACACAGATACACACACATAGAGACACACACAGATACATACACATATAGATAGAGACACACAAATACACACACACACACACATAGAGACACACAGATACACGCACATACGCATAGATAGAGACACACCCAGATACAGACACATATAGATAGAGATACACACACACACACACAGAAACAGAGACACAGACACACATAGATAGAGACACACACAGGTACGCACCCACATTAATAGATAAAGGCACACACAGGTACACACACAGATAGAAACACACACATACATAGAGGCCATACAGATACATACATATACATACATAGGTAGATACACACAGATACGTACACACATACATAGATAGAGACACAGACATACATAGATAGAGACACACACAGATACACACACACATGCATAGATAGAGACACACATACATACATTCATAAAAAGAGACACACAGATACATACACACAGATACAGACACACAGATATATACACACACATAGAGACACACACATACATACATAGACACACACAGATAGAGACACAGATACATACACACATAGATAGAGACATACACAGATAGAGACACACACATAGATAGATAGAGATAAACACACACACACATATAGATAGAGACATGCCCACAGATAGAGACACACACACACATACACACACACGTAGATCGAGATACACACACACAGCTAGAGACAAATAGATACAATTAGAGACACATGCAGATGCATATACACACACAGATAGAGAGACACACACATGCGCACACATACACAAGTCCAGACACACACACACAGGTACACACACACCCATGCACACAGGTCATGACACACATATATTTTTACTCACACGGGTAGCACGGTGGCACAGTGGTTAATGATAACCACTGTGCAGCAGTGATGCTGCCCCACAACCCAAAGATGTGCAGGGTAGGTGGATTGGCCATGCTAAATTGTTCCTTAATTGGAAAAAATTAATTGGATAGGGTACTCTAAATTTGTTTTTAAAAAAATATTCATCACACACACATGAACACTTTAACAGACAGACACAGGAACAAGCAGACAGATATGGACACCCACTCACAAACAAACTTAAGCTACGAGCAAGGAGCAGGAGTCGACCATTCAGCCCCTCAAACCCGCTCCGTCATTTAATAAGATCATGGCTGATCTGATGGTAACCTCAAATATGCATCCCCCCACACTCAATTACTTTTCACCCCCATGCTGTCCAAGAATCTATCCACAGCTGCCTTAAAAATATTCAAACATATAGAAAGGGACTTGCAGAATTTCTGTCAATGTATGAGGCAAAGCTACGCTGTTGAATATTACGAGTGAGGAGGTGCAGGTGGTGGTGGGTTAGTCTATTTTGAGCTCAGAAAGTGTGTGAAACTGCCGGAGTTTACTCATGCTTCATGTATGCTGGAGGAGTGGATTGTTCAATGTGTTTTCCATTTATCATTCTGTGTCTCTGGGAAGGCCACGTGTGGAATTCCTCATCTTTATCCTGTGCTTCGTCCTTTGCACTCAACCTGTGACCCATTCTGTCTTTCGCTTCCTGCAGAACCAAATTAATAATTTGACATCGGAGTTGAAGAATTTCCATGCCCGGTTTGAAGAAGCTGTCACTGCTCATGAGCAGGAGATGAAGACCCAGAGCGAGCAGGCCAAGGAGCTGTTGAAACAGCGTGAGGCTGCACTCCGCGAGGTTGGTATAATCAACCAGGGAAGGAGGGAAGGTGGTGGCACAGTGGTATTGTAGCTGGACTGGTCGTCCAGAGACCCGGGGATCTGGGTTCGAATCCCACTGCGGCAGGTGGTTGAATTTGAAATAGATGAAAATGTGGACTTATAAGTCCATGAAACCACTGTTGCATAAACCCATCTGGTTGACCCTACCTGGTGTGGCCGACATGTGATTCCAAATCCACAGCAATGTGATTAGCTCTCCAATGCCTCTGAAATGCCCCCCCCCCCACCACCCTGGTTGCTGCTGCTGCCGGCCTATTTCCCTACCTTTCCGCCAGGAAGTCCAGGAAAGGTTGCCACCGCCTAAAGAACCCTTGCACCGACCCTCTCAGGGCGAATTTCACCCTCTCCAACTTAATGAACCCCGCCATGTCATTGATCCAGGCCTCCACGCTTGGGGGCGTCGCATCCTTCCACTGAAGCAAAATCCTACGCCGGGCAACTAGGGACGCAAAGGCCAGAACACCGGCCTCTTTCGCCTCCTGCACTCCCGGCTCAGCTGCTACCCCAAATATCGCGAGTCCCCAGCCTGGCTCAACCCTGGATCCTACCACCCTCGACACTGTGCTTGCTACCCCCTTCCAAAAGTCCCCCAACGCTGGACATGTCCAGAACATGAGGGCATGGTTCGCTGGGCTCCCCGAGCACCTAGTACACCTATCCTCGCCCCCAAAGAACCTGCTCATCCTCGTCCCGATCATATGAGCCCTCTGCAGCACTTTGAACTGTATGAGGCTAAGCCTCGCACAAGAAGAGGAGGAATTCACTCTCTCCAGGGCATCCGCCCACGTCCCCTCCTCAATCTCCTCACCCAGCTCCTCTTCCCATTTACCCTTCAGCTCCTCAACCAAGGCCTCGTCTACCTCCTGCATTACGTGGTATACGTCCAAAATCCTCCCTCCTCCAACCCACACCCCGAGAGCACCCTGTCCCGTACCCCACGTGGGGGCAACAGTGGGAACTCCTCCACCTGCTTCCTGGCAAACGCCCTAACCTGCATGTACCTAAACATGTTCCCTGGGGGGAGCCCAAACTTCCCCTCTAACTCACCCAGGCTCACGAACCTCCCATCTACAAACAGGTCCCTCAACCTCCTCAATACCTACCCTGTGCCAGCCCAGAAATCCACCATCAATGCTCCCTGGAACAAACCGGTGGTTCCCCCGTATCAGGGACTCCATCAAGCTCCCCCCATGCCATCTCCATTGCCCCCAAATTTTGAGGGTAGCCGCCACCACCGGGCTCGTGGTATACCTCATTGGAGGGAGCGGCAACGGCGCCGTTACCAGCGCCTCCAGGCTCGTGCCCACACAGGATGCCATCTCCATCCTCTTCCATGCTGCCCCTTCCCCGTCCATTACCCACTTATGCACCACCGCTGCGTTGGCAGCCCAATAATACCCACAGAGGTTGGGCAGCGCCAAACCCCCCCCCTCCCCAATCCCTGCCCCGCTCCAAAAACACCCTTCTCACCCTCGGAGTCCCATGCGCCCATACAAATCCTGTAATACTCCTGTTAACTCTCCTAAAAACGGCCTTCGGGATAAGGATGGGAAGGCACTTAAACAGGAACAAAAACCTCAGGAGCACCGTCATCTTGACGGACTGCATTGGGAGACTAGTTAAGCAACAGCCTGATATAGTCATACTCACCGAATCATACCTGACAGATAATGTCCCAGCAGAGGTAGTGACACAGTGACATCCAGCCTTATAAATACTGTGATGACAAGAGCAGGTCAGGGGCTAGGAATCCTGCTCACCTTCTGACTCCCCAAAGCCTGTCCTTCTGCAAGGTACAAGCCAGGAGTGTGATGGAATACTCTCCACTCACCTCCAACAACATTCAAGAAGCTCGACACCATCCAGGACAAAGCTGCCCCGCTATGACTGGTAGCCTTTCACTCCCACCGCCACCGACGAACAGTGGCAAGTGCGTTCATTCACTGTCACTGGGTCAATGTTCCTGGAACACCCTCCCTAACAGCACAGTGGGTGTGCCTACACCACAGGGACAGCAGTGGTCACCGCCACCTTCTCAAGGGAAATAGCCAGCAATGCCTACATGCATCAAAAGAAAGGGGCATGAAAAGCAGGTAAGGCCCAACCTAGGCTCTCCTCATTGTGTCCTCACCACATAGAATGGCAGAATTTTACAAGACAAGATGGACCAATTGGCATATTGTGTTTGTCTGGCTCTGTGAAAGATTATTATTCCTTTGCTCGCCCCCATGACCTTTAATGAAGAAAACCTTTATATTTATACATTTTTAAATACTTTAATAGATTCTGAATCCAGCACTGTTAATGATGGGATGTTTGCATTCCATCAACATTCTGCCTAAAAAATGCTCTCCCTTCGCTTTTTAAAAAATTTATTTATGGCCTCTAATTACTTATTCGTCCACCAGTGGAAATAATTTTTCTAAATTTCCCCGATTCGAATCCTCTTAATTTTGAACCACTGCAGACAAATTTTCTTTTGATCTCTGATTTGATTCTCCATTATTGTTGTCAATCAGCCCTTTCTTTTCAAACTATCTTCTTCCCTGCTCTCCTCAAGGCTCTGACTCTTACAGTGGGAGCAGTGGCAGTCCCATTATCCAGACTCCAACCTTTCCACCGAGCAGCCATTCTGTTTTTTTCAGCTAAAGCAGGAGATATTCTTTTGCTAAAATATACTTTATTCATAAAATATCTGAAAGAGATAAAAATAATTGGGTACTCTAGTTTTTAAAAAAAATTTAGAGTACCCAATTCATTTTTTTTTTCCAATTAAGGGGCAATTTAACGTGGCCAATCCACCTACTCTGCACATCTTTGGGTTGTGGGGACAAAACCCACGTAAACACGGGGAGAATGTGCAAACTCCACACGATCAATGACACAGGGCTGGTTATCTCCCAGATCTATGACTTACTCTTGATCTAACCTTGGACCTCGGCGCCGTGAGGCAGCAATGCTAACTACTGCGCCACCGTGCCGTCCCTCTAGATTTTTTTTAAAGATGGAAGGATCTGACAGGGAGTGCCATTCTCACCCCAGCCAAGCTCGGTCTTGGTGCTTCTTTGAAGGTTCTGGTGATGAGGCATTCTGCCAAATAACTTTTGAGAGTCTGCTCAGGGAACCATCTGACAGTGCAGAAGGAGGCCAGTTGGCCTGTCAAGCCTGCACTGGCCCTCTGAAAGAGCACTCTACCTAGGCCTACTCCCCTGCCTTATCCTCATAACCCCGCTCATTGATCAAGGCCAGTCCACCTAACCTGCACATCTTCGGACAGGGGGAGGAAACCGGAGCACCCGGAGGAAACCCATGGAGACATGGGGATAAAGTACAAACTCCACACAGTCACCCAAGGCCGGAATTGAACCAGGGTCCCTGGCTCTGTATTGCAGTAGTGCTAACCCACTCTGCCGCTACTTCCTTTTCCCTCAGGGATTTGAGGACGTTTCGTGTAGACCAGTGTTCTTCAAACTTTTTTTCCAGGGACCCATTTTTACCAACCCGGCCAACCTTCGCGACCCACGCCGGCCGACCTTTGTGACCCACGCCGGCCGACCTGCGCGACCCACCATTTTCTCTGACCTTGTTTGCTGCTGACAAAAATGGAGGTAATGATTTTGGGTCCCTTTGGCCCTCGTACACGCTCCTCCAATGGGACCTGTTGGATGGAGGTGAAGCCTTCTGGTGTCGGAAAGTATGGAGTCTCCATCTGTCCAAAGTTCTGCATTTTCTTCCTGTAAAAGTTTATCAAATAAAACCCCCCCCCCCGAACTTGTAAAAAAAAAATGAATAAAATAAATGAAAAAAATAAAAATTACATGAATAAAATAAATAAATAAAATTAATAAAACCTCTTCGAACTTGTAAAACAAAAAGCTGTGACCGTTTAAAAAAAAAAGCGGCCGCACTGCGCATGCCTGCCCGATCATCGGCGGGCATGCGCATAGTTTTGCGCATGCGCGCCGATGATCTGGCACACATGCACAGTGCGGCCGCATTTTATTTACATGTTCGCGGCCATTTTGAAGGCTGCTTGCAGCCGGCATTCTTAACAGCCGGCTGTTGCGCGCAGATTTGCGCGATCGGGAGAGCCACGACGGTCGGCTCCACGACCCTCCCAACACCTGCCGTCGCGCCCCCGAGTTTGACAATGCCTGGTGTCGACCACTGCTTGATGGACTTGTGGTCAGCTGATAACTGCTCAGTGAACTAGGTAGGAATCAGAATTAAAGCCAACCCTGACCTTGCCCAATAGCTAAACCTCTCCACTTCGCAACTGCTGGATCATGATGAAGAGTGAGAGATCTGGCTGATTGTTTTCCACTCTCACGCCCAAGGGCACTGAGGCTAATTCTGTCCTTACTCAGATTAGTTCACTCAGTAGAAACTAGAGATTGCGCACATGACCCGCCTGCCAGCATCTCTTGGCTCCGCACCACACCATAAGTTGTAATTGGCCATGAGTCGCTGCTGCGCCCAATCAGCTAGTCCTGAATGTTCCCGGTTCTCACAACCACGGGACAGCAGGGGTAGGGGGACAGTGCAGTTGAGGCTCACCTCCTTTTCCCTCAGGTTTATAGTCTAACTGGCCCGTTGTGCCTGCACACTGGAGTAAACGCCAACTTTCTTTTGCAGGTGGAGGAGCTAAAGACGCAGCTTCGAGTGGCTGAAGATGCCCGTGATGGCATCCGGCGCGACCTAATCGAAGCTCACCGTAAGATCCGAGAGCAGCAGGAGACCCAGGAGGTGCAGCGCAAAGAGATTGTGGACCTGAAGCGTTCACTTACTGACGAAGTGAAGGAGAAGGAGGCTGTTCAACAATCCAACCAGGAGCTGAGATGCAACATCAAGAAAACGGAGAGCGAAAGGATCAGGTGCGGGGGCGGACGGGACCAAATGATCCTGCCGAGTTTGAATAAGAAGTGCAAATATATTTTCCTCCAGCTCCAGTTATCCCCTTACTCTCCCGAAGCTGTTGGCTCGTGCCTGGGATAGGGATGGCCCATGGATGCCATTGACTTCTGATAGCTCACCCAAGGTGACCGAGGGCTTCTGGTGTCACTGGAGCTTTATCCCAACAAGAGAAAGCACCTTCAGGAGAGGGGCGCAAACAATAATGGCGCTTCGGCTGCTGGAGCTGTTAATGAGGACCTTTTCCCACCGACTTCTTATAATCTGTTGTGTTTTCAGTTTGAAACGAGCTAATGAGGAGAAGGAACAGAGGTTGTCCGTGCTGGAGGAGGCAAAGGTGAACGGTGAGAAGGAGTCGGCCGATCTTCGAGCGAGTCTCCGAGAGGTCGAGAAGTCCCGTCTAGAAGCGCGACGTGAGCTTCAGGACTTGCGTCGACAGGTAGCAATTGTCAAGGGAGGTTCAACAAGGCGAATTTAGGAACTTTCGGGAATTTCTATGTGGAGACGTTTAATGGAGTTTTCAGGGGTCCTGCAAATCTCAGTATGAGAGAGCATTTAAAATGAGAAGAGTATGCATTGTTCCAGCTAACCAGCCACCTTCTCTAAGCATCATGGGCTGAGAGTGGTACCCACTTTGTTTTTTCCTTCTGAGAAGAAGTGGCCGAACTGAAGTTTCAGGATTGTGGAAGGAGTTGATAAAATTGACTAAGACAAATAGCTCAAAGATGGGGGAAAGTTTCAAAAACCACATGACAAAAGTAAAGACAAACGAGGACGTTCCGATTAAGAATATTGATGGAAATTTACACCCAAAGCATAATCGGAATGTGGAATAATTAACCAGAGAAGAATGTTGAAGCCTGTAGTATAAATAGATTCAAGACACATCTTGAGAGAGGGAAGGGATTAAGGGATATGATGTAATGTGGGTTGGTGTTGCTGATCTGTGGAACAGAGGCAACCTTGTTGGGTTTCAATGACTTTTTAGTTTTCTTAAAAGTCCTTCTACCATAGCCCACTGCCCACAATCCAGCCTGTGACACAAATATTTCCACACCCCCTGAGTCTCAGGCTACTTGTAATGTGGTCCTTCGCTGGTGGGTTCTCTGCTTGTTCAGGTTGAATTGTACACCACGCCATGTTAACCATTGCTTCAGTTGAATGCCAACTCGATGAACTGTTTACCTGAGCTAGGATTAAGTGCCATCATAATGCCCCATTGAGTCTCGCTTGGAATGGGCGACAGCTCAGTGCCCCGTTCAATCCCGCCTAGATTGAAGGCCAACTTGATGCCCTGTTAAACTGGGCCTCGTTGTTCCTCCCGCAGTTTATCTTAACATTTTGTCTGTCGTCCGGCAGAGGTACACCTGAGCCAGAGACCACTAAATTAACCTAGCTGCTTGGCAGCTGATACTTTTTTAGTCCTGATAAATTCAGATGAAGGGGCCTACAGTGGAGGACACCAGCACGTTTGAAAAGAGTAGACAAGAAGATAAGACAAATGGTTTACCGTGTTGAAAACTGACCAACGGAAGAACGGCATGCATTTCTCTCACACCATTCAGAAGTTCAGGACTTTCTGAAGCACTTTACAACCACAGAAGTCCCTTTGCTTTAGTGCAGTGAGGACCCTGCGCTCCATAACAACAGTGCTGTATCCCTTTACTGCAGTAAGACTTTGTTGTCCATTCCTGAGGGTTGTTGCGTTCCATCGCAGTCCTTTCATCCCAGCACTCGGATACGGTGAGGTAGCGTGTATTTTATTTCTATCCCTTTAACCATTCTCACTTTGATTCTGCAGGTGAAGATGTTGGATAGTGAAAACACAAAGAAGAGTAAGGAGGTTCTGGAGCTCCAGGCTCGCGTCACGCTGGAGGAGCAGCGAGAGGAGGAGAGCCGGCGCGAGTCATTTGAACTAAAACAGAAAATAGTGCAAATTGAATCCAGCCGCGAATCCGCTCGGAAAGAGGTGAAGAAATTATCTTAACCTTCAGCACTTACCAGGCTGTGACCCACATACAAAGCAGGGTGCAGTTTCCCCCAATCACTTGTGCGTCCAGGTGTTGCTCTGTGTTGCACTGAGCCGACTGGTTTGAAAAGATCCTGTGCCTGTGTGGATGGTTCTGGTTCCTGTGGGGCAGTCGCCGTGATTGGAACAGAGGTGGGAAATTGGGAAAAGGTTGCAAAACCGGTTACACTTTCCCTCTTTTCTGTCACTTTTCTTGCCATTTCTCCCAAAGGCACTTGCCTCCCTCGGGGACCAGGTCCTGTATCTACTGAAAGTGGCCAAAATCGCAGCCAAATCCAACCTATCTTCACCTGACATCCCAATTTGCATTTTCTAGCAGGGGGGGGTTTGGGGTCGGAACCTGGAATAACTTTAGCCCCCAAAGCTCAGGGTCGCCAAAGCCAATGAACTCACCAAGACTTCTTAGGCAGCACCTTCCAAACCCAATATCGGAAATACCTAGAAGGACAAGAGCAGCAGATACCTGGGAACACCACCACCAGAAAGTTCCCTTCCCAGTCACTCACCATCCTGACTTGGAAATATATCGCCGTTCCTTCACTGTCGCTGGGTTAAATTCCTGGAACTCCCTCCCTAACAGCACTGTGGATGTACCTACACCACGTGGACTGCAGCGGTTCAAGAAGGCAACTCGCCACCATGTTCTAAAGAGCAATTAAGGATGGGCAATAAATGCTGATCTAATCAGCGACGCCCACATCCTGCACAAGAAATGGATCTTAAAAAATAAACCTACTGAACCAGGTTGAAATGATAAAGAATAGAAAGAGGCCTTTTGGCCCATTGAGACTGTGCCAGCTCCTTGATGGAGGTGCCCAGT
This sequence comes from Scyliorhinus canicula, assembly GCF_902713615.1. Lineage (NCBI taxonomy): Eukaryota > Metazoa > Chordata > Chondrichthyes > Carcharhiniformes > Scyliorhinidae > Scyliorhinus > Scyliorhinus canicula. The sequence goes on along the minus strand of NC_052161.1, from coordinate 115,884,967 downwards.
TAGTCGCTTTCCCCTGCTGTAAACCCTTTAATCCTCTTAATCCAATTTCCTTTCCAAAGTCGGTATTGGATCTGCTTCCAACACTGCGTCAGGCAGTACGTTCTAGATCAAACAACTCGCTGCAAGAAATAACTTCTCTCCATCTCTTCTTTGGTTCTTTGTTTAATTACCTTTAATTGGTGTCCTCGCGTTACGGACCCACGTGACAGTAGAAACAGTTATTCCCTATTTACACTGTCCAAACCACTCACTTGAGTTCATCCAGGGAATAATGGAATGGGAACAAGGATTTTCCTGAAATGTACGGTTCTGTCACTCACTAGATAAGCAAACTTATTCATCGGAGGAAGCCTCCAAACATGTTTGTTTGCTTACTGTTGATGCTATCTGGTTTATCAACTGCATTGCAACCAGAAACAAACTGACTGTTGTTGTGTTGTTGAGGTGCTGTGAATGGGCTTGGGGAGAATCAAGCAGGGTTTAGAAGCCTCGGAGGGTTTTCCTGTCACGCCAGCACTGGGATTTCCAGCAGGTGTCCTGTCGTTGCAGGTGACCAACCTTCAGCGCAAGATGGCAGAGGTCGAGCAGGAGTTCCGCATCCGGGAGAAAGAGCTGATGGGCAGTCTGGAGGAGGCCCAGGGAAACGGGAAGAAGCTTCTGGACAACGCGCGCAACCTGGAGCTGAAGCTGGAGAAAGCTCACTGTGAGATCCACGAGCTCTGCCTGAAGCTGAGCGCCGCTGAGGGCCGAGTAACCGGACTGGAGGCTGAGTTAGCACGGGTGGAGGGGATGAAACGGGACACGGAGTTCAAGCTGGGGAGTCTGCATTCTGCCCTCCGCCGCACTCTGGGAATCAGCCGGACTGGACGCACACAGAGTCCCGCCATCCGTGGACACAGCAGCTCACCCCACAGACCACAGTCTCCAACAAAAGGTAGGCACATATTTCAGAAAGGATTTCTGACACAGCTCCTGGGGTTTCAATACCCACAAACAGCAATGTGATAATGAGGAGTTGATCTGTATTTTGTGATGTTGGTTAAGGAATGTTTATTGTCCAGGATGCTGCGGCAAACTTCCCTGCTCTTTATCGAGCTCTTTTACAGCCACCTAAGAGGGCAGCCCTCAGTTTAACACCTCAGCCAAAAGATGGCACCTCCAACAGTGTAGCACTCCCTTAACCCTAGACTGGAGTGCCAGATTGAGTCAGGTACTCAAGCCTCTGGACTGGGAATTAAACCCACAACCTTCTGACTCCGAGGCAAGCGAACCACCCAGTGAACCATGACTGACGCCTGTTGTATCTTGTGTGAATTTTAGGTTTTGGCAGCACCTTCACTACCGCAGTGGACGGGGGCCATGGCAGCCCCATTCCTCAGACCGGGACCCCTGAACACAGCATCAGATCCCGCTCTGCGTCTCCTGAACACTCCTTCTCCCCGACTCGCAATGAGCAACTTGTGACCGACATTGACCCGGAAGTGGTTCGAGCAGCGCTGCGGGATTTCCTTCAGGAGCTGAGAGACACACAGAGGGACCGGGTAAGGATGGAAATTGGATCATCTTCGCTGGTACTGAGCGAGACCAAGGAGGAATAGAGGGGCCATGGATGGGGAGGTGGGATCTGTAAAATGGGTAGTGAGTGAGTGAGTTTGGTTAAGGATGGAATGGAACCAGTGTTTGATTAGAGGGACAGAGAAGGTTAAATAAAGATGGACAAGGATGATACCAGAATAGATAGATTATAGCTATCAAGAAAGACTGAAAAAAAAACTCAGGGCTCTATGCTGTAGAAAAGAGAAGGTTGAGCCAATAGAAGTTTTTTAAATTATGAAGAGATTTGATAGGGTAGATACAGAGATATCTAGGGAGGTCAGAAACTAGAGGACGCAATATAAGTTAATCACTAATAAATCCAATAAGAACAAGAGACAAGTACATACCTCATTACAGTGCATACCTCTACCACGCTGTGTTGACTCAACATTATTACAATTATGCAGCTCTTCCTTGAGGCTTTCCTCTGCCTGATTGATACCTTGTCACTGTAATGCCACAAAAATAAATCTTTTTACGATCTTCCATCTCACCGAGGAGGCATCAGGCCAATCCACCTCCAACAACCTGCTCCGAAAACTCTGCTCACATTTTCACTGCTGTGACAAATTGCACCACTGCAGCTGAGACTATCCACAGCATTCTAAAATAATGAACAACATTCTAAATTAAAATAACCAACAACATTCTCAATTTTAAAATAAGTCAAGTCACCCTAACTCCCAAGGTTAACAGATCCTTTAATAAATAAATTCCAAGATCCGGATCCAGATCCGCATCTTCGCTCAAGGGCAACATATTGGCACAGTGGTTAGCACTGCTGTCTCACAGCGCCAGGGACCCAGGTTCAATTCTGACCTTGGGTGACTGTCTGTGTAGAGTTTGCACTTTCTTCACCATGTCTGCGTGGGTTTCCTCCGGGAGCTCCGATTTCCTCCCACAGTCCAAAGATGTGCAGTTTAGTGTTTTGGTGGATTGGTCATGATAAATTGCCCCTTAGTGTCCAAAAGGTTGGGTGGTGTTACAGGGATGGGACGATGGCGTGGTCCATGGTACGGTGCTCTTTTGAAGGGTTGGTGCAGACTCGATGGGCCAAATGACCTCCTTCCGCACTCTGGGGATGTAATGGCAATCTCAATGTAATGGGGAAAGCATTTTTGTTTATATTCGGAGTCAGAGGTCAGCTAGAGAAGACCATAGCAGAGTGACCGAGGATATAAGAATGCTGACAAGGGCACGGTTAAAGAATATTACAGATGCTCAGTATCTATATAGTTAGCTGTGAGCGGGCTAGGCCCTGTAAAGCAGGTTCGATTGGATTGTATTGGATTTGTTTATTGTCACGTGTACCGAGGTACAGTAAAAAGTATTTTTCTGCGAGCAGCTCAACAGATCATTAAGTACATGGGAAGAAAAGGGAATAAAATAAAATACATAATAGGGTAACACAAGATATACAATGTAACTACATAAGCACTGGCATCAGATGAAGCATACAGGGTGTATTTTAATGAGGTCAGTCCATACGAGGGTCATTTAGGAGTCTGGTGACAGCGGGGAAGAAGTTGTTTTTGAGTCTGTTTGTGCGTGTTCTCAGACTTCTGTATCTCCTGCCCGATGGAAGAAGTTGGAAGAGTGAGTAAGCTGGGTGGGAGGGATCTTTGACTATGCTGCCCGCTTTCTCCAGGCAGCGGGAGGTGTAGATGGAGTCAACGGATGGGATGCAGGTTAGTGTGATGGACTGGGCGGTATTCACGACTCTCTGACTTTCTTGCGGTCCTGGGCCGAGCAGTTGCCATACCAGGCATACCAGGTAAAACAGAATCTAAGCTGAGTTGCTCAGACATCTCCAGAGAAACAGTACAAACTAAATTAAAGGGGCTAGAGGTGGACAAGTACAGGATTGTCTAATTTTGCCTAAGGCACTGAAATAAATGGTTGTTGGAAGTAAATAATTTTAGTAATAAATATTTTTAATATTTTGCAGAGTACCACAGTAGAGCTGGGTAATTAAAGAGAAGTACATTTTTAAAAGGACTTAAAACAGGATTAGTCAGCTCCTGACCTCATTACAGCCTTGGTTCAAACATGGACCAGAGGTGAGGTGAGAGTGGCTGCCCTTGACATCAAGGCAGCATTTGGCCGAGTGTGACATTCCAAAACTGGATTCAGTGGGAATCAGAGGGAAAACACTTCACTGGTTGGAGTCATATCTGGCACAAAGGAAGGTGGTTGTGGTTGTTGGGGTCAGTCATCTCAGTCCTGGGACATTGCTGCAGGAGTCCTTCAGGGCAGTGTCCTAGGCCCAACCCTCTTCAGCTGCTTCATCAATGATCTTCTTTCTGACATAAGGTCAGAGGTGGGGGATTTTAGCTGATGATTGCACAATGTTCAGTATCATTCACAACTCCTCAGATACTGAAGCAGTCCACGTGCAAATGCAGCAAGGCCTGGACAATATCCAGTCTTGGGCTGACAAGTGGCAAGTAACATTCAAGCCACACAAGTGTCAGGCAATGACCACCTATGACCATCTCCAATGAGAGAGAGTCAAACCATTGCCCCTTGACACACAATGGCATTACCATCACTGAATCTCCCGATATCAGCAGCCTGGGGGTTACCATTGAGCAGAAACTGAACTGGACTAGCCATATAAATACTGTGGTTACCAGGGCAGTGGCGAGGAATCATGTGGCAAGTAACTCCCCTCCTTACTCCCCAAAGCCTATCCACCATCCACAAGGTACAAGTCAGGAATGTGATGGAATACTCTCCACTTGCCTGGATGAGTGCAGCTCCAACAACACTCAAGAAGCTCAACACCATCCAGGACAAAGCAGCCCGCTTGACTGGCACCCCTTCCACAAACATTCATCCCCTCTACCACCGATGAACAGTAGCAGCCGTGTGCACCATCTACAAGATGAACTGCAGTAACCTACCAAGGTTCCTTAGGCAGCACCTTCCAAACCCACAACCGCTACCATCTAGAAGGATAAGGTCAGCAGATGCATGGGAACATCACCACTTGGAAGTTCCCCTCCAAGTCACTCGCCATCCTGATTTGGAGCTGTATCACCATTTCTTCACTGTTGCTGGGTCAAAATCCTGGAACTCCCTCCCTAACAGCACTGTGGGTGTACCTACACCTCAGGCTGCAGCGGTTCAAGAAGGCAGCTCACCACCACCTTCTCACGGCCAATTATGGATATGCAACAAGTTCTGGCCTAGCCAGGGAAGCCCACGTCCTGTAAAGATTAATTTAAAAACATATTCTGCCATTTTATAGAGCTTTAACATCTGTAGTGGAAAAACTGGGGCAAAACCTCATGAGGGAGTTATTAATGATAGCTAGAATTCTGGCTTGACAGGGATTGGATTTGTTTATTGTCACGTGTACCGAGGTACAGTGAAACGTATTGTTCTGCGTACAGTTCAGACAGATCATTCCGTACATGAAAAGGAAATACATGGGGGAAACATAAAATACACAATGTAAATACATAGATAAGGCCTCGGGTGAAGCATACAGGAGTGTAGTACTACTCAGTAGAAAAGATGTATGAAGAGATCAGATCAGTCCATAAGAGGGTCATTAGGAGTCTGGTGACAGCGGGGAAGAAGCTGATTTTGAATCTGTTAGTGTGTGTTCTCAGACTTTTATATCTCCTGCCCGATGGAAGAAGTTGGAAGAGTGAGTAAGCCGGGTGGGAGGGGCCTTTGATTATGCTGCCCACTTTCCCAAGGCAGCGCAAGGTGTAGACAGAGTCAATGGATGGGAGGCGGGTTCATGAGATGGACTGGGCATTGTTCACGACTCTCTGAAGTTTCTTGCGGTCATGGGCTGAGAAATTGCTGTACCAGGCTGTGATGCAGCCCGATAGGATGCTTTCTATGGTGCAGCTGTAAAAGTTGGTAAGAGTCAATGTGGACATATTCAGTGCAGCTTCAGTGAACAGTGGTCAGGTTTGACAACCTGATCCAGTTATTTGACATGACTAAAATGGTGGAATGGGCAATTCCATAGCTGACATCTACTTGATTTCCAAAACACTTTCAATATAATGCCACAAGGCACTTTTAAGCACATTTAATATGCTTAAATTAAATCCCATGCTGTCAAGGGTCATGTTGACCTTCATAGGGATTTTTGAGTGTAGGAATAGAGATGTTGTACTGCAATTGTATAGGGCATTGGTGAGGCCACACCTGGACTATTGTGTTCAGTTTTGGTGAGATCAGAGGAAGGATGTTCTTGCTATGGAGGGAGACAGCGAAGGTTTACCAGGTTGATTCCTGGGATGGCGGGACTGTCATATGAGGAGAGACTAAGACGGTTAGGATTATATTTATTGGGGTTTAGAAGAGTGAGAGGGAATCTCCTAGAAATGTATAAAATTCAAACAGGGTTAGACCGGGTAGATTCAGAAAGAATGTTCCCGATGGTGCAGGAGTCCAGAACTAGTGGTCCTAATTTGACAATAAGGGTAAACCTTTTAGGACTGAGGTGAGGAGAAATGTCTTCACCCAGAGAGTGGTGAATCTGTGGAATTCACTACTCGGAATGTGGCGACTAGGAGCTTTTCACAGTAACTTCATACTTGTGACAATAAAAGGTTATTACTATTATTACAAAAAGTAGTTGAGGCCAGAATGTTGTGTGATTTCAAGAAGGAATTAGAGAGAGCTCTTGGGGCTAAAGGGATCAAGGGAATTGGGGGGAAGGCGGGATCAGGGTCTTGAACTTGATGGTCAGCCATGACAATAATGAATCGTGGAACAGGCTCAAAGGGCTGAATGGCTTCCTCCTGCTTCTGTTTTCTATGAATGTTTTTATATATACTGTGAGATTCATTGCAAGTTGACTAAAGGACCATATGGGAAGATTGATTTCAAATGGGGCTCCATCCCAATGACCAGTGATGATGGTGGAGGAGATATTTCATCATTTACCCTTTGGTTACTTTGCCTGCTGAGCCAATGTGTTATATTGCAAAGGGTTCCATCATCTGGTGCAATTCCTCTTTGTTCAGATTATGAGGGAATTAGAGAGTCAGTCACAATCCGCTCAGGGAGGCAGCTTCTGGGAGGTGGCGTTGACCTGCCTAACAGCAGTGGGTAGCTGCAGGTACCCACTTAAGTCACTCAAGGTGCCAATTGAGGGCACTCCAAAGGCCGTCAGGATTTTTGGGATGGTGGACAGGCCCCCTCAGGAAATTCGGCATGTCCACATTGACTCTGACCAATTTTTACAGATGCACCATAGAAAGCATCCTATTGGGCTGCATCACAGCCTGGGTATGGCAACTGCTCGGCCCAAGACCTAAGAAACTGCAAAGAGTCATGAACACACCCAGTCCATCACGCGAACCCGCCTCCCATCCATTAACTCTGCCTACATCTCCCGCTTCCTCGGGAAAGCGGGCAGCATAATCAAAGCCCCTCTCACCCGGGTTATTCTCTCTTCCAACCTCTTCCATCGGTCAGAAGATACAAAAGTCTGAGACACGCACTAACAGATTCAGAAACAGCTGTTACCAGACTCCTGAATGACCCTCTTATGGTCTGAACTGATCTCTCCACACATCCTCTCTGCTGAGTAGTACTACACCCCATATGCTTCACCCGATGTCTGTGTATTCACATTGTGCATTTATCGTACGTCCTATGTTTTTCCGGTGTGAGCTGGAAGGAAGGTCACCTCCCTTCTGAATCGGCAGGGCAGGGTAGATGCTGAGAGGGTGTTACCCCTCCTGGGGACATTTAGAACTGGGTGCACAGTTTAAAAATCAACGGTCTTCCTTTATTAGAGATGAGGAGGAACTTCTTCTCTCAGAGGGTTGCTTGTGTTTGGAATTATTTTCCCCAGAGAGTAGTGGAAGCTGAGTCATTAAATATATTCAAGGCTGAGATAGATTTTTGATCTAAAAGGGAATTAAGGATTCGGGTGGGAGAAGGGGCGGGCAGGCAGGAAAATGGAGTTAAAGCCACAATCTAATTGGCCATGATCTTACTGAATGGCGGAGCAAGCTCAAGGGGCTGAATGGCCTTTTTCTGAACATGTTCTTCTGAAGAGCAATACCAACACAGACCTGGGAGCTGACCACTAACTTGCTCTCAGCCAGTGAGTGCTAACTGGGGGGGAATTGCTGCCTCCACTCATTCCCAAGTATAAACAAACCTGGACAACTAGACTTTAACAATCACCAGAACCAGAAAGCTGCTTGTGCATCTCTGAATGTGGCTCGCCCTATGCACTTTGTGTTTGTCGAAATACAGTAATGCCAAATCAGCTATCCTCTGTCCCACTGTTAATTATCGAAGGTCTCGGCGGACATCCCCAAAACTACACAATCCAGTTGAAACCCAGAGATCCAGTCACCCTTGGGGCAAAATCGGGATAAATGGAATTGTGTGGAAATCATTCTGACATGAGCACGACAGCGCCTATACTTCCTCAGGAAATTCGGCATGTCCACATTGACTCTAACCAATTTTTATAGATGCACCACAGAAAGCATCCTGTTGGGCTGCATCACAGCCTGGTATGGCAACTGCTCGGCCCAAGACCTAAGAAACTGCAAAGAGTCATGAACACACCCAGTCCATCATGCGAACCCGCCTCCCATCCATTAACTCTGCCTACATCTCCCGCTTACTCGGGAAAGCGGGCAGCATAATCAAAGCCCCTCTCACCCGGGTTATTCTCTCTTCCAACCTCTTCCAGAAGATACAAAAGTCTGAGACACGCACTAACAGATTCAGAAACAGCTGTTACCAGACTCCTGAATGACTCTCTTATGGTCTGAACTGATCTCTCCACACATCCTCTCTGCTGAGTAGTACTACACCCCATATGCTTCACCCGATGTCTGCGTATTCACATTGTGTATTTATCGTACGTCCTATGTTTTTCGTGTAGAGAACGATCTGCCTGGACTGTAACAATACTTTTCACTGTACCTCAGTGACAATAAATCTAAATCTAAAATTAATGCATTGTAAAGTTGTGAGGAAGATACTAGCAACGCAGTACATACAGGACCTCCACAAAGAGGTGAGTCAAGCCTGTAGCCCATGAGACCTAGTGGGTGACCAATTGTAATGACAGCGCTTCACTTAATGTTGGAAATTTGGAAAGAAACTACTCGAGGGTAAATGTTGTGAGACCTCACGCCCAGGCCAGAAACTCACGGAATGGCAGGTACATGCGGAGAATCACACACTGAGGACAGAGGTTATTCATGAAGGTCCCGCCTTCTCAACCTTACCCCTCACCGGAGGTGTGGTGATCCTCAGGTTAAAACATCACCAGTCAGCTCTCCCCCTCAAAGGGGGGAAAGCAGCCTGTGGTCAACCAGGACTATGGCTTTACTTTTACCTGCAACCCTCCCAGTGTGCCAGGTGGAGCCCTGAAAATCCTCCCCTTACAAAACGCACAAAACTTCATCAATATGTGAAAGGGAAAGGTGGGGTAACACTCGTCATCAGTATGTCTCTGCGTCAGAGGAGCCATGACAACCTACAGCCGAAACATTCACCCTTCTTTCAGAAGCTAATCGGGCCGCTGTGCATTTCCTGTTACTGTACTGATCAGAATATTCAACCACAATCATCATTTGTCTATTCTTTGCTCCCCTTTCTCAAGGGGCTGCCCTCAGCACGCGGCCTCTCAAGCTAATTATGCCATCTTTCCCCCACAGGATGAAGCGCGCATTCAGGTTTCAAACCTGAGCAGACAGCTGAGAGAGATGGACGCTGATCGGGACAGTGTCAACAGTCGCTTACAGCAGCTCCAGAAATCACTGTCCGAGTGTGAGGAAGGTCGGTCCTTAGTTAATCTCACCTATTGTGTTGTTTTTCTGGGGGTTGGGAGGGAGATTAACTCCAATTCACGTTGCCTGCACCTTTGATGTGGGACCTGGAGTTTGTGATAGGCTGGGCAGATTCTGACCAGGAGTTTATCCTGGTGAGGGCTGGCAGCAGTGGGCAATGGAACTTCAGGTACCCAGTGGTAGCAGCAAGTACTCCCAAGGCTCAGTGTGCAGTCCAGGGGGCAACACACCCACCACACTGCTCCCAAACACAGAGTAAAGCTGTCTACGCTGACCTTCTAAGAATATCCCCACCCTGAGCCAGTGTGAAACTTTCCAATTCCTGCAGCCACCATCCTTTGGCTCCTCTGAATCTGACAATTGAGAGACGATTAGGAGGCAGTTCTGAGCTGTGATCCCTTTCACTGTTGGGAGCTCGGTGAGACTGCCCCATCCTCATTGCTTCTGGGAATCACAGGCAGCTGGAGAGAGGAGAGTCAACTGGGACTGGATTTGAACCCAGAGCTGAAATCCCAGTGTATTGACGGTTGTCCAGGTCAAGAGATTGGTTGCCAAATTGAAAGAGTTTAGTTGCTTGAGAATAAAGTGAAGCTACGATTATGGGGTTTCCTGAAGGTTCCAACTTGGTTTTGACTTTCTAATTGAATAATAATAATTATTATTATTTATATAATTATTATTATTAATTTGGAATGCTTCAGGCTTGAAATTGTATGAAACGCTCATCCCTTCTAAGTGTCGCAGCCTGATTCACCCCAGTGTAAACTTAAGCCTGGGCTATTATAAGGAACGTTAACTGATGACTTATTCCTCACTGCACTGTAGACAGCCATTCTCCAATCAGACTTTCAGAACGCATTTCTAGACACCAGCGTGACTGAAAATTGCCAAAATGCTGTATAAAAATTTGAAATGAAATTAATAGGTTTAATAGATAGGGTTCCAAAGTGTCATCCTGGACTCAATGTTATCTCTGATCCTCTCTCCACTGATGCAGCACCTTTTGATTTTATAACGAATAAATTTTGGTTAGGAAAGCATTTTCGGAGTTTACTCAACCCGGGTGAGCAAATGGAGTTAAGATGCAGACCAACCATGATCTGTATGAATGGCAGAACAGACTTGAAGGGCTGAATGGCCTTCTCCCGTTCCTCTGTTCCTTCCAACCTGAAAGGCCGGACAAGGAGCAGATGACCAAGATAATAGTTCACTGCCCCGTGTTTCTGCTTCACTGAGCCAAGATATCAATAGGAGTGAAAGACTTGAGAGGTCATGGATGACGCCCTGTGTTTCTAGGGAAGCGGGGCGTTGATGGGCGACTGGCCAGCACTCAAACCGCACTTACGCTGCAGGAGGAGGCAATCCGTCGCAATGAGCGAGAACGCAAAGCGCTGCTTGATAAGATTGCAACACTGGAGAGAGCCATCCAGTCAGGTGACGGTGACAAGCGAACTATGCAGGTAAGGCTGACCATGAACGATTCCGTTTACCAACGCCTGTTTCCCACAGGCTACACCACATTTCTTTCCGATTCCAGCTCTTTCTTCACTCCTCTACTGAAGGTGTTGGCTAATAGCTGGGATACGGACTCCTCTGAGGGAAGAAGGACTTGCATTTATGTAGGGCTTTTCACAACCTCAGGGCATCTCCGAACTCTTTACAGCCAATTATGTACTTTTTGAAGTGTAGTCACCATTGAAATATCAGAAATACGGCAGTCAACTTACATACAGCAAGCTCCCGCAAACAACACTGCGATAAAGAATAGATGATCTATTTTAATGCTGTTGCTTGAGAGATTAATATTGACCAGATACACCATGCAGATTGTCCAGCTGTGACAGCAGCTGGTACAGCATGCAGATTGTCCAGCTCTGACAGCAGCTGGTACAGCATGCAGATTGTCCAGCTGTGACAGCAGCTGGTACAGCATGGAGATTGTCCAGCTGGTACAGCATGGAGATTGTCCAGCTGGTACACCATGCAGATTGTCCAGCTGACACAGCAGCTGGTACAGCATGGAGATTGTCCAGCTGTGAGAGCAGCTGGTACAGCATGGAGATTGTCCAGCTGTGACAGCAGCTGGTACAGCATGGAGATTGTCCAGCTGTGACAGCAGCTGGTACAGCATGGAGATTGTCCAGCTGTGACAGCAGCTGGTACAGCATGCAGATTGTCCAGCTGTGACAGCAGCTGGTACAGCATGGAGATTGTCCAGCTGTGACAGCAGCTGGTACAGCATGCAGATTGTCCAGCTGTGACAGCAGCTGGTACAGCATGGAGATTGTCCAGCTGTGACAGCAGCTGGTACAGCATGCAGATTGTCCAGCTGTGACAGCAGCTGGTACAGCATGCAGATTGTCCAGCTGACAGCAGCTGGTACAGCATGCAGATTGTCCAGCTGTGACAGCAGCTGGTACAGCATGCAGATTGTCCAGCTGTGACAGCAGCTGGTACAGCATGCAGATTGTCCAGCTCTGACAGCAGCTGGTACAGCATGCAGATTGTCCAGCTGTGACAGCAGCTGGTACAGCATGGAGATTGTCCAGCTGTGACAGCAGCTGGTACAGCATGCAGATTGTCCAGCTGTGACAGCAGCTGGTACAGCATGCAGATTGTCCAGCTGTGACAGCAGCTGGTACAGCATGGCAGATTGTCCAGCGTGACAGCAGCTGGTACAGCATGCAGATTGTCCAGCTGTGACAGCAGCTGGTACAGCATGCAGATTGTCCAGCTGTGACAGCAGCTGGTACAGCATGGAGATTGTCCAGCTGTGACAGCAGCTGGTACAGCATGCAGATTGTCCAGCTGCTGACAGCAGCTGGTACAGCATGGCAGATTGTCCAGCTGTGACAGCAGCTGGTACAGCATGCAGATTGTCCAGCTGTGACAGCAGCTGGTACAGCATGCAGATTGTCCAGCTCTGACAGCAGCTGGTACAGCATGCAGATTGTCCAGCTGTGACAGCAGCTGGTACAGCATGCAGATTGTCCAGCTGTGACAGCAGCTGGTACAGCATGGAGATTGTCCAGCTGTGACAGCAGCTGGTACAGCATGCAGATTGTCCAGCTGTGACAGCAGCTGGTACAGCATGCAGATTGTCCAGCTGTGACAGCAGCTGGTACAGCATGCAGATTGTCCAGCTCTGACAGCAGCTGGTACAGCATGCAGATTGTCCAGCTGACAGCAGCTGGTACACCATGCAGATTGTCCAGCTGTGACAGCAGCTGGTACAGCATGCAGATTGTCCAGCTGACACAGCAGCTGGTACAGCATGCAGATTGTCCAGCTGTTGACAGCAGCTGGTACAGCATGCAGATTGTCCAGCTGTGACAGCAGCTGGTACAGGCATGAGATTGTCCAGCTTGACACGCAGCTGGTACAAGCATGCAGATTGTCCGCTGTGACAGCAGCTGGTACAGCAATGGAGATGGTCCAGCTGTGACAGCAGCTGGTACAGCATGCGATTGTCCAGCTGTGACGAGCAGCTGGTACACGCATGCAGATTGTCCAGCTGTGACAGCAGCTGTACAGCATGCAGATGTCCAGCTGTGACAGCAGCTGGTACAGCATGGAGATTGTCCAGCTGTGACCAGCAGCTGGTACAGCATGGAGATTGTCCAGCTGCCAGCAGCTGGTACAGCATGGAGGATGTCCAGCTGTGACAGCAGCTGGTACAGCATGCAGATTGTCAGCTGTGACAGCAGCTGGTACAGCATGCAGATTGTCCAGCGGTGACCAGCAGCTGGTACAGCATGCAGATTGTCAGCTGTGACAGCACTTGGTACAGCATGCAGATTGTCCCAGCTGTGAGAGCAGCTGGTACAGCATGCAGATTGTCCAGCTGTGACAGCAGCTGGTACAGCATGGAGATTGTCCAGCTGTGAGAGCAGCTGGTACAGCATGCAGATTGTCCAGCTGTGACAGCAGCTGGTACAGCATGCAGATTGTCCAGCTGTGACAGCAGCTGGTACAGCATGCAGATTGTCCAGCTGTGACAGCAGCTGGTACAGCATGGAGATTGTCCAGCTGTGACAGCAGCTGGTACAGCATGGAGATTGTCCAGCTGTGACAGCAGCTGGTACACCATGCAGATTGTCCAGCTGTGACAGCAGCTGGTACAGCATGCAGATTGTCCAGCTGTGACAGCAGCTGGTACAGCATGGAGATTGTCCTAGCTGTGACAGCAGCTGGTACACCATGGAGATTGTCCAGCTGTGACAGCAGCTGGTACAGCATGGAGATTGTCCAGCTGTGACAGCAGCTGGTACAGCATGGAGATTGTCCAGCTGTGACAGCAGCTGGTACACCATGGAGATTGTCCAGCTGTGACAGCAGCTGGTACAGCATGCAGATTGTCCAGCTGACACAGCAGCTGGTACAGCATGGAGATTGTCCAGCTGTGACAGCAGCTGGTACAGCATGGAGATTGTCCAGCTGTGACAGCAGCTGGTACACCATGGAGATTGTCCAGCTGTGACAGCAGCTGGTACAGCATGCAGATTGTCCAGCTCTGACAGCAGCTGGTACAGCATGGAGATTGTCCAGCTGACAGCAGCTGGTACACCATGCAGATTGTCCAGCTCTGACAGCAGCTGGTACAGCATGCAGATTGTCCAGCTGTGAGAGCAGCTGGTACAGCATGGAGATTGTCCAGCTGTGACAGCAGCTGGTACAGCATGGAGATTGTCCAGCTCTGACAGCAGCTGGTACAGCATGGAGATTGTCCAGCTGTGAGAGCAGCTGGTACAGCATGCAGATTGTCCAGCTGTGACAGCAGCTGGTACAGCATGCAGATTGTCCAGCTGTGAGAGCAGCTGGTACAGCATGGAGATTGTCCAGCTGTGACAGCAGCTGGTACAGCATGCAGATTGTCCAGCTGACACAGCAGCTGGTACAGCATGCAGATTGTCCAGCTGTGACAGCAGCTGGTACAGCATGCAGATTGTCCAGCTCTGACAGCAGCTGGTACAGCATGCAGATTGTCCAGCTGTGACAGCAGCTGGTACAGCATGCAGATTGTCCAGCTGTGACAGCAGCTGGTACAGCATGCAGATTGTCCAGCTGTGACAGCAGCTGGTACAGCATGCAGATTGTCCAGCTGTGACAGCAGCTGGTACAGCATGGAGATTGTCCAGCTGTGAGAGCAGCTGGGACAGCATGGAGATTGTCCAGCTGTGACAGCAGCTGGTACAGCATGCAGATTGTCCAGCTGTGAGAGCAGCTGGTACAGCATGGAGATTGTCCAGCTGTGAGAGCAGCTGGTACAGCATGGAGATTATCCAGCTGTGACAGCAGCTGGTACAGCATGCAGATTGTCCAGCTGTGACAGCAGCTGGTACAGCATGGCAGATTGTCCAGCTGTGACAGCAGCTGTACAGACCATGCAGATTGTCAGCTGTGCGAGCAGCTGGTACAGCATGGAGATTGTCCAGCTGTGAAAGCAGCTGGTACAGCATGCAGATTGTCCAGCTGTGACAGCAGCTGGTACAGCATGCAGATTGTCCCAGCTGTGACAGCAGCTGTACAGCATGGAGATTGTCCGCGTGACAGCAGCTGGTACAGCATGGAGATTGTCCAGCTGTGACAAGCAGCTGGTACAGCATGGAGATTGTCCAGCTTGAAAGCAGCTGGTACAGCATGCAGATTGTCCCAGCTGACAGCAGCTGGTACAGCATGCAGATTGTCCAGCTGTGACAGCAGCTGGTACAGCATGGAGATTGTCCAGCTGACACAGCAGCTGGTACAGCATGGAGATTGTCCAGCTGTGACAGCAGCTGGTACAGCATGGAGATTGTCCAGCTCTGACAGCAGCTGGTACAGCATGGAGATTGTCCAGCTGTGACAGCAGCTGGTACAGCATGGAGATTGTCCAGCTGTGAGAGCAGCTGGTACAGCATGGAGATTGTCCAGCTGTGAGAGCAGCTGGTACAGCATGCAGATTGTCCAGCTGTGACAGCAGCTGGTACAGCATGGAGATTGTCCAGCTGTGACATCAGCTGGTACAGCATGGAGATTGTCCAGCTCTGACAGCAGCTGGTACAGCATGCAGATTGTCCAGCTGTGAGAGCAGCTGGTACAGCATGGAGATTGTCCAGCTCTGACAGCAGCTGGTACAGCATGGAGATTGTCCAGCTGACACAGCAGCTGGTACAGCATGCAGATTGTCCAGCTGTGAGAGCAGCTGGTACAGCATGCAGATTGTCCAGCTGTGACAGCAGCTGGTACAGCATGCAGATTGTCCAGCTGACACAGCAGCTGGTACAGCATGGAGATTGTCCAGCTGTGACAGCAGCTGGACACCATGCAGATTGCAGTTGGGCCTTGGTTTAATGTCTCATCCAAAAGATGGCACCTCCGACAGCACAATGCTCAAGTCTCAGGAGTAGGGCTGTAACCCATAACCTCTGAGTCAAGCAAGAGTAGTACCGCCGACAACAGCTAGCACAATGGCCAGTCTTCGTATGTGAGTCTGGACAGTGTAGGGTGGCTGTTGGACTCTGGAGGGAATCACATCTGAGTCCGACTTCATCCTTACTTTTTTCACAACTTTTTCAGCATGCATCACTTGAGTTAAGTTTTGATTGAATGTCCCACATCCCAACCCCTTCCCCCTTAACTTCTCTTCCCCAGATCCTAGTTCTGTGACATTCTTACTGTTGCCCAAGCTGGGATCAGACCAGGAACCTGAACTGGCTGGCTCTCAGTGCTACACTGGGAAATGCACTGACCTTCGGAGCCACGGTGGAGTTCAACCCGGTAGGAGATCACAGAAACCACAACGACCACACTCTTGCCCCACACTGCACTAGGAAGTATCAAACCCTGAACTCGTTAACTGGGATTTTATAAAAGCCAGTGAAAACAGTTTTTCATTGATTAACAAGTCTCTTGAACCTGCCAAATCGGAACACATACGCTTTTTGCCTTAAACTAGCTCTCACAGTGCTAGGATCCAGACTGCTTTACTTTGTCTGGTTTATGCTTCATTTAATATGGGGACTTGGGAGATGGAGTGTTTGTCGGACTAGTAGAGCATGTGGATACAGTGGGGCCAGCCCCAGTTCCGCCTCAATAACTCCATTAAGGTGGAGTGTTAGAATGGCTTAAAGAGGCTGTAATCTCCTGCACTGAACAATATGTTGACGTACACAGTTTGTGCTTGAGGTAAAGGAGCTGGAGACCTGTTGATTTGATTGACCCTGTCCTCGCTCACCTATCTTCCCTGTGTAGTTTCCTGCTGGATGTACCAGATCAGCGGGCACCCTGGCTCGTTTTCCTCTCCCCCACCCCACTGCCCTTAGCCTTCCTAACCCAGCACTACTGAAGCCTGACTGTGTTCCTTTTTAGTCAGAGGTCCATGGAACATCCCTATTTGAATGCCCTTTGCCTCAAAACCAAATGCATGTTCCTCCGCATTGAGTCTCACTTCCACATTGACCTGTAACCCTGGCACTCCACAGAGTGGTGGCAAGTCATGTTGCAGCTGCATAGAACCTTAGTTAGGCCACACTTGGAGTATAGTGCACACCATCACAATCCAATCTGCGTTACTGCCAGCACTCCAGCTCTACAAAACCAAAGAACAAAGAAAAGTACAGCACAGGAACAGGCCCTTCGACCCTCCAAGCCTGTGCCGACCATGCTGCCCGTATAAACTAAAATCTTCTACAATTCCTGGGTCCCTCTATTCCCATCCTATTCGTGTATTTGTCCAGATGCCCCTTAAACGTCACTATCGTCCCTGCTTCCACCACCTCCTCCGGCAGTGAGTTCCAGGCACCCACTACCCTCTGTGTTAATGACTTGCCTCGTACATCTCCTCTAAACGTTGCCCCTCGCACCGTAAACCTATGCCCCCTAGTAATTGACCCCTCTACCCTGGGGAAAAGCCTCTGACTATCCACTCTGTCTATGCCTCTCATAATTTTTAGACCTCTATCAGGTCGCCCCTCAACCTCCGTCGCTCCAGTGAGAACAAACTGAGTTTATTCATAGCTAATGCCCTCCATACCAGGCAACATCCTGGTAAATCTCTTCTGCGCACCCTCTCTAAAGCTCCACATCCTTCTGGTAGTGTGGCGACCAGAATTAAACACTATACTCCAAGTGTGGCCTAACTAAGGTTCTATACAGCTGCAACATGACTTGCCAATTCTTATACTCAATGCTCCAGCCAATGAAGGCAAGCATGCCGTATGCCTTCTTGACTACCTATCTGGGTAGATCTCGCAAGCCCTACTGGCTGCGTTTCGCTCCCATTTGGGTGTAATGCGGGCAGTAATGCGCCCTGAGTGTTTTATTAGGCTAGGATATCAAGGCTACCAAACAATGGTGGGTGAATGGAGTTGAGGTGCAGCTCAACCATAATCTGATTAAATAGCAGAACAAGTCCAAGGGAATGAATGGTCTATTCATGTCGCTGGCACAATGGTTAACACTGCTGCCTCACAGCGTCAGGGACCCGGGTTCAATTCCAGCCTCGGGTGACTGTGTGGAGTTTGCACTTTCTCCCCGTGTCTGTGTGGGTTTCCTCCGGGTGCTCCGGTTTCCTCCCACAGTCCAGGGATGTGTGGGGTTGGTGGATTGGTCAGTCTAAATTGCCCCTTAGTGTACAAAAATGTGTAGGTTAGGTGGGGTTATGGGTATAGAGCGGGGCAGCCTTTCAGAGGTTTGATGCAGACTCAATGGGTTGAATGGGCTCCTTCTGCATCGTAGGGATTCTATGGTTCTATATTCCTATGTTGCAAGAATCCAGCACCAAGGCTCAATGCGATCCCAGGCAGTGCGTTTACCAACTGAGGCACCAATAGAGTCTCCTCCTTTAGTACGTTTAGGGGCTAATTTTCAGTCTCAGCTTTCCCAGTGCTGTAACCATTCCCACTGAAAGTGAACCTCAGTCGATGCATATGCATTGCCTGTGGTATTCCATTCTTTAATTTACATAGAGTAAGGGAGCAGAGGACCTCCCTTTTATCCCATTGCACTTAACTGAGCCCATAACATGGCAGAAAGGGGTTTCGGACCGTGCAATCATAACGAATATTGAATGACCTCAGGATGCCCCACAATAAAAGCAAAATACTGCGGGTGCTGGAATCTGCAACAAAAAAGAGAAAATGCTGGAAAACCTCAGCAGGTCTGGCAGCATCTGTGGAGAGAGAAACAGAGTTAACGTTTTAACTCTGTGTCGCCACAGTGCTTTACAGCCAATGGGGATTGTAGATATGGTTGTAGTGTAGGAAATGAGGCAGTCATTTTATACAGAGCAAGATCATGGAAACATTGCTAAAGACCGGATCATCTGCTTTGGTGACGTTGGTTGAGGGATAATTCTTGACCAGGACGCTGGAGAAAGTTTTCTCTGCTGTTCCTCGAAGCCCGTGCTTTGTGATATATTTTTTATATAACCACCACCCTCGGTTTAAACGGCTCGTTCGAAAGGCGGCACCCTCTTATTCCTGCACTGTTGGAGTGTCGGCCTAGATTCTGTGCTCTCACCTCTGAGATGGGGCTTGAACCCACAGCCTCCTGACGCGAGTGCTGCCCACTGAGCCCCGGGTTACACCAATTGAACCATAGTGAGGTCAAAAGCAGTACTGTTACCCCCCCCACACTCCCCAAAACACCTTCAATCAATCTCTTCACTGCTTCTGTTTCTACTGCAGGACAAACTGAATAAAATGAAAGCAGATGAAGCCAAGCTGGAGAACGAGAAGCGTAAACTGAAGGAGTTCCTCGACGCCTCCGAGAGCCGTGCCACGAAGCTGGAGCTCGCTCGCCGCTCGCTGGAGGGAGAGCTGCAGAGAATGAAGCTGGTCGCCAGTGACCGGGAGACTGAGATCCAGGTGCTGCAGGAGCGGATCGACACGCTGCAGAGGCAGGTGTCGGACAGCCAGGCCAAGGCCAACAGCCTGCAGCTGACGGTGGACCGGCTGAATTCCTCGCTTACCAAGTCGGAGGAGGGGGAGGGCCAGCTGAAGGACAAAGTGCAGAGCCTGTCGCTGTTGCTGTCCGACAGGACGGCTGGTGTCTCTGCGCTGCAGGAGAGGATGGCCCAGCTGCAGAAAGCCTTGACCAGCAGTGAGCATGACCGTCGCATCCTTCATGTGAGTGTCGGCCTGGCAGCATCCTCACTCTTTACACCATTCGGTACACCTCTGTTATGTTACAGCTAACATAAACCCACTGAGTTCCCACTGACAGTCTGACCTGCTCCAGAACTAGCTGTGATCTTTAATATTTATTTATAAAGGAGCCTCTTTTCCATTTCAAGGGGAAGTTTCAGAGACCTTTCCTTCCAGACTCTCCTGTGCCTGATGAGTTCATCTCTTCATTTCCATCCCCTTTAACCACTGTACACTGTCCCACTTTTTCTTTCTTCTCTTCACCATCTATTCTCTCTCCCCTCTAACCCTTCTCTTCCTTTCCATCTTTTCTTCCCCCTCCATTCTCTCCTTCCTACTCCATGGTGAACACCCTCTCCATCATTATCGTCTTTATCCATCTTATCCTCACCTCCTTTTTCTCTTCTATCCGATTCCATACCTTTTGTGGCTCTACAAAGTCAGGGTGGCGGGGCGGTAGCTGTTTATATTTTGATTGGGCATGTAAAATAATTAGTTAAGCACCCCTTCTTCAAGGAATTCCAACAACAAAATGTTTGTCTAGTGATTCATCAAAGTTACTATTTCTGGGACCATACCATATGCAAATTAGTCACCATGTTTGCTTCCAAAGCAACAACGTGTGCAGGGGTCTTCCAGTGGCGGCTATGAAGGAGTAAGTCGCACATTTGGTGGCTCCCACTCAGGTCGGACTTTTGGACTTTTTCCCTTGATTTTCTACCGGACTTGGACTGTAAAACTGAAGACAGAGGCAATTGTGTACTGAATTCCCACATCGGTGCATGGAGAGAAGGACTAGAAGTCCTCGTAAAGGCAGAAACAGAAAGACAGAGAAGGCTTGGGCTGAAGCTGCAGCGGGAGGCAGCATGGCGGAGGACCAGACCTCTGGTTTGTCGACCCAGCGGTCAATGAAGCAGCTGATCCAAGTTATTCAGGAAGGCTTTGCTAAGCAGAAACGGGACTGCTTGGACCCGATAAAAGAGTAGATTGTGCGGCTGGAGCTTAGATTGGACGCCCAAGATCAGGCTATCCAGAAGGTGGAGAACAAAGAGAACAAAGAAAATTACAGCACAGGAACAGGCCCTTCGGCCCTCTCAGCCTGCGCCGATCCAGATCCTTTATCTAAACCTGTCTCCTATTTTCCAAGGTCTACTTCCCTCTGTTCCCCGCACGTTCAATACCTGTCTAGATGCTTCTTAAATGATGATATCGTGCCCGCCTCTACCACCTCCGCTGGTAAAGCGTTCCAGCCACCCACCACCCTCTGCTTAAAAAACTTTCCACGCACATCTCCCTTAAACTTTCCCCCTCTCACCTTGAAATCGTGACCCCTTGTAACTGACACCCCCACTCTTGGGAAAAGCTTGTTGCTATCCACCCTGTCCATACCTCATAATTTTGTAGACCTCAATCAGGTCCCCCCTCAACCTCCGTCTTTCCAACGAAAACAATCCTAATCTACTCAACCTTTCTTCATAGCTAGCACCCTCCATACCAGGCAACATCCTGGTGAATCTCCTCTGCACCCTCTCCAAGGCATCCACATTCTTCTGGTAATGTGGCGACCAGAACTGCACGCAGTATTCCAAATGTGGCCGAACCAAAGTCCTATACAACTGTAACATGACCTGCCAACCCTTGTACTCAATACCCCGTCTGATGAAGGCAAGCATGCTGTATGCCTTCTTGACCACTCTATCAACCTGCGTTGCCACCTTCAGGGTACAATGGACCTGAACTCCCAGATCTCTCTGCACATCAATTTTCCCCAAGACCCTTCCATTGACCATATAGTCCGCTCTTGAATTTGATCTTCCAAAATGCATTTTGAGAAGGCGCTGGCTGAGCAGGAGGAACATTAAACTGCTGTGGAGTTGGAGGTGGGGATGCTGAGAGATCAGCAGAAGAAGCTCCTGGAGAAGGTGGAGGACCTGGAGAATAGTCCCCGCCGGCAGAACTCGATAATCGTTGGGCTCCCAGAGGGGTCCGAAGGAGCGGACGCTGGGGCATATATAGCAGAAATGTTTGAGAAGCTGCTGGGGGATGGGGCATTCTCCCGACCCTTGGAGGTGGACAAGGCTCACATCACAGAGCACGTGCGAGGAAACCACGAACGGGAGATCCCCCCGAGGGCAATGTGGTGAGATTCCACAGGTATTTGGATAAGGAGCACATTCTACAGCGGGCCAAGCAGACACGGAACTGTAAATGGGCCAACAGCATCCTGCGGGTCTACCAAGACCTGAGTGTAGAAGTGGCCAGGGGAAGAGCAGGCTTCAACCAGATCAGGTAGATCCTTTTTAAGAAAAAGGTGAAGTTCGGACTGTTATACCCGCCCGTCTCTGGGTCACGTCTCTGAGGAACAGCACTTTTATTTTGAGTCGCCCGAGGACACGCTGGACTTCGTGAAAAGGAAGGGACTGGTGGTGGACTGAGAACTTTTGAACTTTGCTGCAACGTTCATGTTTTTTTTTCTTTTTGTTTCTCTGTTCTTTAAAAAAAGTTTCTCGTTTTTTGTTTTGTGGAAGCTGTTTGTAATGCCTTCTGTATTGATTTGGGACCACTGGCAGAGCTGAGTGAGTTAAGGTTTTCATTTGCACTGTTGGGGGATGGAGGCGTGCTTGTTTAGATTTTGGTGTTTTTCTGTCGGGCAATTGTGTGGCGACTGTTTGATGTTGGAGTATGTTTGTATGAGCGGGTGGTGGGGAGGTGGAGCGGGAACAATAGGTGTGAGACTATTCAGCACCAGGGACGGGGGCCACCAAGCTAGCTGGGCGGGCTAGCTCACAGAAGCACAGTGGGGGGTGTGCATATGTTCGGTTTATCAAAGGGGTTGGGTTACAGTGTTGTTACTAGGGGAGGGAGGGAGGAAAATGTTCTGCTGACGAGGGAAGGACTTGTGCCAAGGGACTGAGAGGAGGTTGGGGGCGGAGGCTGCCTGGGTGAGGGCCGGTGGAGGCATGGAGCATGGGCTAGAGGCGGGTCCAAAAAAGGGGATGGCTGATCGGCGAAGGGGGGGGGGGAACAGTAAGCCCCCCAACTAGGCTGATCACCTGAAATGTTCGAGGGTTAAATGGGCTGGCCAAGAGGGCACGTGTGTTTGTGCATCTTAGGGGACTGAAGGCGGATGTGGTAATGTAGCAGGAGACGCATCATGGAGTAACTGACCAGATTAGTTTGAGGAAAGGCTGGGTCAGTCAGGTCTTTCACTCGGGACTGGATTCAAAGACTAGAGGGGTCGCGATCCTGATCAATAAAAAGGTGGTGTTTGAGACGGGTAGAATAGTTTCAGACGTGGGAGGTCAGTACATTATGGTCAGTGGGAAACTGGAGGGGGTATAGGTGGTATTAGTAAATGTGTATGAGCCAAATTGGGATGATTATTATTATGTGGAGTTTATAAAGAGGATGCTGGGGAGGATACCGTCCTGGACTCGCACAGGTTGGTCATGGGAGGGGACTTCAACAGTTATTGACCCTGGCTTGGACCGGTCAAGCTCGAAAACGGGCAGGGTGCCAGCAATGGCAATTTCATGGAGCAAATGGGGGGGTGGAACAATGGAGATTTGGGCAGCCGAGGGTAAAGAAGTTCTCCTTCTTCACACCACACATAAAGTGTACTCCCGGATCAATTCTTCTTCATTTTGAGCAGGGCCTTACTGGCAGGAGTGGTGGACACGGGGTACTCGGCGATCACAATCTCAGACCATGCCGGGATTGTATCCCACAATCTCAGACCATAGGGATTTCTACAGTAGGCTGTACAGGTCGGAACCCCCTACCGGGCCGGAGGGGATGAGGCACATCTTGGGGGGGACTGAATTTCCCAAAGGTGGACGGAGAGCTGGTAGAAGGGCTGGGGGCCCCGACCGGGTTGGAAGAGATAGTGGAGGGTCTGAAGGCCATGCAGGCGGGTAAAGCCCCGGGGCCGGATGGGTACTCATTGTAGTTTTATGAAAAGCTCTCTGGGATATTGCGGCCAGTGTTGATGAGGATGTTCAATGAGGCAAAGGGAAAGAGGGGTGCTGCCCCGACGATGTCACATGGCCACGATTTTGCTGATTCTGAAGCTGGACAAGAACCCAGAGCTGTGTGGATCCTACAGGCCAATATCTCTGTTGAATGTGGACGGCAAACTGCTGTCCAAAATCTTGTCCTCCAGGATCGAGGATTGTGTTCCGGACGTTATTGGGGAGGACCAGACTGGGTTTGTTAAGGGTAGGCAGTTGGTGGCCAATGAAAGAAGGTTGATAAATATGATCATGATGCCCCCGGAAGGTAGGGAGGGGGAGGTAGTGGTCGCAATGGATGCAGAAAAGGCTTTTGATCGGATAGAATGGGATTATCTGTGGGAGGTACTGGTACAGTTCGGATTTGGGCGGGGCTTTATTGACTGGGTCAGGTTACTGTATCAGGCTCCTGTGGCAAATGTACGGACGAATAGGACAACATCGGACTATTTTAGACTGCACCGGGGGACGAGAAAGGATGCCCTCTCTCCCCACTGTTGTTCGCGCTAGCTCTAGAGCTGCTGGCAATAGAGCTGCTGGGGGGGGGGGGGGGGGGGGGGGGGGGGGGGGGGGGGGGGCGCAGTTTGAGCACGAGAGTCTCACTCTATGCAGACGACCTGGTTCTGTATGTATCGGACCCATTAGAGGGGATGGAAGAAATCATGAGGATTCTGGGGGAATTTGGCCGGTTTTCGGGGTATAAGCTAAATATGGGGAAAAGTGAGACGTTTGCGGTCCAGGCGAGGGGGCAGGAGAGGCGATTGGGGGAGCTGCCGTTTAGATTAGTAGGGGAAGCTTTAGGTACCTAGGGATTCAGTGGCGTGGGAATGGGACCGGCTGCATGAATTAAATCTGGCCCGGCTAGTAGACCAAATGAAGGACGATTTTCAGAGATGGGACGCGCTCCCGTTGTCATTAGCTGGGAGGGTGCAGGTGGTGAAGATCACGGTCCTCCTGAGATTCATGTTCGTGTTTCAGTGTCTCTCCATCTTTGTTCCGCTGTCCTTTTTTAACCGGGTCAACAAAGTGATCACTGGCTTTGTTTGGGCGGGCAAGACCCCGCGGGTAATGAAGGTAATGCTTGAGCAGAGTCGGGGAGAGGGCGGGCTGGCGCTGCCGAATTTCAGTAACTATTACTGGGCGGCGAATATAGCCATGATCAGGAAGTGGGTGGTGGGGGAGGGGGCGGCATGGGAGCGTATGGAGGCGGCTTCATGCAACGGCACCAGTTTGGGACATTGGTAACTGTGACTCTGCCGTTCCCGCCAGCACGGTACTCCACCAGCCCCGTGGTGGTGGCGGCCCTGAGAGTCTGGGGCAATGGAGGACACATGTGGAAGCAGAGGGAGCATCGGTCTGGTCCCCAATCTGTAATAATCACCGGTTTGCCCCGGAAGTATGGATGGGGGTTCCAGATATGGCGGAGAGCAGGATTGAGAGGATGGGGATATATTTATAGAAGGGAGCTTTCCGAGTTTGAGGGCGCTGAAGGGGAAGTTTGGGTTGGGTTGGAGGGAAACAAATTGAGGCATCTGCAAGTGCGGGATTCCTAAGTAAACAGGTGTCACCTTCCCGCTCCTACCGCTAAGGGGGATTCAGGACAGGGTAGTTTCCAGAGGGGTAGGAGAAGGGAGCGTCTCGGACATTTATAAGGAGCTTATGGGGTCAGAGGAGACGCAGACCGAGGAACTGAAGCACAAGTGGGAGGAGGAGCTGGGGGTGAGATAGAAGATGGTCTATGGGTGGACGCGTTGAATAGAGTCAACACGTCCGCAACATGTGCCAGGCTCAGCCTGATACAATTCAAGGTTGTTCACTGGGCTCACATGACAGTGGCCTGGATGAGCAGATTCTTTGGGTGGAAGACAGGTGTGCAAAATGTGCGGGAGGACCGGCGAACCATGTCCACATGTTCTGACATGCCCGAAGCTTTGGGGATTTTGGCAGGGGTTTGCGGACGTCATGTCCATGGTGTTAAAAACAAGGGTGGCGCTGAGTCCAGAGGTGGCGATTTTCGGGGTGTCAGAAAATCCGGGAATCCAGGAGGAGGAAGAGGCAGACATTCTGGCCTTTACTTCCCTGGTAGCCCGGAGTCGGATACTCTTAGCGTGGAGGGACTCAAAGCCCCCGAAGTCGGAGACCTGGCTATCGGACATGGCTAGCTTTCTCTGTTTGGAGAAAATCAAGTTTGCCTTGAGAGGGTCACTGTTAGGGTTCGCCCGGAGGTGGCAACCGTTCGTCGACTTCTTC